>NC_134782.1:54188052-54195552 GCF_046742065.1 Oratosquilla oratoria
GCGCATTCGGCACTACAAAGCTTCTTAAGAATGTACAGACGTTTCGTTAAACGCAGTTAGCATTTTCAATGTAATAGAGACAGAGAGTACAGGACATAATAAACATAGAAAGAAAGCTCTGGGAGAGGTCACAACATAAGACACGGGGGGAGGTCACGACGTAAGATACGGGGAGAGGTCACATTACATGTGTGGGATGACGGGGGGATTTTGTCACTCTGGGGCAAATGTCCGTTGAGGGCCAAGTGTCCTCTCTATGAGTCTGGCGGAACGTCGGAGAGGGACTTGGGTGTCTGTGTGATTGGAAGGTGTGTTGTTGTGGTAGAGAGGGCTACTATTCCTAGGGAGGGGCTTTATACTGGGGAGTAATGTAGGGGCTTCCACTTGTCTGTTGATAGTTGGTTGTATGTCTCGTATGATAATTGCTTCCTGGAAGAAAAGTCTAGACTTTTCTGATTCCTTGGCGAGAATGACGGTGTTGTCTTCTAAAAGTTTTCTTGTGATTTGTGTGTTGTGTTTTTCTAGTAGGTGTAGTTTGGGGCCTCCACTTGACAAGTGGGAAGACATTCTTCTCGACAATCTACATTCAGAAGACTTGAAAGTCTACTTAAGAAGCTTTGTAGTGCCGAATGCGCAGTTGTTTTTAACATGTTTAAAAGAAAACCTGCTGCCAAGATTTACATATATATATATATACATATATATATTATATATATATATATACACATATATATATGCATATATATATATGTATACATATATATATACATATATACATACCTATATGTATATATATATATATATATATATATATATATATATATATATATTTACACACACATATATATATATATATATATATATATATATACATATACATATACATATACATATATTATATATATATATATGTATGTATATATATATATTTATATATATGTATTTATATATATATACACATATATATATTCATATATATATATTCTTATATATATATATGTATATATATATATATATTTATATATATATATATATATATATATATTCATATATATATACAGAGGTAGCCAAGTTAAAATGTCAGTAGTCATTCCCATCAATTTCACTCGCATCCATCACTCCTTACTCCCTCTCGTCTTAGCTCCTTATGGATGTCGGGTCATCTATGTATCTCGCCATTCCATTGTGCTAGAAGCAATGCAGTAAAACACAGCACATCCACAGTTAGGCCGCTTCACTTAATCAGCAACCCCTCTTCTCCACCCCTTCATGCAGAATTAAGAGAAAACCAGTAGAAATGCCTTTGGGCTGCGTGAAATTATTAATCGTATATAATGATTCCCTATTCTCTTCATTCCCCACTCTCTCCATTCTTTCTATCGTAGTATCATCTACACACAACCTTTCCTCATTATCCTTTATCTCCTTCCGCTTCCTTCCCTGCTCAACAGACACTCCCCTACTGCTTATTTGCCTTGATCATCTTCTTTTTCCTTTGTTCCTCTCATATGTTTCTCTCGTCCTACTTTACTACCAGTCCCTGCATGCTCTGTTCTTCACTTCATAATCCCACAACTCACTACCCTTCCTTCTGTTTCCTCCCATATTCTTTGCTCACTTCTCTCAAGTTCTTCCGTTACTCCTGCTCCGTTTTCTTTTCGTTTAAACACATCTCTAACTTCCACTCCTTTCCTCCTTCTCCATCTAGCATTGTTTACTTAATCATCGATTTTTGTGTATGAATTTATTTACATATTTATTTTTGTTTGCGTTTTTATTCACCTGTTTAGTTGTCTATTCATTTGTGTATCTAGTTTCATTTTGAATAAAAATTCTATATAAGCCATCTGTGCTACTTACTCAAAATCTGTCAAGAAAGTTTATAAAGAAAATTGATTATAATAGTACAAATAAGATCAATAAATAGATAGATCAGAATAGATACATAAAATAAACAGATAAATGAAATAGGTGTATTAGATAAATAAGTAGTTAAATAGAATAGATAAGTAAAATTAACAATTAAATGAAAATAAATGCAATAGTTAAACGAAAAATATATATGACAACTTTTCTTACGTGGCAAGGCTGAGTTGTCATGGAAACCCCCACAATCAACAATACCTCTTTCACGGTAAAAATATAATTGAGAATCTTCTCTTATTTCATTTCTAACAAGTCCTGGTCTACCAAGGTGGTTCTCCGAAATGCTTTGTAGTGTGGGATTTTTAAGAACCATGCCCTTGGTCCAACTCGCTGGCGGCAAATTTCTGACTGCCGTCACCTCAACCTCCGTCGCAAGTAGCAACGCTCGAACCCGTTCGACGTGGTATTCCACAAGAAGAGAGGCGCTGGTCAATTACAGTCCCTAACAACACCAAAAAAGGATCGCCATAGTATACAATCTGGCAACCACTCATGAGCAATTAAACCCAGCGAACAGGCCACAGTTCTGACAAATATCCAGCTCGTTAGCTCAAAGATACACAGCTGATTGGCCCTAATGTTAGGGCCTCTCTGACGTAAACGGCGCACAAAAACACAGACAAAGACAGATTTGTGAGATAATTTGCAAAAGAACAAGTCCATTTAAGCTATCTTTAGCCCGGCCTTTTTTACAGGAATAGCATTATTGGATTTCATGGACTGAATTAACCTTCCAGAGGACTTGCAAGCTTATTACATTGTTATGTCATTTAGCCTCTTTTCCTAGAATGTCCGATTTTCTTAGACTTTATTCATATACAGAAATGAAGAGAGTATCATTGATTCGTTTAATACTTCTTATTCTATCTGTCACCTGATGATTTTGTTCAGGTTTGAAGAACCTCAGGAATCCAAGTGTTTGATCTTGCGCTAAGAGACACGCGCACGCACACACACACACACACACACACACACACACACACACACACACACACACACACACACACACACACACACACACACACACACACACACACACACACACACACACACACACACACACACACACACACACACATAACGCCAAACGTTATCTTAGGTTCTACAACCTATTGTATTGATATTATACACAATTATAAAAAAAATTCTTTTGTAATACAATTGCTGTAACATTGTTCACCTTTGTGCTCCCCTTACCGGCTTTAAGGGTGATTCTAGCTTTCGCCAGCTGATTTTTATTCAGATGTATCGATAAATATATCTTAGAAAAGCCTACCTTTACAATTGAAAATTCATTTCTAGTTGTTTAACGTTGTTCCAGCCTGGTAATCTTATTCAGGTAAAAAGATAAACTCGGTGAAAAGATCAAGGAATAATATTCGATATTGTCCAACGATTTGTACAAAATTACCGGTGATTACGGCCACTAACAATGATCAAGCCATGTTTATCAGGTTCGTGTGTTTCTGTCACGAAATTATGTTCTTTGTATCTTTCGGAAACAGCATTATAACGGCCTTTGGAAAAAAAAAATATATGCATCTCCAAAACAGATTGCAACACAGGAGGTGACAAGGTGGCAATATTGCAAAGCTTGGAACTGTGTATCTCTGTGTCTGCAGTGCATCGTAAACGGTAGTACCAATCCTTGGTGATACTGCCATCTCGATACGTTTACGTCTTCTTCGTGGTGATAAAATGGCTTTGCCCTGAGATTTGCACCAGTGCTTAAGTCAGGGGCCTTAGATGGTCATGAGTTTGTTGCGTCATTCCTGTTTCATATTTTTGTATAATGGTATTTTGTATAATGTTTTGCATTACATTTTTGTATATTGGTATTCTGTTTATATGTTTTGTTTTTTTGGCTTGTGTAATATGTATTGGTATGTTTGTGGAATAATGTTTACACTGATTTGTTTGTATAAATTATTTGTTTGAATAAATGAATGAATGAATAAATGAATGTATGAATAAATGAATAAATGAATATATGAATAAATGAATAAGTGAATAAGTAAATAAGTGAATAAATGAATAAATGAATAAAAGAATAAACAAATAAAGGAATAAAGGAATAAGTGAATAAATGAATACATGAATAAATAAATAAATAAATAATAATAAATATGGAATAAATTAATACATGAATACATGAATAAATAAATAAATAAGTGAATAAATGAATAAATGAATAAATGAATAAATGAATAAATGAATAAATGAATAAATGAATAAATGAATAAATGAATAAATGAATAAATGAATAATGAATGAATAAATGAATAAATGAATAATGATTGAATAAATGAATAAATGGATAAATCAATAAATGATTAATAAATCAATAAATCAATAAATGACGGAATTATAAATGAATAAATGAATAAATGAATAAATGAATGAATAAATGAATAAATGGATAAATGAATAAATGAATAAATGAATAAATGCGTTAATAAATGAATAAATGAATAAATGAATAATAAATTAAATGAATAAATGCGTAAAATGAAAAAGAATAAATGAATAAATGAATAAATGAATAAATGAATAAATGAATAAAATGAATAAATGAATAAATGAATAAATGAATAAATGAATAATACTACATGAATAAATGAATAAGGTAAATGAATAGATGAATGAATGAACAAGTAAGTGAATAATAAATGAATAATGAATAAATGAATTAATGAATAAATAAGTGAATAAATGAATAAATGAATAAATGAATAAATGAATGAATAAATGAATGAATAAATGAATAAATGAATAAATGAATAAATGAATAGATGAATTAATAAGATATGAATAATGAATACGTGAAATTGATAATGATAAATGAATAAATGAAATATAAATGAATAATGAATAAATGAATAAATGAATAAATGAATAAATGAATAAATGAATAAATGAATAAATGAATAAATAAATGAATAAATGAATAAATGAATAAATGAATAAATGAATAAATGAATAAATGAATAAATGAATAAATACACAAATTGATAAACAAATAAAGAATAAATGAAAGAATGAACAAATCGACAAATTAATAAATTAATAAAAAATAAGTAAATTAATAAATTAATTAATGAATTTATAAATCAATATAAATCAATTGATAACTAAAACTAGCCTTTAGTGTTTAGAACTGAAGAAACTTGGTACATAGTCTATTCAACTTTTGGTACTGGAACAAACAAATGGATTTTTTTTTTTTTTTTTTTTTTTGCATGAAAAAAGTGTTGTTGCCATATATCAAGTCTCTACACCTGAACATATCAAGGTTCTTATTTCCTCGACCGTTCATCGAAAACAAAAGAAACAATCCTATGAGAAATGTTATAACAGAATTGTGCTCATTCCTACTAAGGCTTAGATGCTTGGAAGGAAGTAAAAAAGGAAGGAAGGCAGGAAGGAAGGAAGACAGGAAGGAAGGAAGGAAGGAAAGTCGAAGCCCTTTCGAAGAGTACTCTTGTGGCCAACTTTGAGGACCTTAAAGAAAATTTTCGGCTGTGGAGAGAATTGAATTGGTCGCTGCGATTCGAAGAATACGAAATATGTCAATTCCTCGAGAGAGAGGCGTCGATGCAGCACAAGATCGATCGAAGTGACGGATCTTTAGTGATGCTACTTGGTTGTTGAGTCTAAGTTGATGTTGGAATGAACAAGTCCAGATTAACCCTTCAATACACACACACACGCACACACACGCACACACCTCTCTCATGGCGCTGTGGTTAGAGCTCTGGCCTGCCACTACGGAGGTCCGGGTTCGATCCTCGCCCGGGGCTGAAAAAATATCAGTATCGCAGCGCTGAGGGGTGTTTACTCAACTCTCGTGGGCGGGGAGTTGGGTGTGTGTGTGTGTGCAAGGTCATAGCATTACCCATAGATCGGACCTACGAGCTCTGAGCTCTCTTCCAGGAGGGAAATAGCTGTCGATCACGAGTCCAACACGTGATCCAAAGACCAAAGACCAAGTGAATACACACACACACACACACACACACACACACACACACACACACACACACACACACACACACACACACACACACCTCCTCCACCTCTTATCCTTCCCCTTCCCCCTTCCCTTTCCCCACTTCCCCCCTCTGCTCCCAAATCCTCGATCTGGTTAAGATTTGTCGACATGTTCCTGAATATTTTCGGAGGGTAAGAAGATCTAAGTGCCATGATTCATAACTCTGGTGTAAGATTTTACTTCTTATATATTTGTAATTATTTATCTATTTATTTATTTATTTATTTATCTATTTATTTATTTATTTATTTATTTATTTATTTATTTATTTATTTATTTGTGTATTCATTTATTATTTATTTATTTATTTATTTATTTATTTATCTATTTATTTATTTATTTATCTATTTATTTATGCATTAATTTATTTATTTATTTATTTATTCATATGTTTGTTTATTTATTTAATTATTTGTTTGTTTATTTATTTATTTATTTATTTTATTTATTTATTTACGTTTCTATTTATTTGCTTATTTATTTATCTATTCATCATTATTGCCATTGTCATTATTATGTTTCTACTTATCTACTCATAAATTAATTCTTTTTAAAGTTATTATTACTTTTAATTTATAATTTTAATATTTTCTGAACATTTTTCTATTATATATTTATCTATCAATCTGCTTACCTACTTATGTTTAGTTACTAGTTTGGACATAACTCTGATGATATTTCTTCATTAGTTATAATTCTATTATGTATTCAACACACACGTTCATTATCGGGAAGCTAAGGAACGTTTGTATGTACAAAAATCCTTAAACATGTTGAGTAAATATTCTCTGTCTCATACTATTTGAAAGACGTCAATTAAAATCGACTCTAAAATTTCAAGTCCATACGGTTTTGAAAAAAATACAAAAATCCATAAACATATTGAATAAATATTCTGTCTCATACCATTTGAAAGACGGCACTTAATATCGAGTCTGAAATTAGTCCATACGGTTTTGGGAGAAAAAAAATACAAAAATCCATAAACATATTGAATAAATATTCTCTGTCTCATACCATTTGAAAGACGGCACTTAAAATCACGTCCAATTTTTTTTTTTTTTTTTAAGTCCATACGGTTTTGGATTTTTTTTTTTTTTTTTTACAAAAATCCATAAACACATTGAATTAATATTCTCTGTCTCATACCATTTGAAAGACGGCACTTAAAATCGACTCTAAAATTTTAAGTCCATACGGTTTTGGAAAAAAAAAAACTACAAAAATCCATAAACATATTGAACAAATATTCTCTGTCTCATACCATTTGAAAGACGGCACTTAAAATCGAGCCCAAAATTTTAAGTCCATACGGTTTTAGAAAAAATAAAACTACAAAAATCCATAAACATATTGAATAAATATTCTCTGTCTCATACCATTTAAAAGACGGCACTTAAAATCGAGTCTAAAATTCTAAGTACATACAGTTTTGAAAAAAAAAATACTACAAAAATCCATAAACATACTGAATAAATATTCTCTGTCTCATACTATTTGAAAGGCGGCACTTAAAAATAGAG
>NC_134782.1:54210552-54218052 GCF_046742065.1 Oratosquilla oratoria
ACAGCGAACTTGAACGCATCAGGCAACTCCTGACCAACAACGGGTTTCCCGATGCCATTATAGAACATGGTATTCACCGAACAATGGAGAGATTCCTTGAGGGTTCGTCGAAACAACATGACAATTTGGAAATCATCAACATCTTTTATATGATGTTTTATAATGAACAGAGCAAAGAAGAGGAGAAGGCGATTCGTAGAATAGTTAAAAACGGTGTTATCCCAGCACACAATATAAAGATTAACTTAGTCTGCTACTACAAACCAAATAAAACAGCGTCACTCATTATGAAGAACAACACAGCTAACTCCAGAGAACAGAGTGAAAACAATGTAGTGTATAAACACACATGTCTGGCAGGGAATTGTGCATCCTTCAAAATACTTACATTGGATTCACCAGAGCTTCTCTAGAAAAAAGGCTTTATCACTATCGTTACAATGGCGGAATTTTCGCACACTACACAGCACATGACAAAAGACCACAAAAAGCAGATTTAAGAAATAATACTTCAGTTATTTACCGTACAAATGATCACCGCAGACTACAAATAGCAGAGGCTGTTTGAATTGAAAAACTCAGACCACCCTTAAACACACAGCAGAACCAATTGATACTTCCCTCAAAAAAAAAAAAAAAAAAAAAACGGACTAGAACACCATAGTGACGTTTCATCACAAAAGTCACGGACGAAAAATCACAGCTCCCTCGGTGAGATAATTCTTACTTGTGAACATATAGTTCAAGAGGATTAAAATATTCACTATTACCACCCAGCTGAAGAAGAGGTAAGAGACCTCGAAATCTGCAGATACTGGTTCCCAGATGAATATCGGAAACTTCTTTTCCACATTGAACAATGAGGAAAAAAAGGTCTTCTTCAATTTTGAGCGATCAGCTACACAGATCATCAGAACGTCAGAGGCTATTTAATCTAACAAGAATTGTATCAGAGAGAAGATTACTCCAAGAAACTATAATAGTAATGATAATAATTCTGCTCTCTTTTTTTTTTTAAATAAATATTAACATCAAATCGTTGAAGAATACACCGTGACTCATGTCCGTAGGAGTGCTGGAGAACAAAAATCCGTTTTATGGTCATATTCTTAAGCTTATTTCAAAGAACACATTTTTTGACATTAGGGCTATAATTCTTCTTGCTGTCGTCAGGTGATTTTATTCATCAAAAGAAAACATCAACGGTAGTCAAGTGCTAGGTAATACTAACAATCAGTTCACGAATTTCTTCGTCTAACATTGCTCTATCTAATCTTGCTAACATTCTCACATTAAATTATTTATCTTGTCTAATGATCACGCTTAGGGCATTCATCATTCTATCTTCTCGTCGTCAGCGTATTCAAAATGCACAGCCTCGTTTTTATATTCCTCGTTCATTTCTGTCCTCGCAATCAACGGTCTATCTGTTTCTTTTTCTTCAGTAAGTTTTAAAACATGACATTCAAACTGTGCTCCACTTGCTTCCTTCGGGGGTTCACTCACTTCTGTCTGACCCTCATTCGGTTCTTGGCATGCAGCTGAATATCTCTCTCTCTCTTCTCTCTTCTCTCTCTCTCTCTCTCTCTCTCTCTCTCTCTCTCTCTCTCTCTCTCTCTCTCTCTCTCTCTCTCTCTCTCTGTCTGTCTGTCTGTCTGTCTGTCTGTCTGTCTGTCTCTCTCTCTCTCTCTCTCTCTCTCTCTCTCTCTCTCTCTCTCTCTCTCGTCGATTTCAGTAATACCCTAAGGAACACAGTCCATAGCACGCTTTTATGATTAGAGAATAGTTTCCAGTCATAGAAGAATAATAGTTACATTTAAATTATACCTTTTTTTTTGCCCCTTCTCTTCTTAAATCTCTCCTTTACTCCTTCTATGATTCCACATATTGGGCGCAAAAGAAAAAAAATAATAATAAATAAATAAATCAGCAAAAATAAGAATTTTCATTAAGGTGAGGCTACTGAACACGTTTTCTATTCATATATTAATATTTTGGTCTCTACGTTTCTTTCTTCAATGCCACATCTTACTTTTTTCTTCCCACGTCTTTTATTTTCCTTTCGCTATTTCTTGAAGAAAAAACAAACGTGTTTTTCTGATGCCGTTTCGAATAGATACGAGGTTCTCGTGAAGAATTCTGATCACTGAATCATTCCGGATTATCTCACATTCTTCGTCTGCTTCATCCTATTTCACATTTCCGTGACGAAGTCAGTCATACCTCGAAACATTGTGAAATTTATGTACCTTGATTCTTTCAAATTCTAGATTTCCATGGATTCAAGCGAAACTTACGGGGGAAGTGAGCGAAAGTGAGAGAAAGTGAACGAAACTTACGGGGAATTGTCATACATTTTCTTTGGACTGATTAAAATATATGCGACGATATCTAAAAGGAAAAGAAGTGAGGAGACTACGCCGGGGGGCGCTGAGCAGCCGTAGCCGAAATCGTCAACTTTACCTTATATGCTTCAGGGACTGTTGGAACATGTTTTGTAACAGTCAATACTGGATTGTGAGAGAGGCATGATTCCGATTACGCTACCAGTGCACGGTATTATTGAAAAAATACAAATAAAAAAGAAATAAATCTATAAACAACCCCGTACATATACCTCATTCTTCAGATATTAGATTTCGATGAATTCGAAAACTATAGAAAGTACAAAATCTAGAGAGAAAAAAAAAACACATGTAAATTTCGAAAACCGATGACAGCTCCATGTGAGGATATGAGCAAGGAAGACAGCATGGTTACAATCCAAAGAAAGAGTCTGTTTTCCTGAGTAAGGACCTATTTTCTTGGCTGCAGTGAAAAAGAAAGAAAGAAAAAAAAAAAAGACGGGTGATCAGAAAAACTGTACCTCCTAAGTAAATTGACATGCAAATGGTTGTCTTGTGGCTCCTGACTTACTTCTATCTGCCTCCTGCCAGGGAATATTGCTAGACCGGGTTGTTAGTGTTTATGGTCAGGCAGTATTTATGGCACCGATGCACGCACACGCGCGTGTAGAAGCATATAAACACATTTATGAATATAGGCTTTTGTGTGTGTGTGTGTGTGTGTGTGTGTGTGTGTGTGTGTGTGTGTGTGTGTGTGTGTGTGTGTGTGTGTGTGTGTGTGTGCGTGCGCGCGTGTGTGTTGTGGGTACGTGTGTGTTTGCATGTGTATGTGTGTGGGTACGTGTGTTTGTATGTGTGTGTGTGTGTGTGTGTGTGTGTGTGTGTGTGTGTGTGTGTGTGTGTGTGTGTGTGTGTGTGTGTGTGTGTGTGTGTGTGTGTGTGTGTGTGTGTGTGTGTGTGTGTGTGTGTGTGTGTGTGTGTGTGTGTGTGTGTGTGTGTGTGTGTGTGTGTGTGTGTGTGTGTGTGTGTGTGTGTGTGTGAGCGCGCCCACACTCCACTACAAAAAAGTCAAGACGGCTTCACTTTATTATTCGTTTAGTCTATTTCATGTTCTACTTTAAACCAAATATCTAATTTCCGATGCCACTGTCCTTCTAAAGGATACCAACACTGGAGAGGAAGGGGTTGTCTGAATGTTCCAAATAACCAGAAGTAAACATGAGTGTCGATGTTGGGAGAGCGCATCCATGAGGAGTTGTGTCTTCTTGCAGTTAAATGCAGGACCAAGACTTTTTTGAAAAAAAAAAAAAATCCTAAGACACTAATAATCAATCAATCAATCATTTCAGCCATCATGAGTACACTGCTGAACAAAGGCCTCCTTCATAGCATTCCATGATTCACACGATCATGCCATCCTTTGCCACGCCACTCCTACAAACTTCTCGATCTCGTCTCTCCACCTTCTGTCTGGTCCCCCTCTTCCACGCTTCCCATCTCACGGCGTCCACTCAGTAACACACTTGCTCCATCGCTCATCAGTCGTTCGCACTAACTTATCTGCCCAATTCCACTTCCTCTCTTTTACCGCCTCCACAATATCTTTTACTTTAGTCTGCTCTCTCATCCAACTTGCTCTCTTTCGGTCTCTTAGCGTTATTACCATCATTGATTTCTCCATTCTTCTCTGTGCTGTCGTTAGTTTTGTTTCCATTGCCTTCGCTAATTTCCAAGTCTCATACCCGTAGATTATTGGTGGCAGAATGCATTAATTGTAAACTTTACGTTTCAAACATAAAGGTAGAGAGCCTCTCAGGATTTTATTATACTTATCAAACACTTTCCAACCAATTGTAATGCGTCTTTTAATTTAAGTATCATGATCTTTCGTCACTTTCACCATCTGCCCTAAATAATTATACTCCTAAACTTCTTCATGACTCATAATTAATTACAATATCTTTACTTTGAACTTTCGTGTTGAACATTATTTTAGTTTTACTTTTATTCATTTTTAAACCTACTTTGTGACTTTCCTTGTTTAGATTGCTCAGTATATCTTGCAAGTCTTCTGTTCTTTCTGAAATAAGAATAATGTCATCCGCAAATCTTAGGTGGTTCACATATTCGCCATTAATCTTTAAACCTTTCTTTTCCCAACTCAACCTCCTGAAAATATCTTCCAAACAAGCTGTAAATAATTTGGGTGAAATTATATCGCCTTGCCGTACTCCTTTCTCGATCTTGATCTTTTCTGTATCTTTATGTAGTCGAATTATCGCGGTACCTTTCCCATAAATTTTTTCCAAAACTCTTGCGATCAGTTCATTTGTACCCTGTTTGCGTAGCGAGTTTAGTATTGCTATTTGTTCTACCGAATCAAAGGCCTTCTCGTAGTCTACAAAAGCTAAACACAGAGGTATATTGTATTCTGTCGTTTTCTCGATTATTTGGTTTATCGCCTGCAAGTGGTCTTGAGCCGAGTATTCGCTCCTAAAGCCTGCCTGTTCTCTCGGTTGGTTTCCATCTAAAACTTTACTTAGTCTATTTGAAACCTGTGAAAAGTCTAGGGTAAACTTATTCACTATGGTAAATATAACAACAACAAAATAAAGGGTGTATAGAGAAACTCAAAGTTAATAAATCATCAGGGTCTGACGGTTGGCATCCAAGAATCTTAGGGGAAATGAAAAATGAGATTGTTTTTCCATTAGAAATTATTTTCAAGAAATCCATCATATCCGGAGATGTCCCAAGAGAATGGAAGCTAGCTAACGTTACTCCCATATTAAAAAAAGGTGACAAAAAGAAACCAAATAACTATAGGCCTATTAGTTTGACTTCGATCGTAGGAAAAATAATGGAAACTATCATCAGAGATGCTATCGAATATCATTTAGAAAGTAACCGTTTGATAAATGATAGCCAGCATGGTTTCAGACGGAAACGTTCTTGCGTGACTAACTTACTCGAATTCTACAACACAGTTATCTCGAATTATGACAAAAGAAACAATATAGATTTAATATATCTAGACTTTGCAAAAGCTTTTGATACCGTCCCACACGAAAGACTACTTACTAAATTAGCTTCACATGGAATAAGTGGTAGCCTATTAGGTTGGACTAGTAATTGGTTGAAAGGTCGAAAACAGAGAGTTGTTTTAAATGGAAAAACTTCTGGATGGAAAAGTGTTGCAAGTGGAGTTCCTCAGGGTTCCGTTCTTGGGCCACTTCTATTCATAGTATATATAAATGATATAGACCATGGACTAAAATCTACTGTTTCCAAATTTGCTGATGATACAAAACTGTGCGGAGTGGCAAATGATCACTCAAACCAATTAGATATTCAAGAAGATTTAGATCAATTACAGCAATGGTCTGAAAAGTGGCTAATGAAATTTAACACAAGTAAATGCAAGGTAATGCACATAGGTAAAAATAACAGCAAGTACGATTACAAGTTATTTGGAAATTCGTTAACAAAAGTGGATAGTGAAAAAGATCTCGGCGTAATTATCAGTAACGACCTCAAATCATCCAAGCAGTGTATTTCAGCCTCTGAGAAAGCAAATAAGATTCTGGGATTGATTGCGCGATCTTTTGATTTCAAAAGTCCATCACTCATTAACAAGCTATATAAATCGTTAGTTCGTCCACATTTGGAATATGCTGTTTCCGTATGGTCACCGAATCTCATTAAAGACATTGACAGACTGGAAAAAGTACAACGGCGAGCCACAAAACTGATTCCAAATATAAAAAATAAATCATACGAAAATCGACTTAAGCACATGAATCTGTTTTCCCTAAAAAAGCGTAGACTCAGAGGTGACTTGATACAGGTCTTTAAGATTTTAAAGGGAATTGACAACATCAAAAGTGCTCAGATGAGAGGAAGGGTGGAGGGGTGTGGAGTGTATTTAGGGATGAAATGGGTGGGAGTGTTTTTATGCCTTTCCCTTTTTGGCTACCTCCCTTGGAAGGGGGAAAAAGCCTTGGTATATGTATGTATGTATGTTATATTTGTTTTTGTTTTGTTATCATTTGTCTGTCTGATTTTCATTTATTATTAGTTATATGTCAATTTATTATCATTTACTATTTACCTGTTTGTTTGTTATTCAACTATACCAATGCATTTATTTATGTATTTTAATTGTTATTTACATTGTTATAGTTTTAATTTATTATTAATATGATTTTTTTTTTTTTTTGCATCCGACCTAGATATGGATCAAAAGGTCTCCTGTCGGCATGCTTTGCCTTTGTAATCCTTTGTAATCTTGGAGAATACTTTATATACATTTGATAGCAAGCTAATCGGTCAATAGTTACTAAGGTCCTTTTAGTTTTCTTATTATTATCCTTAACCTTTACAAGGCTTATTTTCTTTCTTAAAACTAATTTATTTCTCTCGGCTCTGAAACTAAATCTAGCTGTGCAACCTACCATTCTATGGTCACTACCTATGTTGACTTTATTTATCACCGTAACATTGCTAACGCTTTTGCTCTCGTCTCCCTATATGAAGTCTACTTCGTTCTTTGTTGTTCCATTTGGACTTCTCCATGTCCATTTACTACCTACACGCTTTTGAAAGAAAATGTTCATTATCTTCATGTTGTAGTTCTCTGCAAAATTGACTAAAATTTCGCCTCTGTCATTTGTTTCACCTACTCCAAACTTACCAATGCACGTCTCATCTCCTATTTTCTTCCCCACTTTAGCATTAACGTCGCCTATTACCAACGTGTACTTAATTTTTTCTTGATCCATTACCTGACTTAAATCATCATAGAACGACTCAATTTTATCGTCTGAACTCTGTGTTGGTGCATAAACCTGAACTATTTTTAGATTAAACCTTTTACATAGCCTAATCACAATCCAAGCTACCCTCTCTGACAAACTACTGAATTTGACTACGTTACCAGCAACCTCTCAGTTGATCAAGAATCCTACTTCACTAGATCTTTCTTTGTCCTTACCTCTATAGCAGAACAGAATGTTGTTTAATGTCCAGGACTAGGATCTGCTTACATTCGGTGGCACACTTCCCGTAAGCACACGAGGCAATGCGGTGACGATGATCCAACAGGAACGCCCGTTTTTTGTTTTGTTTTTTCTGTTCATATTGGCTATGAAGGGGG
>NC_134782.1:54220552-54225552 GCF_046742065.1 Oratosquilla oratoria
TGAAGCGGCCTTGCTGTGGATGTACTGTGTCTTGCGACACTGCTTCTGACCCAGGGCGGTGGGCAGGGTGCAGGGATGACCCGTCATCCAGGAGGTGCTCAGATGAGAGGAAGGGTGGGAGGGGTGTGGAGTGTATTTGGGGATGTAATGGGTGGGAGTGTTTTTGTGCCTTTCCCTTTTTGGCTACCTCCCTTGGAAGGGGGAAAAAGCCTTGGTATATGTATGTATGTATGTATTATTATTATTATTATTATTATTATTATTATTATTATTATTATTATTATTATTATTATTATTATTATTATTATTATTATTATTATTATTATTATTATTATTATTATTATTATTATTATTATTATTATTATTATTATTATTATTATTATCATTATTATTATTATTATTATTATTATTATTATTATTATTATTATTATTATTATTATTATTATTATTATTATTATTATTATTATTATTATTATTACTATTATTATTATTATTATTATCATTATTATTATTGTTATTATTGATATTATTATTACTATTATCATTATTATTATTATTAATAATAATATTATTGTTAACATAATTGTTGTTACCATTTTTACCAATATCATTATTATCTATACTGGATGAGTAGAGGCTATGCTACATTCCTCTTCCTTAGCTAACCACCACGCTTTGTGAATAACGTTTTATACAAGGGAGGAAATAGTGGTAGGGTATTCGGTTAAATCACATATTCACTTCATACAAATTTAAAAACCACTCTAGCATCTTTTCCATCTCAGCACGTTGTGGATGAAGGGTCATCCCCCCCCCCCCACACACACACACGCACCGCTCGGGTCGAAAGCAAATGCTGTGAATACCTAGAAACCTTAAAGGATCTACATTTGTGAAATAGCCTTTGCAAAAGTCTGTCTATAATTCATTGTGGTAAAGCGTTTTTCTATTTAGCAGTTTCATCGATTAATCTGAAGGCTGGGTTGCCATGAAAGGGTGTCATTACTAAAAATGAATGTCATTACTAAAAATTGAATGAATAGATGGAGAAAAAATAAACAAATAAATACACAAAGTACAAATTAAAATAGAATAAATAAAATTATAAGAAAATACTCAATCACTGATAAAAAAAAAAGAACGTCTCTTAGAGTCATATCATCATTGTATCTTCCTCATAACTTAAGCGTTTATGCTGCTTACCTTTAACCTCGATTACATTGAACCATACTCAGTATCGTTATTTTTGCCACTTCATTGTAAATTCCTAGCATCCATCGAGGTTTGCCATTTATAGAATTTTGTATATATATTTATACATGCACACACACAGTGTGAAATACACTCATGTATGTTTATTTATGCTTGTATGTGTGTGTGTGTGTGTGTGTGTGTGTGTGTGTGTGTGTGTGTGTGTGTGTGTGTGTGTGTGTGTGTGTGTGTGTGTGTGTGTGTGTGTGTGTGTGTGTGTGTGTGTGTGTGTGTGTGTGTGTGTGTGTGTGTGTATTCACTTGGTCTTTGGTCTTTGGATCACGTGTTGGACTCGTGATCGACAGCTATTTCCCTCCTGGAAGAGAGCTCAGAGCTCGTAGGTCCGATCTATGGGTAATGCTATGACCTTGCACACACACACACACCCAACTCCCCGCCCACGAGAGTCAGAGTAACGACCCGAGGCACAGCGATACCGAAATAATTTCGGCCCTGGGCAGGATTCGAACTGGTTACTGGGAGCACTTCTGCTTCCCAGTTCAGCGCTCTACCAACTGTACCACCGAGTGTGAGTGTGTGTGTGTGTGTGTGTGTGTGTGTGTGTGTGTGTGTGTGTGTGTGTGTGTGTGTGTGTGTGTGTGTGTGTGTGTGTGTGTGTGTGTGTGTGTGTGTGTGTGTGTGTGTGTGTGTGTGTGTGTGTGTGTGTGTGTGCATGCGTGTGCCTGCGTGTGCGTGCGTTTACCTACGTCGAGTAGATGTAATATACAGGATAGAAGTTATTCTCATAGAGTTCAGTCTCTTTCTTCATAGAAAAAACAACTTTAAATTCGATTAAGTTGTGTGTGTGTGTGTGTGTGTGTGTGTGTGTGTGTGTGTGTGTGTGTGTGTGTGTGTGTGTGTGTGTGTGTGTGTGTGTGTGTGTGTGTGTGTGTGTGTGTGTGTGTGTGTGTGTGTGTGTGTGTGTGTGTGTGTGTGTGTGTGTGTGTGTGTGCGCGCGCGCTCGTGGGTGTGGGTGTTTTTCTCCCTGTGGTAAAAATCGACATTACCACACTCTTGTGCGAGTTCCTTTCCAGTACATGATTATGTTTTTATGAGATCATTACAGTTTAATGATTTTTTTCTCTTACCGAAAAATATTGCTGGCTTTATTCGAGTTTCTTGTTAGGGTCATCCGGACACCTCTCCAACTTCTGTATTACTTTTTGTTATATTGTATTGTATTGTATTGTATTGTATTGTATTGTATTGTATTGTATTGTATTGTATTGTATTGTATTGTATTGTATTGTATTGTATTGTACTATACTGTACTGTATTGTATTGTATTGTATTGTATTGTATTACTGTACTGTACTGTACTGTCATGTGCTATACTGTATTGTATTGTACTTTATTGTATTGTATTGCATTGTATTGTATTGTATTGTATTGCATTGTATTGTATTGTATTGTATTGTATTGTATTGTATTGTATTGTATTGTATTGTATTGTATTGTATTGTATTGTATTGTATTGTATTGTATTGTATTGTATTGTATTGCATTGTATTGTATTAGGTTGCATTGTATTGTACTGTACTGTATTTTATTATATGTAGTTGGTAGCAGCTCACCAATACTTCTGAACACATTTTAGCACCTCGTGAATAATAGGTTAATCCTTATCCACGACTCCTGGAATCGAAAGCAATGCAGTAAACCCCTCATCAAAACCACAACAAATGTAAAAGCAAGAAAATAAATCTCGTAATTTTTCATCCTCATGAAATACTGTAATTACCATCGATTTGGTTAATCCCTTTATCATAACAAGCCCTAGATTTCTTCGTTAACATATTCCACAAAAAGACAGATCCCCTCTAACAAACTGCGCCTTGTAAAGACGCCATTTCCGAATTGAAATGTAAATCATATTTTCTTCCAAGAACGCAAGAATAAACGTGTGGTTGGACTTACGTATTTAAGAAACCTTTTTCCCCAAACGTCTTGATAAGAAGATACAATTATACTCGTTAAATAAAGATTATTCACAATTAGTATACAAGCAGATATAAGGGGGGTTTCCAATCTTAATGAGAACTCTCCCCTTTCTGGCCGACCTATAAATATATGAACGCATATGCCACATTATACTTTTTGTTTGTTCTTTCTTTTTTCTGTGTAGGGAAGGGGACTTCTTTCGGTGGACGAGAAGGAGATTGATTTCCATTTGCAGAGCCAAGTCAAGCAGATTCTAGCAAGGAAATGAACGATAGTCTTAATGAGTTCTCGTGTAAATATATCTGAATGTAGCTCATCAGCAATGTATACATTTTATTTATAGCAAATGACTTTCCTTATAATCATTCTTTAGCTAATATCATCAAACACTTCAACCTGATCTCGTACTGTACTCTGATTATTTCACTCTTGTTAATATCATACTCCTTGACATGATTATCTATTACCTTCTCCAGTTGAAGTATTCCTTGCCAGACAGGCGAAGACGCAAAAACCGTGTTTTGGGTTATCGCTGTCCAAAGTCTGACCAAATTAGGTGCTAGTGAAAAATATATACATACATACATATACCAAGGCTTTTTCCCCCTTACAAGGGAGGTAGCCAAAAAGAAAAAGGCATAAAATCATTCCCACCCATTCAATCCCTAAATACACTCCACCCTCCCTCCCATCATAGCACCTCCTGGATATATACATGTATATATATGGATATATACATGTATATACATGTATATATTTTTTAGGGGATAGTGTTATTGCCTGCCTGGCACGGGGCGGACAATATCCATCTATTCCGGCTAATATCTGGTGATTCTATTTAGTCCTAGAACCGACCCTGGTAAGATATATATTCAAAATTTATAGTAACTTGATTAGAATGCTTATGACAGACAGTTAATGATAAACCGATAACCGATTATTTAATTCATCTCTTCCTTGTCCAATTTCTTCTCCCCTGGTGTTTCCTTGTTCCTATTTGTTTAATCCTTACTTGTTTATTTTTCTAATTATTATAAAAAAAAATTATATGAAGCCACGCAAACTAAGAGTTTAGACGCCCAAGTCTTGCAAGCAAAGGTCAAAGCTGAGCATTCAGAGAAATCAAGGTCTTTGTAAAGGAAATTTAGCAAACACTTCACTGTAAAACGAAAGAAAAACAATCAAAACAGTTTCGATCGTAGTACAACTAGATTACAAAAAATTCGCATCTGTCTCTAAAAACAGCAGTGCCTCACTGCACTACCTTTCAGAGAAAGACGGACCTTTAGAAAGGAAATTAAGCAAACACTTCACTGTACACGAATAAAAAATAAGCAAAAGAGTTTAATTTGTAGTACAAATACATTAGAAAAAATTCGCATGTTTCTAAAAACAGCTGTGCCTCACTGCAGTGCCTTCGAACTGGGCCGTGCGGCAGGAGTCAAGAAGTGCGGCATATTCAATTTTAAAATTGTATGAAAAGGGTCAATGTGCGCTGATACGGCTACCCTCCCCATCTATTATATGAGGGAAAGGGCTTTTAGCAGGTTCCACTAAGGTCTTAGATAATGTATTGGAATCGTGATTGAGAGAATTTATCCTCTCGCATGAGAGCTCAGACACACACACACACACACACACACACACACACACACACACACACACACACACACACACACACACACACACACACACACACACACACACACACACACACGCACACACACACACACACACACACACACACACACACACACACACACACACACACACACACACACACACACACACACACACACACACACACA
>NC_134782.1:54230552-54233052 GCF_046742065.1 Oratosquilla oratoria
AATACAGTGATGGCTGTGATAACTCAACCCGCTGCCGATGGGCCCGCACCACATTGCACCCCGTGGAACAAATGTCACGCGTAGGTATCCCCTATTTATGTACATTTCCTATGGCTACCACTGTATTACCCTGAAGACGAACCCCGGACAGGGTTCGAAACGTCGGAATAAATTGACGAACGTCGAGTCCAGCGTATACTTTCTTCCATAAAATGGTTCCTGGACTCCAGCTATTTTCGAATATATATATATATATATATATATATATATATATATATATATAAATATATATATACGTATATATATATACGCATATATATATATATATATATATATATATATATATATATATCGATAATGATATTATCTAGTATTCCACTCTGACCATGTATTATGACACTAATTTGCGAATGATTGCAACTAGTTTTATGAGCGATGGACGCTGAGCTGACAAAGTGCGATGAATTGGCTTGCTAAATCTTTTACGCAAACACAAAACATGTGCACTTGTTGAGTGCAACCATTGTCTCTCTTTCAGGACTTTTTTTTTTTTTTTTTTTGCCTTATCTCTCTCTCACACTACCAAAAGAGTCCTAACATCCTTGTAGGCTCTCAAGTTGTTTCCCCATGTCTACAAGAACTCCAAGAAGCTCTTGAACCAAAGCGACTTCACAATCTTGTTGGTAAAATACTTCAGGCGCGCATTTAAGCAAAACTACTTTTTTATCCGAAATTCACTTCCCACATATTCGCAACGCTCTGTGGAATTCATCTAAAAAAAGAAAAATCTTTCCACTAAAACATGTCTCTATAGCTAAATCAAAAAGAGAACCTTTACTCTGTCGCACTGAAGCTGCTGGAATTTAGAATTTTTATGCATCCGTGCAAATCCAAACATATGTATGTATATTATATATATGAATATATCTACATATACGTATGTGTATATATATGTATATTTACATGCACGTATATATATATATATATATATATACATATATATATACTGTATATATCTATATATATATATATATGTATGTGTGTGTGTGTGTGTGTGTGTGTGTGTGTGTGTGTGTGTGTGTGTGTGTGTGTGTGTGTGTGTGTGTGTGTGTGTGTGTGTGTGTGTATGTATATGTATATGTATATGTATATATATATATGTATATGTATATGTATATGTATATGTTTATGTATATGTATATGCATATGTATATATATACCGGTATGTATATGTATATGTATATCTATATATATACCGGTATGTATATGTATATGTATATGTATATGTATATGTACTTGTATATGTATATGTATTTGTATATGTATATATATATGGATATGTATACCGGTATGTATATGTATATGTATATGTATATGTATATGTATATGTATATGCATATGTATATATATACCGGTATGTATATGTATATGTATATCTATATATATACCGGTATGTATATGTATATGCATATGTATATGTATATGTATATGTATATGTATATGTATATGAATATGTATATGTATATGTATATGTATACCGGTATGTATATGTATATGTATATATATACTGATATGTATATGTATATGTATATGTATATGTATATGTATATATATATGTATATGTATATGTATATGTATATGTATATGTATATGTATATGTATACCGGTATGTATATGTATATGTATATATATATGTATATGTATATGTATATGTATATGTATATGTATATGTATATGTATACCGGTATGTATATGTACGTTTTTACATATATCATACTTGTAATTTTGCGTTGTTATCATTTCACGTACCTCACGCATACTTAACGTGTTCACTTGTTTACTTGAAACATATGATAGCTATTTGATCGTGACTGCCCGCTCGGACCACCTCAGGTGATATCACGCCCCCTTTCGCTCTGCCTTCCCATTGGTCGGCGAGGCGAGGTAATTTCCCAGGTCAGAAGACAGTGTCAGATTATACCTTTCGCCTGGAAGAATTGCAAGCCGGTTTGTAGGGAGGAACTTTCCCAGCGGTCTTTATTAACTATTTATATTGCCTTTTGTTCACTTGTTGTGCATCCACACATTTGAATATATTAATATCATTATCATTTCATTCTAAGATTTTGTCTTGTAGTCGTTCATGTAGTCTGAGTTAAGCCTGATTAATTCACGATTGTCTGGCCTACATTTTGGCAAAATTGATATTTAGTTTAACTTTATCATTGTTTTAAAAATACGATACAAATATTGTTAACGTTTAATTATTCACTTTGAAGTTATATCCTATTATTACCAGACGAAGATTTGGGAACATCCGTTGAGCTCACGATTGCCATATATACTTTTCTTAACCTATCCAAAGCTCCCGTTTCGCAGCAATATATATTGACCTTTGTCCAAACCTGAACATCTCCAAAGGTCAATGGTCCCCGGACATAATCTCACGGCTAGCTGTGAACCATTTGGTTAAAAATTTTCACCTTCTGATCCCTTTCCT
>NC_134782.1:54238052-54243052 GCF_046742065.1 Oratosquilla oratoria
CGTTGCAAGGAGTTCGTAGAATAGTGAGCTAAGGAATGACGTTGAATATGATGGTTCTTTCTAAATTAAAAAAAAAAGTCACAAAAAAGAATTGGTAGATGTAAAGACAATTAGTAAATTTGCAAGGGAATTTGTAGCCATGCCGTTGCATATGATGATTTCAAGTATAAAATTGCGAAGAGTGTATAGATTAGTAGAGTACAAAAGAGTTGGGGAAGTGGAGTAGGGAGGAGTAATGGTGTGAGGAGTTAAGAAAGTTTGTGGGAAGATGAAGTTACTCGAGAAATGCAACACTTGAAGAAACCAAAATAAAATTTCGTGTAAGAAATTTATTTCACACGAAATAAAGATCAAATATAAAGAGTGATGAAATATCCGGAGAAAAGTCCAAAGAAGTAGTACTCGTAGAAACAAAAGACAAAACTTATTTTAAATAAAACAAATAAAGCAAACAAAGCGATTAATAAAAATGACGCAGAAATAGATTATAGGGTAGATGAAGATAAAGATGGCAATGTGAGAAAGAAAATTGGGTATATATATATGTATATATATATATATATATATATATACATATGTGTGTGTGTGTGTGTGTGTGTGTGTGTGTGTGTGTGTGTGTGTGTGTGTGTGTGTGTATCCATACATACATACATACATACACACATACATACATACATACATACATATATATATTATATATATATATAAATATATATATATGTATATATATATATACACATATATGTAAATATATATATATATACATATGAGAGAGTGATAGGTGGGGAAGGGTAAATGAAGATGGGCTTTTAGAATACGTCCTAACGTTTCGGTCACTATGACCTTCTTCATTCCTCTGAAGAAGGTCATAGTGACCGAAACGTTAGGACGTGTTCTAAAAGCCCATGTTCATTTACCCTTCCCCACCTATCACTCTCTCATTTGTCTAAAACAATTTCTAAATATATATATATATATATATATATATATATATATATATATATATATACGTTTTCTTTATCAAAATCTCCTATACATAAAAATGGAAAAGTTGTGGATTTGACGGACAGTATGGTTGAAATGGAAAGGGAATAAATGTTGGATAAAAAAAAGAATGGATTTAAAATAAATTGTAGTGATAATGTAAAGAATGAGAAAAAAGACAGACAAACTATAGAACTGCATAGATAAGAGAGAGCATCAGATCGCAGATGTCAGTAACTACAAGATAATGCAAATATTATGTGAAGTGCCCATTTATAAAGAAAAATGAAGCGCAATGAATTGTAAAAACTAAAAAAAAAGGTGCATGTAAGAGCATAAGGTGGAAGAAGATGTTACACAAGGAGGCACTGAGTAGTTACGTCCGTCACCTTTGTCTTAATTTACGTTTTAGGGGCTATTAGCAGCTAAACAGTCGCTGGTGGGAATCGGAGAGGAGTGCGGGATTCGAACCCTACAACAAACCGAATGCAACACCAGCATGTTTTCGATTAGGCCACCAGAGTATTAATGTATAGCAATGAAAATTGCGTAAAAAATTGAATGTGGACGCAGTTATGACTGGAAATACGAGTATATCCATGTATCGAATGTTCACACATAAATCATAAAGGAAATGGTTGGGTTGAGGGAGGACATTAATGTATATGAATATATGCATGTATGTATGTCTGTATGTATGTATGTATGTATGTATGTATGTATGTATGTATGTATGTATGTATGTATGTATGTATGTATGTATGTATGTATGTATGTATGTATGTATGTATGTATGTATGTATGCATGTATGTATGTATGTATGTATGTATGCATGTATGTATGTATGTATGTATGTATGTATGTATGTATGTATGTATGTATGTATGTATGTATGTATGTATGTATGTATGTATGTATATATTATGTATGTGAGTATATATGTATTATATATGTATGCATGCATTTATGTATTTATGCACGTATGTATATATGCATTTATACATGTATGCATGTATGTGGAGTAAAATCATCAATTGTATATATGTATGTATTTATGTAGTTATATATGTATGTCTTTATGTACGTAAATATATATGTCTGTGTACGTACGTACACGTTTTTCTGTGTGTATTCATATACATACGTATGTTTATGTATGTATGTATATATGTATGTATGTATGTATGTATGTATGTATGTATGTATGTATGTATGTATGTATGTATGTATGTATGTATGAATGTATGTATGTATGTATGAATGTATGTATGTATGTATGTATGTATGTATGTATGTATGTATGCATGTATGCATGTATGTATGTATGTATGTATGTATGTATGTATGTATGTATGTATGTATGTATGTATGTATGTATGTATGTATGTATGTATGTATGTATGTATGTATGTATGTATGTATGTGAAAGATAGATGAACTCAAGGAAGGGGAAAGGTTATGTAGTGTACCTTCATAAAAACATAAAAACAGAAAATGCTTTAAGCCAGGATTGGGACAGGGATATATGGCAACTGATGTCATCGTTTTTAAATACAAACAACAATAGAGGTACGAAAGATAAAGAAATTATACGAAATATAAAGATAGAGTGGTGCTGATGGGTTACATTGAACGAAAGCAATAGCAAAAGGTTCAAACGTTTAGAAAGACTTGCGAGAGGATGAAGGCGAATTTGAATGTCAATATAAGTAAGATGGTTATGATGGGAGGAAAGGAATATTCTTAATCGTATGATAAGGAAACCGAGATGAAAAAATCAACTTGTAGACATTTGAGAGTTGATAGATGAGTACGCTATATATGGGATTGATCCGAGGAATCAAAACAGAAAATGTAACATGGATTTGGATCCGGTTGGCTTATTAAAAGAATCCAATCCGGTTACTAAATATAGATTCGTATGGTTGAAGTCTGCCTTTTGTGTCACTTGTTGTCAACGTTAATCAAAGCCTGACTTTGGACGGAAAAGTCTCTTGTTGAATTTTATGATTTAGCGTTGTCACTCAGATGTCATGTTGAAAATTTCGTGTCTTTATTTTGTTCTCCAGTGTAAAAACACGACTAAAGACATCCCGAAAAGAACACGATGTTGTTAGGTCTTCTTCGGTAATTGTATTAAAAGATATAAAGAAACCATATACGGTAGAGATCGGGGTTAGCTATTTTTGAAGACTGATGTTAAGAAGAAGAAGAAAAATAAATAAATAAAAGAGCGACAGTAAAGGTGACCTAAGACAAATTATTCAAATGATATGGTTTACATAGGTCCAAAGGAAAGGAGGGTCGTTTATGCAGAATTCAACGTCATGCATAATCTGTCCTGGGAGAAGAGACATCTCGGTATATACGGTCTAATATGTAACCAATAGTTCACTTTATGGAAGCGGTCATGAAGATATTCAATATCTAGAGAGCAAAATATATATAAAAAATCACTAGCTTTAGGAATATGATTTTTTTTAAATGAATTCAATTTGTCCTTCAGTATAATCGTATACGGTCGAATATGTAATCAATAATTCGCTTTACGAGAACGTCCGTGAATAGAAAGACAAAATAATGAAAAGTAAAAAACCTATTGGTTTTAATATTGTCAAGGAATCTTGTTTATGAATTCATGTTTCCATACAATATATACTATTGAATTTCTACCCAACAATTCACTGCAAAGGAATATTCGTGGAAAGAGATCAACAGCAGGAGAGGTATTGACGTCCAGAACGGCACTGGCTTTCAGACTGTCGAGGAACTTTATGGCTGGTTTTAGGCATTAGGTATTCCATACACGGGGAAAAAGAACTTTATAGAGCTTCTTGGTGCTGCATATTGGCGGGTTATTTGTCTTTACGTTACTGTAACAGCGCCCTAGGACATACCCTTTATACAGCTTGGTGCATATTCTTTTCGTGTTGTCATCATCTGAAACTGTTTTATGTGAAGTCTTTCAAAGGAATAGAATCATCTGTTGTAAGCCAAAATAACAGCTTGGTGCATATTCTTTTCGTGTTGTCATCATCTGAAACTGTTTTATGTGAAGTCTTTCAAAGGAATAGAATCATCTGTTGTAAGCCAAAATGAATCTTACCAAGGATATCATTTTCAATACAATGATGACTACGCAGGCGTCACGAGGCACAAGTGGGAATACGTAAATCCTGGCATCGGCGTCTTGATTATATACTTTTTGTTGTAGTAGCTGAGTTACCCCCGAATTTTGCTAACTAGTTTGATTATGTTTTCTGTGTTTATTATTACTCAGAGTGAAAGAAAACGAGTAATACAGCAATGGTTTTATATTCTATAACGCAAGAAGTGTGATACATCGTACATTAGGCATCCGATGCTGCTGCGCGCGAGATTTTGACCCGTATTTAAGAGAATATTCTTAATTCTTTTATCTCTGTAACACCTCTTCTCCAAGCTGGATTTATATTAATTCATTTACTTATATACTTAACTGTTTCTTTGTTTGGTTGTTCGTTTAGGATAGAGGGTAACAGTCAACATGTTGACAGATTTACTTGTGATAACTTTAAAGTCATTTACACCATGAATATTTTTTACAAGATTTCGATATTTTCGATAATAGATTTCATGCTAAACTGAGACTAAAGCCCCTTTCAGAGAAGTCATAATTGTAAATACACAATATATTGACAATATGGCTACTGTCTCAGGGTCCCTTGGCTTTCACTATATGAATCACTCTAATCTGAATGAAATCATCTATTCTTAAACAGAACAAAATTGATAAATACCCTCAACACACCAAAGGATTTACGGAAACAATCTTTATGGACACTATCTCGCTCCTATTGTGCGTGGAGGAACATATATAGTAAATATAGCAATTAGATGAGATTTACTAATAGTATTACTCTCATTCCTGAAGAAGATGACTTACAAAAATCAGCAATTCTCAAAAATGAGTATTAAAGTTTTGAAAATAAACAGCAATAAAAAGCAAAGTAATATTCAAATCTACAAGTTCATA
>NC_134782.1:54273052-54278052 GCF_046742065.1 Oratosquilla oratoria
TCTCTAGGTCCTCCTTGACCTACTCAAAGACCTCTTTGGCCTTTTCTATGTTTTTGTGGGCTTCTTTATTTCTCTTTGGTTTTCTCTAGGTTCTCCTCGGGCTTTTATAGATGTCCCTCGACCTCACCTAGGTCCTCCTTGACTTTCCGTAAGTCCTCCTTAGCCTTCTCAAGGTCCTCCTAGGCCTTCTCTAGGTCCTCCTTCATTTTCTCTAGGAGATACTTGACTTTCTCTTAGTCCTCCTAAGCCTCCTGAAGATCCTCCTTGTCCTTTTCAAGGTCCCCCTCAGCCTTCTCTGGATCTACCTTGGCCTTCTCAAGGTCCTCCTTGACCTTCCCTAGTCCCTGCGCTGCCTTCTCAAGGTCTTCGTCCTTCTCTAGGTCATCTTTGGCCTTCTCAAGGTCCTCCTTGACCTTCCCTAGTCCCTGCGCTGCCTTCTCAAGGTCTTCGTCCTTCTCTACGTCATCTTTGGCCTTCTCAAGGTCCTCCTTGACCTTCTATAGGCTCCTCGACCTATTCTAGAGCCCCATCAGTCTTTTCTAGGGATTCTTTGGTCCTTTTTGACTTCCTCTAGGTTTTTCCCGACCTTCTAAAAATTCTCCTCCTCGGCCTTTTCAAGGTCCTCCTTGGCCATCTCAAGGTCCTAGTGGCCTTCTCTAGTTCATCCTCGGCCTTCTATAGGTCCCCCTTGACCTTTCTTAGGCCCCCCCCTTGCCCTATTCTCATGTTCTCATCTCTCTATGATTTTTCATTTTTTATTTCTACCGTCTCCACTTTCTCACACTGTACCTATACGCAGTCAGTGCTTAGGGACTGTATTAACATCCCCTGCGTGCCAACGTCACGAGACTGTCCAAAGGAATAGAAGCGCTGGTTATAGATTACGAATCGACAACTATTAGGCCAAAGGCTTGTCTACAGATTCATATTTTGGGAGACCTTGTACATGGGCAGTTGTATATATATATATATATATATATATATATATTTATATATACATATATCTATACACATATATATACATAACAAATATATATATATATATATATATACATATATATATAATATATATACATGTATACACAGACACACACGCACACACACACACACACACACACACACACACACACACACACACACACACACACACACACACAAACACACAAACACACACACACACACACACACCACACACACACACACACACACACACACACACACACACACATATATATATATATATATATACATTATATATATATATATATATATGTTGAGACATATATATTAAGTCATGTATATATATATATATATATATATATATATATATACTAATTAATGTATATAATAATTGTGGTAAAACAGATATGTGAGGAAGTTATAGGAAAAGGTAAAAATATATTTTGGGCTTTTATGGATCTGGAAAAGATTTGTAGAATTATGATTACTTTGGTGAGTATATTTTTGCCCGCTCTATATTTGCATGGTTCAGACACATCCTAGGTCAAGTTTGGGCGTCCTCAGTGATAAATATATATTTATTTTTTTAATGTTTAGCTCACACAAACGTTGGCATACTACGTTTAAATTATTTTTCCTTTCGGTTTCAAAATATTTAGTTTATCCCATATTCCCTAACACAACTGCGTCTGTATATCTTCGCCTTACAGCTTACAAAGGATTACAAAGGATTACAAAGGCGGAGCATGCCGACAGGAGACCTTTTGATCCATATCTAGGTCGGATGCAAAAAAAAAAAGAAAAAAAATCATATTAATAATAAAATAATAAATAAAAACTATAATAATGTAAATAACAAATAAAATACATAAATGAATGCATAGGTATAGTTAAAATAATAAACAAACAGGTAAATAGTAAATAATAAATTGACATATAACTAATGATAAATGAAAACCAGACAGACAAATGATAACAAAACAAAAACAAATAATATAACATAAATTATAATCATTACAGCATCTTAATTAGGTATTTATCTAAATGATTCTTAAAGCTTCGAACTGAACTACATTGCACTACCTGTGCAGGAAGTTTATTCCATTCATTAACTACACGGTTGGCAAAGTTGTTTCTACCTACTTCCAAATTGAATCTATTTCCGGACAGTTTGAGAACATTGTTTCTTGTCTGATTCTCATTCAATGTGAAAATTTTGTCACTTTTGATGTTGTCAATTCCCTTTAAAATCTTAAAGACCTGTATCAAGTCACCTCTGAGTCTACGCTTTTTTAGGGAAAACAGATTCATGTGCTTTAGTCGATTTTCGTATGATTTATTTTTGATATTTGGAATCAGTTTTGTGGCTCGCCGTTGTACTTTTTCCAGTCTGTCAATATCTTTAATGAGATTCGGTGACCATACGGAAACAGCATATTCTAAATGTGGACGAACTAACGATTTATATAGCTTGTTAATGAGTGATGGACTTTTGAAATCAAAAGATCGCGCAATCAGTCCCAGAATCTTATTTGCTTTCTCAGAGGCTGAAATACATTGCTTGGATGATTTGAGGTTGTTACTGATAATTACGCCGAGATCTTTTTCACTATCCACTTTTGTTAACGAATTTCCAAATAACTTGTAATCGTACTTACTGTTATTTTTATCTATGTGCATTCCCTTGCATTTACTTGTGTTAAATTTCATGAGCCACTTTTCAGACCATTGCTGTAATTGATCTAAATCTTCTTGAATATCTAATTGGTTTGAGTGATCATTTGCCACTCCGCACAGTTTTGTATCATCAGCAAATTTGGAAACAGTAGATTTTAGTCCATGGTCTATATCATTTATATATACTATGAATAGAAGTGGCCCAAGAACGGAACCCTGAGGAACTCCACTTGCAACACTTTTCCATCCAGAAGTTTTTCCATTTAAAACAACTCTCTGTTTTCGACCATTCAACCAATTACTAGTCCAACCTAATAGGCTACCACTTACAACGCTTTGGCTTTTTTTTTTTTTTTTGTCATTTGTTCTTCCACGTATCGACATTTTTCTATTTTTCTTTGTTATTAAGCGTTCTCTCTGATTAACATGTTTGTTTACTTCCTACGTATTTTTGATTAATCTTTTATTTTTTTTTTATTTTTTTATTTTATTTTTTTTTTAGTATATACGTCTAAATATATATATATGTATATTTTTGCTTCCCTCCCTAGCTTTGGGCATGCATTCGTTTGTTACTATAATTTTTTTTTGTAAATAAACTTATTTAAAAAGATGGTCTTTTTCATCTCTTTTGTCTAAGCTCTTCTCTCTCTCATTCTCTCTCTCTCTCTCTCTCTCTCTCTCTCTCTCTCTCTCTCTCTCTCTCTCTCTCTCTCTCTCTCTCTCTCTCTCGCTCGCTCTCTTTCTTTCTCTTTTTGTAGCCGATGTGTTGGTTGTTTGTAAAATGAGGCTTGAGCGGAGAATAAAAGTCAAACTTTGGTGATTTTGCTCGACAAAGAGACCATCTAGAACTTTATGAGAAAATGAAAGCAAGAGAAAGAAGAGTTGCTAGACTTCTTAGAACATTTAACGAAGACTGCATACAGCAACGTTTATATATATACATATATATATATATATACATATATATACATATATATATATTTATATATATATATATGTATATATATATATATATATATATATGTATATATGTATATATATATTTAGTACGCAGGTTTTTAATGATACACTGTTAAATACACCAGCTTTTTCACAATTATCAATTTTCTTTCCAATATTTTCAATCTTTCTAATAATTGGTCTCGTTTTCGGACTACGGACAAATACAAGCCGGCCATTGTCTTTCATTTTAATTGACGTTTCGACTACATGGAGTCTTCTTCAAAATGTCACAAATAAGTCTAACACATGGCAGAAGAGTGTGTGTATATATATATATATATATATATATATGTATATATATATAAATATATATATATATATATGTATATATATATATATATATATATATATATATATATATATATCGTATACTTGGGGCGCAGGTTCTCTTTAATGCAAACTGAGTTAAACACCACAGCATTATCACAATTATTAATTTTCTTAGTGAGGAGAATTGAAAACATTAGTTAGAAAACTAATAAATGTGATAATGCTGTGGTGTTTAACTCTGTTTGCATATATATATACACATATATATATGTATGTATATATATATATATATATGTATATATATATATGAATGGAAAAGGCGGTAGAGAAACGCAGGCTTGAGTAGGAACACTGTATTACTGACGTTTCGACTACAAGTCTTTTTCAGAGTAACAGATAACGATAATTAACAGTATATATACTCTCATTGTGAATCATCCCGCTGGGCGTCTTAGGACGGAGCACGCTGATCGGTCCGTTCCTCCTTCCAGGATCAGCTTGGCAGAAGCCAATGATAGGTTGACAAAGCCGTCTCTGCGGTTCGTAACTTCTCCCAGTATGATGTATGCCGCTTCTACAAAGCTTCTCATTCTTTTTCCTAACCCCGTTAGGAGAGGTCGTACTTCTTCTCATTTTGGCACATGTCCGTGTGTTTCTTTATATGGCTGGAGAGTTTGAAGTTTTGTGACACCGCAGGTCGATTTTATGTTCAACTAATCTCTTTTCTATTCCTCCTGACGTCTCGCCGTGGTATGTTGCTTGGCATCCACTACATGTGATACTATATATTACACTATTCACGTTAATATATTGTCTTTCTAATAGAACGCCTCAAAGAAGTTAATTGTAAGAAGAAGATAGCTAGTTACGACGTGAGAGCCCTCTTCACCAAAGCCATGAATGTCGTGGGGGCCAGGAATTCCAAAAACATCGAGGCCTGCCAATGGGGTCACCACTAAGTCCCATTGTGGCATCACTTTTTATGGAGACATTAGAAGAAGATAAGCTGATTCCGATACGTGGATGATGCGTTAGTGGTAATGGCCGAAGGAACAAATGTAGATAATAAACTCTGCATACTAAACACG
>NC_134782.1:54283052-54288052 GCF_046742065.1 Oratosquilla oratoria
CTCTCTCTCTCTCTCTCTCTCTCTCTCTCTCTCTCTCTCTCTCTCTCTCTCTCTCTCTCTCTCTCTCTCTCTCTGTATCTCTCTCTGGAATCGCTGCCAATGAAAAGGCAGATCTCCTCGCCAAAAATTCCTGTAAACTGCCACTGCTCGACGATGCCACAACCTCACCCCCCTGCTACAAGATCATATACTGTACACTGTCGCTCTTCTAATCACTCTCCACCACATGAATGCAGAGCGCGCACAAAGCGTATCACTATAACACTACCACCACTTCCGTCACTTTCTCCAGAGTATCGCAAGCACGGACTCCTCGTTCGCAGGCACAATATCGTGATTGCACGGCTTCGCCTGGGTTTCAGACCGCTGTGGTAAGTATCTGAGGCGGGGGACGTACCACATTAGTCAACCAGCAAAATATGTGACCGCACCAATTCTAAGAGTCTTCACCATTACTGCCTCGAATGTCCCTCAGTAAGAAACCTATTTCCCCAAAGCCAAGTCTTAATACGTGTGTCATTTTCTCTTAACTGACAATAATCTGGACACTGTCCTAATACGGTAAATACAATTTGGTGGATGTTAAAACTTACCTTACCTTGATTACCAATATATTTCCCCTTACAGGATGTAATGGATCTCCTTAGTGTGGGTCTTGTGGTCTCTTGCAGTCTCTTTCTTTTTAATGTTCGTATGTTCTTATTATTGCCGTGCAGCTTTACTGTACGTAGTAACGTGACCTACGCGTCACGCATACTCTATAAATAGAAAGAACCTATTATACTAGGTTTGTCGTTTTATGGGCATAATAGATTTATATATTCAAAACAAGATTTCTCCCTCTCTCTATTTAACTTAGAAGCGTGAAAAAAGCATCAAATAAACCAACCAAGGAGATGAATTGGAATTTAAATTGAGGAAATCTACTTGAAAAAATGGTATGGGAAATTTCTCGTTCTTTTGCAAAGAACGTACTGACGAAATTAAACCTTCCTGAGATTGGGTAGTCGGAGGGAGTGGTAAAGGAGTAGGGACAAGATGGGAGTGAGAGGGAGAGGGGAAGGGTGGAGCCTGAATAGGCAGACACCTGAAAGCCATTCGGAAACCTACCGGTCCTCAAAGGAAACAGGTGGAGCCTTAGTATACTGGAATGGGAAAGGGGGAGAAGGGGGAAGGGGACGAAGCTACCAAAGAGTACCTCGATGCGGGCTTCATCTTAAGTAGACGGGAAAATGCTACTTGAAGAGAAACGCTCGAAGTTTCACAAGGTTCCTCTTCTAAGGGTCTTAGTCTACTGGAAGGGGAAGGGAAGAAGAAAAGGAGGAGGAAGAGGGAGAACCGGAGAAGCTACCAAAGAGTACCTCGATGTAGTCTTCATCTCTAGCAGAAAGGAAAATGCTTCTTGAAGAGAGACGCTCGAAGTTTCACAAGGTTCATCCTCTAAGGGTCTTAGTCTACTGGAAGGGGAAAGGGAAGAAGAAGAAGAATAGAAGGAGAAGCGGAGAAGCTACCAAAGGGTACCTCAATGTGGTCTTCATCTCTAGTAGAAGGGAAAATGCTTCTTGAAGAGAAACGTTCGATTTTCACAAGGTTCATCCTCTAAGAGTCTTAGTCTACTGGAAGGGGAAAGGGAAGGGGAAGAAAAGGAAGAGGGAGAAGGGGAGAAACTATCAAAGGGTACCTCGATGTGGTCTTCATCTTAAGTAGAAAGAAAAATGCTTCTTGAAGAGAGACGCTCGAAGTTTCACAAGGTTCATCCTCTAAAAGTCTTAGTCTACTGGAAGGGGAAATGGAAGAAGAAGAAGAAGAGGAAGAAGGAGAAGCAGAGAAGCTACCAAAGAGTACCTCGATGTGGTCTTGGTGTCCTACAGAAGGGAGAGCACTACTGAAATCGAGATACTCGAAGTTCCAGAAGGTTCCTGCTCTTAAGTCTTAGTCTACCGGAAGGGAAGGGGAGAGTGAGGAAAGAGGGGAGGAAAGGGGGAAGATAAGGAAAGGAAGAAAGGATTTAAAGATTATCTAGACGTCATCTCGAACTACCGAAGAAAGGCGAACGTTACTGAGGATGATATGCTCAAAGTTACAGAAAGCTACTTTTCTACCCTCAGATAATAGCAATGTGCCTTATCATGCTTTGATTTTCATTAAACTTAATTTCTGAAGTATTTTTGATAAGTTTATCTACCTGTTACAAGATTTTTATGAAGAATATTTTAAAACAGGACTCCTCAGGGATTCAACGGAAACTTCTGGGTATTAAAGAACCTTACAGGTCTGTAAGTTCGAAGAAGGACTGCTTTTGGTTTTCCTGAAGGAGGGAATGTGTTCCTGAAGAGGTCATCCTCAAAATTTCAGAAAGAATGGAGGTTAACCAATCCGTTATCACAGGTCTCCCTTTTAGGTGACCCACGCCCCTCAGGCAACCGGCAACAGCCACCGGGCGGGCCCGTAAGTCACTATTGTGTTCTTGTCTTGTAATTGTTAGTGCTGGGCATTGTAGGATGAGATGTTCAGTGGCAATGGTTAGTGAAGAAACGTAAATATCCCAGTGTGTAATATAATCCAGATTTATTATTATATTTCAATTCTTCTAGAATAAAAAATATCGCCATTGTGGAAACAAATATAAAACACAAGCTGCCATACAACGAAGAGGAAAGGTATAAAATCCTCTACTGAAAGAGTGAGTATACACTACTTAGTGTGAACACGCCATCTCGCACAGTTTACCAAATTCACTCAACATAAAACAAAACTAGAATGATTATTATCTTTACTGATTTTAATATCAAGTAATTCTTAATAACTTAATCAATTTAATTTCAAATGGTTCTAGTTAATCAATTTGATGTTGATTAATCTCGATTTCTTTTTTGTATCATTTTAATTCTAGGTACACTAGGGACAAGGATGATAAAAGAGACATAGGAAAAATAAAGTAAATAATGGAAGGAGAGAGATAAGACTAAAACAAACAAGAAAATCAATCTTGGGAGGGGAAGTGAAAGAAATAAGAAAGAGAAAAAAAAGGGAAAGAAGACAAGAAAAGACGTTGTGGAAGCAGCAGAGATGGAGGGGAGAGAGAGAGAAAGAGAGAGAGAGAGAGAGAGAGAGAGAGAGAGAGAGAGAGAGAGAGAGAGAGAGAGAGAGAGAGAGAGAGAGAGAGAGAGAGAGAGAGAGAGAGAGAGAGAGAGAGAGAGAGAGAGAGAGAGAGAGGAGAGAGAGAGAGAGAGAGAGAGAGGAGAGAGAGAGAGAGCGAGAGCTCGAGAGAGAGAGAGAGAGAGAGAGAGAAAGAGAGAGAAGAGAGAGAGAGAGAGAGAGAGAGAGAGAGAGAGAGAGAGAGAGAGAGAGAGGAGAGAGAGAGGAGAGAGAGAGAGAGAGAGAGAGAGAGAGAGAGAGAGAGAGAGAGAGAGAGGAGAGAGAGAGAGGAGAGAGAGAGAGAGATAAGAGAGAGAGAGAGAGGAGAGAGAGATAGAGAGAGAAAGAGAGAGAGAGAGAGAGAGAGAGAGAGAGAGAGAGAGAGAGAGAGAGAATTCAAAAGGAAGTAAAATTTGCAGGAAAAAAAAACGAAGAACAATAAAAGCTTTAAAATTGATGGAAGAAAAACAAGTAATGGATGGAAATCAGCGGGGAGAGGAAATAGAAGGAACGTGGAGGAGGGAAGGAAGAAGGGAGGAAGGAGAGAATAAGTGATAAGTGGAGAAAAGAGGGAGAAAAGAGGGAGAAGGGGGAGAAGGGGAGAGAAGAGAGAGAAGGATAATCGATAAAAAAACAGAATAATACCTTCACGGTTCGCTTATTATAACGAAGTGTGGTAGATTTTTTATGCATATTATGTTATCAAATCATATTACATCATCGTTCCTTTATGTAAAGTCAGCTCAAAAATATTCATAAGATCCTGACTATAGAAATGTTGTGGGAAGCTTACTGTAGTTCTAGTGATGACCTCCTCTCAGATCAATTCAGTTTTTATGTTGATAGTTTACATATGATAAAGAATTATACCTGGAAATATTTTGTTTAATAATCATTCACAGATGAGAATATATAATGTTAGTTGCTTTATCTATTTGTATCTATAACCTATATTATTCATATATCTATTCATCTACCTATCGAATTATCTGTTTCTATTTATTTGTGGGGTGGGGGAGGGAAATAGGGATGACTCTCCATCCACGAGATGCTAAGATGGGTTAGGGGCTAAATGGGTGTGAGATGGGCCTGGAATTGGCTGGTGTCTGTGCTTTGACTTGGCCACACCTTTGATAAGGTGGAAAAGTCCCTTTTATATGCAAGTAAACACACGCGCGCGCACACACACACACACACACACACACACACACACACACACACACACACACACACACACACACACACACACACACACACACACACACACACACACACACACACACACACACACACACACACACACACACACACACACACACACACACACACACACACACACACACACACACACACACACACACACACACACACACACACACACACACACACACACACACACACACACACACACACACACACACATCACAGCACAGTGCACGGTCCGGCTTTTAAGAAGAGTTTTCTTTTAGGCGTTGGGTTTCGTTGGTAGGGAGGCGACTTCTGTCCAGCGATGAAAGGCGCTGACCCAAGGTGGGTGCATGATCACGTGACCAGGGGAAAGGTCATGGGGTCAAATGTCTTATAGCAAAAATTGTATAAGTAAAGTCTTCTTCCATTGGATTATAAGTTTTTGGAATATAAGATAATTTTCAAAAACATGAATTAGAAAGTATAATCTAATTTTTATCTTAGTAGTCTGTCCTATTGAGAATGACTTATGTGACATTATACAGCGCTGTTGGTAGGCCAAGTCAACATGCTTCCTACTATGAAAGAGATATTTACTTACCAAAGCTAAGTATAATAAAGAAAATATATCCTACTTTAAATAATAATAATAATGATTGATAATAGTACATAAT
>NC_134782.1:54305552-54323052 GCF_046742065.1 Oratosquilla oratoria
TTCATGAGTAAGCAATTTTTTTTTTTCAAACCAGCGACAAGCTGTTCATAATGAATGCATAGATATCAGGGTATCCTCCCAATGCAGATGTCTTTCATGATGAAGGTCATTTGAATTGATATTTCAAAATTTTATCAATAACCAACGCCTTTGTACTTGGATACAATATGGCGTCGAAGATTCGTAGAGGCTGTAAAGAGAAAAATTAAAGTTAAATTTTATTAACATGCTTGTTGAAGTGAATATTCGTCTCCAATCATAAAAGAGTACTGGGTGACTCTGGTCCATAGGGGTGTCACTAAAGCACCTCCCCTGAACCTACTGACCGCATATAGCTTTACCAATGCTTCTATCCTTATGAGCAAAATCGCCCAAAATAATTTAGAGGATTTATAGAAGATGTTAATGGAGAGTAAAGAAAGGTAAATGAGGAAGGTATAAAGAAAAATTATCTAATTTTTTGGGCGTATAAGCACTCTTCCTTGTAAACGCAGCTTATCCTATGAGAAACGGGCTTAATCTAGATATGAATAGTGCTTAGAAGTATAACTTACATCATGATGAACCAGATTAGTGTTGAAGTAGGAGAGTGAGGTTCTATGAAGGAAAGCGTATGATAGAATATATGTTTGTTTTTTTAGTTGAGATTGCAGATGTGAATGCTAAGATTAATTCAATTATAGATGGAAGTTGTAATCTATCAACAAACGTTCTATAAGTACGTCATGCTATTAGATAAGATTTTTTATATTTACCATTATTTGTTATTGGCTCGTTCCTGAACAACTTACTACACTTGCTGAGTAATTGGAAGCCTTCGAGTTTCGCATCTTCCTAGTCGTAGGTTCGAGTCCCGCACGTCTCTCTGATTCCCAGCAGTGAGTGAATGTGACCTGTCCCAAATCTCCAGATCACATGGGCCACAGCTACTCAGCGCCTCCTGGCGTAAGCCTTTCATCTTTGACACTTTGTGTGAATGACGAGTTCAAGTTGTAAATTGAATATTTTCATCAAGTGTAATCTATGTATTTTTGAACACATATTGAACACTTCCTATTGTTTCCAGATAGCTGAACATTAAAATAGGTATTTTCCTCTCCTGCCAGATGAACAGCACGGCGTACATGATTTAGAGTATTTTCTAGAACATATTTACTTTTATGTTAGAAACATAGATCTATCATTGCTGTTCCTCCCTCCCCCCTTTTTATCATTTTTTGTGAATGCAAAGAAAATTTCATTTGTGTCCAGAGTAGGTATAAACATTTATTCATCGTCATCTGAGAGAGGTTCTCAAGCCTCGGCCATCAAGAGTTTTTCAATCTACTTTTTCTATCTCAACCTTCCTTATCACAAACTCAACTCCTCCATTGAGTAGACAGAGTAATATATTAGCAGTATTGATATCAGAGGAAGTAGTTCAGATACTTACTTCTCCATTTCCAGTAGATTCTAAATTAAGTCTCTAACTAATGGGGGAATTTGTTATGATTTCTGGCCATAAATCTGCGGCTGGTAGAAAATCATATGGTAATGTTACCGCGGACACTTCTCCATTTCCTATTTTTTTTACGTTATTTATCTATTTTTTATTCATTTATCTGTTTTTTTTTATATCTTATTTTGTTTTTTATATTATTATTATTATTATTATTATTATTATTATTATTATTATTATTATTATTATTATTATTATTATTATTATTATTATTATTATTATTATTATTATTATTATTATTATTATTATTATTATTATTATTATTATTATTATTATTATTATTATTATTATTATTATTATTATTATTATTATTATTATTATTATTATTATTATTATTATTATTATTATTATTATTATTATTACTATTATTATTATTATTATTATTATTATCATTATTGTTGTCATCATCATCATCATTACTATTATTATTATTATGTTATTATTAATTATTATTATTATTATTATTATTATTATTATTATTATTATTATTATTATTATTATTATCATTATTATTATTATTATTATTATTATTATTGTTATTATTATTATTATTATTATTATTATTGTTATTATTATTACTATTATTATTATTATTATTACTATTATTATTATTATTATTATTATTATTATTATTATTATTATTATTATTATTATTATTATTATTACTATTATTATTATTATTATTATTATTATTATTATTGTTATCATTATTATTATTATTGTTATCATTATTATTATTATTATTATTATTATTATTATTATTACTATTATTATTATTATTATTATTATTATTATTATTATTATTATTATTATTATTATTATTATTATTATTATTATTATTATTATTATTATTATTATTATTATTATTATTATTATTATTATTATTATTATTATTATTATTATTATTATTATTATTATTATTATTATTATTATTATTATTATTATTGTTATTGTTATTATTATTATTATTATTATTATTATTATTATTATTATTATTATTATTATTATTATTATTATTATTATTATTATTATTATTATTATTATTATTATTATTATTATTATTATTATTATTATTATTATTATTATTATTATTATTATTATTATTATTATTATTATTATTATTATTATTATTATTATTATTATTATTATTATTATTATTATTATTATTATTATTATTATTATTATTATTATTATTATTATTATTATTATTATTATTATTATTATTATTATTATTATTATTATTATTATTATTATTATTATTATTATTATTATTATTATTATTATTATTATTATTATTATTATTATTATTATTATTAATATCATTATTATTATTATTATTATTATTATTATTATTATTATTATTATTATTATTATTATTATTATTATTATTATTATTATTATTATTATTATTATTATTATTATTATTATTATTATTATTATTATTATGTAACGGGACGGGTGTAACGGTATTGTTACGTCGTTCTATCCAACGTCACTTGTAAACACAAAATGTGACGGGTCCGTCACATCATCACGTTTAGGGGGGTCCACTGCACAAACGCCTCTAAGCTTTTGTTTGTTTATTGTCCTATCCAGATAATGTTATCTTGATACACTATTACACAGTCTTATCACTAAGGCACGTCACTGGCAAACTCCTTTTCCGAGCCCGTGCATCTCGTTTAAGAAGGTCGGAAGTTCCTTAGTGAGGTGCCACGCTCGTATAACTGAATTATTTATGTGAGCTGGATTTAGTTCGTCACATCTTATATTTTAATTTACATAATTAGTTTATAATTTAGTCTGACAGCCAGACTATAATATATATATCCAGGGGAGGTTCGTCAGTATACGTAATAATGTGTTTATTGCTGTGTGATCGCGTGTGCATGGTGCGACAGGGAATGCCTTGTCAGCGGATTGGTACAGGATGTGTCAGGCGCCTTATTGTCGGCCGGCTGGTGTGAGTGTGGGAGTGAGTGGAGGTGAGTGGGTTATATGACTGAGTGATATACTCACTTGTGTATGAGGCGTATACATATCGCTCTCCCCCTGGGGTTAGGTGGCTCCCGGCACCTAGGGTACATGGTTTACAAAAGTATATATATGGGTAATACATCGAGAAAAAAATTTCAGAGACACAAAATCCTGTGGGATTATAAATGTGCAGATGGGGGGGTGTTGTTGAAGTGATTCTGAGGTCCCAAGGGGGATCATGCACTGTAAATAGGGGTAGCGATGTTGTGTCTCAGAAGTGTAACGTTGTGTCTCACCAGATTACATGTTATATTGGATTTCACATACACTGTTTAATTCACTTTTTAAATGTTATTGTTTTTATGGTTTAACACTATCACTGTTGGGAGTGTTGTTTTTCTAAACACTGTTCTATGGTCAGTTTGGTGTGTCACATTGCACTTGTTTTATTTCATAGTATGGATATATAGTTTCCGTAATAATGTTTATGGTATTTAAGATATTGGGTGAGACACAAGAATAAACTTAATCTAGGTTTACAACAATTTGGGTATGGAGGTGGAAAGGTTTTGGAAGGTGTTACTTCATGCAACAGAATATGATTATTATTATTAGTATAAAGAGAATGATTAAGAGGGAAAGGGCTGTGGAGTTATATGGAAGAATCCTATGATGTAAGTCGAATGAGTCCATGTCAAAAGTAGTCGATGTTTAAGGTGGGTAATTAATGATGTATTTACTTTTGGAGGATGAAGGTTATGTCTCAGTGAATGAGGATATGTTTATCTGACTCTCGCTAAGGTTATATTGGTCGGAAGGAAGTAGAGGAGTTTCGATAGATATGTGGAAAAGAGTTCTTATTGGAAATGGGCCATTTTAACCTCCACTGATAGATACATGACGTCCTGCATCTTCAGGGGCGAGAGCTAGAGTGCATGTTTAGTTGCGTCGACGCAGAGTCATGGGATGAGACTTGCGTTTTGGTGATTGGTGTGTGTCTGTGATAGGTGGGTTGTGGATGGGAGGTGAGATTGGGTCGAGGTTCAGTTTGACCTTTCTCAACTTCTCTCCATGTATGGTGAAGGTGGAGTGATCAGAAGGATCTGTTAGTAGGAAAACATTGTTAGGGAGTGAACTTGTGACTATGAAGGGGCCTAGGAATTTGGGTTTGAGTTTGTTTGTTCGACCTGAGTCTTTTACCATGACTGTGTCGCCAGGTGCTATGTCAAGTGGAATTGACCGTTTGTGTTGTTTTGTCTTTGTCTTTTCCTGGGCTTCTTTCAGGTTTGCTCTAACTTTTTTGTAAATTGTTTGCATACCTCTTTTGATGCAGTGTGCGAGGTTATCTAGGTTGTATAAGGGTGGGGGGGGTTGGTTGAATATTTGGTAGGGTAGGCGCATTGGTTGGCCGAAAATGATTTCATGTGGGGACATCTTTTATGCGGAATTGACTGTGCTATTGATACTGGCTTGTACCTGTGGTAGCCAATCTTCCCAAGTGTCCATGAGGTCATTGACCAATGGTCTGAGAATTTCTAGGACCTTGCGATTTGTTCGCTCAGTCAGACCGTTTCCCTGGGGGTGGTATGCAGTGGCAAATGTTTGGTCAATGTTGTAAAGATGTGCTATTTCGCGCATCACTTCATTTTTTAATTCTGAGCCATTGTCAGATAACATTGTGTGTGGTATGTTGTATCTACAAAAGATATTGTTGACCAGGGTTTTGGCTACAGTCTCTGCTGTTTTGTCCTGGAGTGGTATTAAGATTGTGTATTTAGAGAAATACTCAACTGCTGTGAGTACATAATTGGAACCTTGATGGCTCGTTGGCATTTTCAGTAGGTCAATGCCAAGTGTTTCCCATGGCTCAGCAGGGAGTGGGATATCTTTTATGTTGATTTGCTTCAGGTTAGGGCCTCTGAATTGGTTGCAAGTTACACAAGAATCTATGTGTGTGGTTATATCTCTTTTCATGTAAGGCCAATAATATGTGTGCCTAGCAGTGTTTAGTGTCTTATCTCTGCCCGAGTGGCCTCCCATTGCACTGTCGTGCAATATGTGTAGGACCTTGGGGACTAAGCTCTGGGGATAACAGTAACCTCTCTTGTATTAATGGTTCTCCTTATGACTCCGTCGACCAGATTGAGTTCCTCAATAGGGACAGGTGGTCGGGAGTGTAAGGGGGTCTGTGAGATGAGATGCTGTTTTATTGGAGACCATATTGGGTCTCCGTCAGTTTCATCCCTGAGTTCTTGCATAGGTATGCATGTGGTTTGGGTTATGGGGGTGATGTGAGTTTGTCTGCTCAAGCAGTCTGCCACTACGTTAGCTTTCCCAGCTAAGTATACGATCATGGGATCGTAATCAAGGAGAGTTGTTTTCCATCTAGCAACTCTCCCATGTAAGTCTTTGGAGTTAAAAAGATAGACTAGGGGTTGGTGGTCTGTTAGTATGGTAATCTTGTAGCCTAAAATGAGGTATTTAAAGTGTTTTAGTGCCCATATGATTGCAAGTCCTTCTTTGTGTGTAGTTGAGTAGTTACTTTCAGCTTTATTTAGGACTCTACTTGCGTAGGCTATGGGGTGCTCTTTGCCATTGTCATCTTTCTGTTGTAGGACTGCGCCTATTCCTTTAGAGGAGGCGTCTGTGTAAAGAAAGAATTCTTTCTTCATGTCAGGGAAAACTAGTACAGGGGCTGTGGTGAGTGTATGTTTGAGAGTGTCGAAACTTTGCTGTTCTGTTTCTGACCATTGAAATGGCTCGCCTTTCCTTGTGAATTTGGTCAGAGGGGAAGCAATATCAGCAAAGTTTCGGATAAAGTGTCTGTAGTAGGAGGCTAACCCTATGAAACTTCGTGTTTCATTTGCGTTTCTGGGGGTTGGGAAATTGTTTATTGTATCTATTTTATCAGTGGTTGTGTGAATCCCTTTTGCATCCACTTTATGGCCTAGGAAGGTGAGTTCCTTCATGAGGAATCTACATTTCTTTAATTGAATCTTTAATCCCGTATGTTTGAGACGTTTGATGACAATCTCTAAAGTGTTAAGGTGGTCTCTTTCTGTGGGACTATATATAATGAGGTCGTCTAAATAGACGAATAATGAGATTCCTATCATGTCACTGAAAATGCGGGTCATCAACCTTTGTTGGGTTGAGGGGGCATTCTTAAGGCCAAAGGGCATACGTTCAAAATGAAAGTGTCCTTTGTCCGTGGAAAATGCAGTTACGGGTTTTGATTCCTCTGTTAGTTCGACCTGCCAGAAGGCTGACTTGAGGTCTATTGTGGAAAAAACAGAGTTCCCGTTGCCAATGCATTGTAGTACATCTTGCATGGTGGGGAGGGGGTGTGGGTCAGATTGAGTTAGGTTGTTTATTTTTCTGAAGTCAACAACAGGGCGTAAGGTTCCGTCTTTCTTAGGGACCAAAAAGAGGGGACTGTTCCATGGGGAGTCTGAATGGGAAATTACGCCTTGGTGTATCATCTCATGTACACTGTCATTGACTTGGGATTTCCTACTGTGGGGTATGCGGTAAGCGGGGGTGTATGAAGGGGGGGTGTTTGGGGGAATTTGGATGTGATGTTTGATTATATCACATTTGCCTAGTGATTCGCCTTCTAAGGCGACAGCTGATCTATTCCTCTGTAGGAGAGCTAATAGCTCGTTATGACTTTCTCCGTCAGCTGATGTCGTTATTTGGTCTGGGGGAATAGGGGGGAGGGGTTGTGTTGGTCTTACTTGGTTGATGTGTTGCGGCAGTGGTTCCTGGATAGGGGAATTATGGAGATGGACTGCGCAGATGTTTGTATTCTTCCTGATTTTACGGTGTTGTTCTGAGGTGTTTGTTAACATAGCTAGTGTATGTTTATTTTCTGATATTGTGTCCCAGGAGGACTCAATGGTTATGTTGTTAATCCTGGACGTGTCTGAGTCGATTATGACGTCCTGATGGTCTATTGCACCGGGTATGTATAGTGGGACTGTTATTGAATGTCTAGGGGGTATGATGACTGTGTTAGACATCAGTGCCTTTGAGGTGACATAAGGGGGTGGTCGGAAGGAATAGCTGTTAGTGGGATTGGGAGTATTAAAGGAAGGTAGACATGAGAGATGTTGTGTGTCTGAGTCGGGTGTCTCAGGAACTGTTGATTCATTATTTACATCTCGGAAGGAGATTTTGTTAGTCTCAAAGTCTATCTTAGTTTTCCAAATCTTTAATGAGTGTAGTCCTATTATACCTTGTTGATCAAGGCTCCATTCATCAGTTATGTGGAAAGTTGTGAAACCTACTTTGTGATTGTTGACTTCAATATTTAAGTCTATGGTGTCGTGTAGAGGAATTGTGCTCCCTTCTATTAAGAGTCCTTCCATATTGGAAAATTGAATTTGGGGTGGGTCATTTAATGCTTCATACAGAGCTCTTGGGATGATGTTCAGGTTTGTTCCTGTATCAACCATCATGTCAACTTTAAGTTGGTCTAAGCTTACTTCTAGGGTGAGGTATTTGTGTTGTGTATGAGATATTCCTATGGTGGTTTGGTGCGTGAGGCTGGTACACGTTCCCCCAATCGTTGTTGAGTATTGGTTGTCGTGTTGGAGGGGCTGTTTGTCGAGGGGTGGAACTTGTTTGTTTTGATTCTGGTGTGAGGTAGTAGCATGCACTGAGCGTGGGTGTTTGTTTTTGCTGTGTCCAACACTGGGCATCGGTGTGGGAAATGGTTCCATGAACTGAGCAAGGGATAGGGTGGTGTTGTACCTGCGTGTGTTGCTTTTGCTGTGTCCAACACTGGGCATCGGTGTGGGAAATGGTTCCATGAACTGAGCAAGGGATAGGGTGGTGTTGTACCTGCGGGTATTGTTGTTGCTGTATGCAGTCTTTCGTGTTGTGACTGTTTGATGAATGGTAGGAGCACCACTTAGAAGGTTGTCCTTGATTGGTGGGAGGGGGTTGCTGTGAGTGAAGGCTATTTAGTCTGGGGAGATGGTTGGGGGTATCTAAGGATACATTGCAAGCATTCATGATATCTAAAATATAGGTATAAGCTAGAGGATTTCTAGTGTCTAGTTCCTTTTTGGAGGCTTCCTTTAAACACTTTGGAGGGAGTTGGGAGAGATAGGAAGCTATTTCAAGGAATGTTAGTGTTTTGTTGGCATTACATTTTGACCAAATTGATCAGTGTGAGTCCAAGGAGAGTTATTTTCTAGGTCTTCTCTGACCTCTTTCATTCCGTTTGCCACAAAGTCCATAATGTTAGTAATGGAATGTGGTTGGACTCTAGTGTTATTGAGGAAAGTGATTAGAAATGAAATGTTGTTAGGTTGTTTGTTATGAAAGACCTTAAGAAGGTGGCGTTTATATTCCTGATAAGTGATTCCAGATGCAACTAAGGTGTCTAGCATCCTTGCCTTTGAACGGCAAATGTCAGATGGGTTTATTTTCTGACGGCACAAATTTATTTTATCTGTCTCCGAGTATTGTATGTTCTTGGAGAAAAACAGGTCACATGCTGTCAAGAAATCTGTAATGGATAGTCCGCTATCTTGGGAAAAGGTTGGGATTTCTGTGAGGGGGGTTATGGTTTGATAATTGTTAATTATTGTTGGTTGAGGTTGTGGGTAAGGATAATATTGTGGGTTTGGAGGAAGGTTAGGTGGTGGTTGGTGGTATGGTGTGGAGTGGGTTTGACCAGATGGGGTATGGGGGGAAGGAAAGGGGAAGTTTTGGTACTGCTGCTGAATGGGAGGGGGGTTATTATGTGTTGGGATATGGGGGTTGGATGGATTATGGTTTATAGGAGGTTTTGTTTGCATATTTGGTTGGATGGGAGGAATGGGTGGTTGTGGTTGTGAGGGGTGAAAGGGGTCTACTTGAGGAGGCTGGTTGAAAGGTATGATATTAGGAGGAGTAACATGAGGAGTTGGTTGGGTGGGTTGTTGTGGTTGAGATGGGTTGGAGGTGTCTACTTGAGAAAGCTGGTTGAAAAAAGGTAAGACATCGTTCTCATAAGGAGGGTCTATTGGGGTATCTGCATTAGGGTTGGTTTTGTCAGGATTATTTAACTGGTCAGAGGTATTGTCAACCTGTGGACATAGGTAAAAATGGTCTGGTTTGTCATTGCCAATTAAGTCTTCTGTGTGTATTTCCTCTTTGTCACTGGATATGTCATTTTGGTGTTTTTCTTCTCTAGACTTTGAGAAGACGCTATGTAAGCTTTTTAGTTTTGACCTGGTGGCAAAGGCCATGTTGTTAAGTCATGTATTAGTTAATAGTTAGTTTTGATTTGTAATCTAAGAAAAAAAGGAGCTGTTAAAATATGAATAATAGGTATATAGTAACTAAGGGTATTATGTTATGCTTAGATATGGGAAGGGGGATATAGTAATGGGATTACAAAAATCATAAAAATATATGTGTATATATAAAACAGTAATAATATTATATAATAAGGAGTTAATTATTGTGATATTATTCTTATAATAGAATTAATTATGGTTGTTCATAATTTTTTTTTTACAGCAGTAAAGTAGGTTACATTGATAAAAATGTATAAGTTCTATGTAAATATTGAATTTTAAACATATAAGAGCTATTTGTTTAAACAAGAATTACTTAACTAGAAGAATGCATATGAATGTGATATTATGTAATATTCAAATCTAGTAGTCTTGGAACATATAATTATGAGAGCTACTGGTTATATTATGATAAAGGTATAATAACCAAAAGAAAAAGGTGTACATATAGTTTCTATATGGATAGAAAACAAATATTTATAATTTTTAGTAAATGTGAAATTAATATATATTTTATATATATATATATAGATGGTTTAGATTAAGTTTTACATGCGTTGGGCAGTTGGGTATCTGTAGGTATAATGGTTACCTTGATACCTCGAGCTGAATCGAGTGGTATGTCAATGTCCGGCTGGGGGGGGTGTTGCGGACGTCTCGACTGTAGTAGTCGAAGCAACGTTTGGTGAAAGCGGTTGATGTGGAAGGTGGGTATGCTGACTTCGGGGATGAGGTGGCTGTTACGCGGGTCAGTGCGCAGCCGGTGTGAGTCCTCTGGGGCGGATGAGGTCAGTGCTCAAGCGAAGGAAGTCCAGAGGGCTCGGTGGAATGATGTTCGCATAGAAAAAAAAATGCGAGTATCAGGGGTGGTTTGAGTGGGTAATGTATGGTTATTATTACGGAAATATATTGGTGTTAAATATAAGGATTGATGTTACCTTTATAATGTTGATTTTAGTAGTGGGAGATCAGCCTGTGACGATTGCCCGTGATGAAATAGTGTGAACCAAGTTCTTGTTCTTGAGAGCTTTTTGTTCAGTGCGGTTATTGTTTGTACTTGTATGTAGTTGGCTAAGAGTGGACGGGTTTGAAGTTCACCGTAGTAGGTACACCGTAGTCTCTTCGAAGTAGTTGGTTGCGGGGGTGCTGCCACCAGTGATGTAACGGGACGGGTGTAACGGTATTGTTACGTCGTTCTATCCAACGTCACTTGTAAACACAAAATGTGACGGGTCCGTCACATCATCACGATTAGGGGGTCCACTGCACAAACGCCTCTAAGCTTTTGTTTGTTTATTGTCCTATCCAGTATAATGTTATTTTGGTACACTATTACACAGTCTTATCACTAAGGCACGTCACTGGCAAACTCGTCTTCCGAGCCCGTGCATCTCGTTTAAGAAGGTCGGAAGTTCCTTAGTGAGGTGCCACGCTCGTATAACTGAATTATTTATGTGAGCTGGATTTAGTTCGTCACATCTTATATTTTAATTTACATAATTAGTTTATAATTTAGTCTGACAGCCAGACTATAATATATATATCCAGGGGAGGTTCGTCAGTATACGTAATAATGTGTTTATTGCTGTGTGATCGCGTGTGCATGGTGCGACAGGGAATGCCTTGTCAGCGGATTGGTACAGGATGTGTCAGGCGCCTTATTGTCGGCCGGCTGGTGTGAGTGTGGGAGTGAGTGGAGGTGAGTGGGTTATATGACTGAGTGATATACTCACTTGTGTATGAGGCGTATACAATTATTATTATTATTATTATTATTATTATTATTATTATTATTATTATTATTATTATTATTATTATTATTATTATTATTATTATTATTATTATTATTATTATTATTATTATTATATTATTATTATTATTATTATTATAATTATTATTATTATCATTATTATTATTATTATTGTTATTATTATTATTATTATTATTATTATTATTATTATTATTATTATTATTGTTATTAATATTATTATCATTATCATTATTATTATTATTATTTATTATTATCATTATCATCATTATTATTATTATTTATTTATTTATTTATTTAATTATTCATTTATTTTTTGTAAGTTTAATGACTACGTTAATAGGCGCATTTCTTGTGACTACAGAGGCGATATCATAACTATAACCTAATCGTACATACATACATACATACATACATACATACATACATACATACATACATACATACATACATACATACATACATACATACATACATATATACATACTCGTACATACATACATATATGCATACATACATACATACATACATACATACATACATACATACATACATACATACATGCATACATACATACATACATACATACATACATACATACATACATACATACATACATGCATACATACATACATACATACATACATACATACATACATACATACATACATACATACATACATACATACATACATACATACATACATACATACATACATACATACATACATACATACATACATACATACATACATACATACATACATACAGGGTAACCTGTACTACTTACAAACATGCATACGTACATGCTAGCTAACCTGTACCACTTACATAAGGAGTCACTGGATAAGGTCTTTGGGAGAAGCAAGAAAGAAAGAACGTAATTTTTTTTCATCTATTTTAGAGGCTTCTTGAGGATTAGAATTATACTAGAAGTATGCATCTGTAGGATCTGTCTATAAGAAACTTCCTTTCCACGGGAGCTTGTGCGTTCAAGTATTGTGACTCTACGTTCAGACAGTGTGCTACTTTACGTTCAAGGACTATGCCACTTTACGTTCAGGCACTACCCCATAACGGGCAACGTTCTACCATAAAGGATCAAGTTTGGAGCGGCGCTCTCACCTTGAAGAAGGCGTTTTACAACACCACACGGGGCTCACGTACGCATGGAGCTGCTGCGTAAGGTCGTGTTACAGTCCTTCAGGGAGGGTAAGGTAACACGTAAGAGCAGGGAAGGGAGGAGGGAATGTGAGGAAGGCTAGAGGGGGGAGGGGGGCAGCTGAAAGGTATAAAACTCCTTTGTATACAAAGGAGTTTCAGACCTTGTGTTTAGATCATTTAGTTTAAATGAATGATTGGGAAATGTCGCATTTGTCCTAGATTTATCATTAGGATGTCTTAGTTCTTTTAGTAGATGCTCCAATTCTGAAATGGTTAAGTTAATATGTTGCCAAAATAAACAAAAATATAAAATATATAATGAATAAATCGATAAAGAATAATGATATAAGAAATGTACATATGTTCGTACACATTAAGAAACTACCAACTCTAGACAAAAGAGCATAAAAGATTTAACAATACTCCCTCTTGGAGAGAAAGAAAAAGTTATATGAATAGATTCTTTACGAACAATGAACAATAGAACATTTCATCAGCTAAAAGATCATATTGCATTTCAAACTAAGTAGGAAAATGGTTATGTAAACTATTTTAAATTATTTTAATAACTGAAAAACTGTACTTATTTCACGTGATCAAATAGTTGATATAAATAATTCAAGACAGCTGAAAATCGTATTCAAACAACGATGGAAAAAATGTGTTTGTATTTATTGTTTTTATATAACAGATTTTTTTCTTATCAAGCAATACTTCAATTGACTAAATGTATCAACTGGAAGATGGGGAGTCTACGCCAAGAGGCACTGAGTAGCTGTGTCCAAGCCTGTCACCTTTGCCCTATTATGTGCTTAGAAATTTGGGGCAGGTTACTGCTGGGAATCGGAAAGGAAGGCGGGATTCGAGCCCATAACTAAGTTAATGAGAGATCAATACATGTTCGATAACGCCCATCAGTGTACGTGTATAAAAATGTTAAAATGAAAATTGAAATAAACTGGTTATGAGGCAGTCAATAGCTTATGTAAGCCAAGTCCCACTGTACGATGAAGTACAGAAAAGGAGGAGGAGGAGAAGGAGAAGAAGAAGAAGAAGAAGAAGAAGAAGAAGAAGAAGAAGAAGAAGAAGAAGAAGAAGAAGAAGAAGAAGAAGAAGAAGAAGAAGAAGAAGAAGAAGAAGAAGAAGAAGAAGAAGAAGAAGAAGAAGAAGAAGAAGAAGAAGAAGAAGAAGAAGAAGAAGAAGAAGAAGAAGAAGAAGAAGAAGAAAAAGAAAAAGAAGAAGAAGAAGAAGAAGAAGAAGAAGAAGAAAAAGAAGAAGAAGAAGAAGAAGAAGAAGAAGAAAAAGAAGAAGAAGAAGAAGAAGAAGAAGAAGAACAAGAACAAGAAGAAGAAGAAGAAGAAGAAGAAGAAGAAGAAGAAGAAAAAAGAAGAAGAAGAAGAAAAAGAAGAAGAAGAAGAAGAAGAAGAAGAAGAAGAAGAAGAAGAAGAAGAAGAAGAAAAAGAAGAAGAAGAAGAAGAAAAAAAAGAAGAAGAAAAAGAAGAAGAAGTAAACGACTGAATAAATTAGAATTGATAAACAATTTAATTTAGATGTATCGTGTTATGTAATAACATTCTATTTTTGATATTTGAATTTCTTTTTAATTTTATTTTGAGTTCTGTTTATCATGTTTTTCTTAGTTCTCATTTCAGCACCATAATCGTCACGTCACATGCCCTAGAAAGCTTTTTCAATTTATATCCTAGTGCTATTTATGTCTTCTCATTCTTCCTATAGATTCATCTCTCTCTCTCTCTCTCTCTCTCTCTCTCTCTCTCTCTCTCTCTCTCTCTCTCTCTCTCTCTCTCTCTCTCTCTCTCTCTCTCTCGCTCATTCTCTCTCTTTCTCTCTCCCTCTATTGCCATGTGTTCTCCTCTATTTTAGTTTGTCTCTAAATTAAAAAAAAAAGTTCATAAAAAACTCCACTCAAAATTTTCTCATCTTTTCCCTAACCTTCCCAAATTAATATTTTTATTTTATTTTCCATGAATGCCTGTCTGACTATGCTCTAGAATACGTCTATGGTTCTTAATCAAAAATGTTTAATTCTCTCAAAACCACATCTTCAATCCTGCTTATATCGACATTAGATTTCGTGTACATTGTTGCCATGCGGTCTCAGTGTATTTGATCTTTCCTTTGGTCTCAGCTTATAGATTATTCCATCAGGTAAGACCTTCTATATAGAATTCTTGCTAATTCTCTTATGTCTTTCCTTTTATTCCCCTTAAACTTTGCTTATCTGTTTCTTTAATTTACAGTTCTGTTCTGCTTGGCATGATTTTGGTTTTTAAGCATTTATTCATTCATTTATTTATCTACTTATTTATTCATTTATTTGACCATTTTTTGCATATTTATTTCAAACACGCTTGATCAACTTCTTATCTATTTCTAATGCCCTTTAACCATTCTTACCTTTGTTGAGAAATTCACTACTTGTTCCTTTGTTACACAGAGCTTAAGTAATTTGACGTGTTTCTTTTGTATATTACTCTCTATATTCTAAACATTTTGCCATTTTATTATTTTCATATATCAAAGGGTGCCAAAAAATAGTAAAGAATAAAATCAAATGCAATAGAATAAGATAGAATAAATATAAAAATGAACAAAAATATAAAACATTAGTTATAAGATAGAAAGAAAAGACAAAACAAATACAACATTTTTCTGATGGTCATGTGTAATTCATATCCTTCCACGTTTAAAACCACAAGTTTATTTTTGATCCACCAACTGAAAATCCTCCCACCGTTTCCTCCACATTACGACTTATCACAACGATCTCCGAACACTCCACCTTCGTTCACATCCATTACCGACTTCGAGAGCATCCCTCATATCGAACTCGCTTCGCTCTAAGTCTCGATCTTGTTCCTAGCGTCCACGTCAGGTCACGCCATCGTCATATCCTTTTTGGTTCCTTCCCTCTATTCCTCCGTTTGTTGATTTCGTGGCCAATGGCACCAAGGTTACTAGGGCCACGCCTCAAGTGCTACCAGGGCCACCTGAGGGCGACCGGCTGTTCCACTATCCTCGGCTGTTCCACTATCCTCGACTGTTCCACTATCCTCGGCTGTTCCACTATCCTCGGCTGTTCCACTATCCTCGGCTGTTCCACTATCCTCGGCTGTTCCACTATCCTCGGCTGTTCCACTATCCTCGGCTGTTCCACTATCCTCGGCTGTTCCACTATCCTCGGCTGTTCCACTATCCTCGGCTGTTCCACTATCCTCGGCTGTTCCACTATCCTCGGCTGTTCCACTATCCTCGGCTGTTCCACTCTCCTCGGCTGTTCCACTATCCTCGGCTGTTCCACTATTCTCGGCTGTTTCACTATCCTCGACTGTTCCACTATCCTCGGCTGTTTCACTATCCTCGACTGTTCCACTATCCTCGGCTGTTCCACTCTCCTCGGCTGTTCCACTATCCTCGGCTGTTCCACTATCCTCGGCTGTTCCACTATCCTCGGCTGTTCCACTATCCTCGGCTGTTCCACTATCCTCGGCTGTTCCACTATCCACCGCACTATGGGAAGTTGAAAGTGAGGAACCTCTGTGAGGAGGCACTTGAGGGACTGTTGGAACAGGAAAGAAACAGGCACTGCTGGGAATCGGAGAGGAGTGCGGGATTCGAACGGGCAACTAGGCGAATACGAGACCAGCATGCTTCTGACTATACCACCATTGCACAGTATTCACGTACTCTATCCTTTACTGATACTACAAACTGGCACCATTGTCATTTGTGTTAGCAACAATGTCAGAATTTTCATTAAAGTAAAATGTGTTCTTCCACTGTATTCTCGTTTGCAAGAACAATTTCCTTCACTTTCTCTCAGTATTTATGCCTCTACTTTCTTTCAATATATTTTATTTAATCATTCTTAAAACGTCCCTATTTTTTCTTCATTTATACTATTCTTATTAGATAAAATGTACGTCATTTCTCTGACAGTAATTACCATTTTAATTTTTTCATTTATTCATATATTCATGTATTCATTTATCTATTTGTTTCTACTTCTCACTAGAGATTTGTAAAAGAAAAGGTCTGCCCACATGTAAGCCTACTTAGTTTGCGTGGAGTTCAAAACTCTTTATTGCGATTTGCACTCCCTCCCTCCCAAGAAATCAATGGTTGTGTACTTTTAGCAAACGTTTGTTGAAGGTCTGTGAAAAGTATGTTTGATTAATAACAGCAGTATTGGAAATTAATCCATCATAAATCGATTACAGTGACAAATAAAATGAATTTGATTAAAAGTTTCTCTTGCAATGCAATGCTAGGTAAAGTATGCAATCGGAACTTTAAACAAACTTTTGACAATCTGAAAGATAAAGTACTATTTTGTCTTAAGTATAAATAAAATGCCTAAAACTATATCTATGCATGATCTATGTGAATACATATTCGGAATATCCTAAAGAAAAAGATATGGCAGGTTTGTTGAAAAAATGCATGCTAGTATGTGGCAACCATTCAACAACCGTTTGTATAACATTTGCCATCAGGGGAAGTCGGATAACTCAGCCCATCATCGCTTATAGCTGCCTGATTGGCTGGATAAGAATCCAACACCCCTAGTGACGTCACGATTTTTTTTTGGTGACCTTGAACTGAAGAGAAAGTCTGAAGCGTGGCTGGAATGTGTGGAATGACCTAATGTCACAGGATCTATGAGTGGTCAAAAACGTTGGAGTTGTGAGAAATTGGAGTGTACGTAGGGAGTGACATATATAGAGATGTTAAGGGAGATGGAAAGGAAGTGGGAGAATGGATTTCGGAATAGGAGTC
>NC_134782.1:54338052-54343052 GCF_046742065.1 Oratosquilla oratoria
ATCAATCTGATCATTTTTCTGACAGTCGCATGCAGGATTCGAACCCACTGCTTTTGGCCACCCGTAAGATCACCTTCACAGAGCCTTAACCCACTACACCAACAGTTACAATGGCGAAAAGCGTGAAAGGAATTTGTTCCGATCCTTACCCCTTGCCAACTGGTGGGCTTGGTTCTTGTGTAATACAGGAATTAGGGTCGCAGATTAGTGATCTTTCCTATCCTGGGGAATCAGTTCGATTCCAGGTTTCAAGGATTTTATAGTCTCTGTTGGTGTAGTGGGTTAAGGATCTGTGAAGGTGATCTTACAGGTGGCCGAAAGCAGTGGGTTCGAATCCTGCATAGGACTATCAGAAAAATTATCATATACATATGCATATACATATACATGTACGGTACATGTACATATACAATGGTGACCTAACCTTATTCCTTAACCATTAGTACATGTCTTTTAATCTACTTTGGTAAGAGCGAATTTTCCATGAACCTTAAAATACTGTATGCCGGGTCGTCTACATATGCTTGCATCGAGCGAATTTTGACAAGAGCACGATCCAGGAAGTCATTCCGATTGCTTGCAACATTTTCTGTGACACCAAAGTTTATGTTAGCATTTTTGGATGTCCAACTGGTTTGATGTAAAAATTCAATGGCTTGAAAAATCGACGCAAAAACAGAAATCGAAAGAGAGAGAGAAAGAGAGAGAGAGAGAGAGAGAAAGAGAAAGAGAGAGAGATAGGTATATATTCATGTATACACAAGATATCCGGATATACGCATACCTAAACAATTCTTTTCTTATACACATACAAAGCCAGGTGTTTCTTATGGAAACACATTTTAAGGAAGTTCAAGAAGAAATTTCACTTCTCAATAAAAATATTTGCAACACTGAAAGGGAGCACTGAATTCTACCGGAGGCTTTTGGATCGTGAAAAAGCTTTATGCTTTCCAGGTCCTGGAATCTGTCCGTAAACAAGAATGACTGCGAAACTGGAAGGGGTTATATGAATCCAGGAGGATACAACAACAGTCACCGAAAGTTTATTTTTCGTAGGTTTTTCACTTGCCTATTTGTGACTCCTCAACTCCGAGAATTAATTTATTTCAACACTGAATAAAACCTTCCTGTGTTCATGGCTTCTTTTTATACGTTGCTGTTTGCAGGATTGATTGGTAACTTTTGAACGCTAAACAACATCTGTTGCCTTTTGTTTATGATTTCTTTAGCGTGCGAGCTGCTATTTCTTTGGTTACTGAAAACTACTGTACTACATTGCTGAATAATACAACGTACCAACTGCAGCCAGGTTTGGGTGTGTAGCCCACCACAGAAAGAATTTATGCAATTTCAGGATCACCACGAGTGTAGGGTAAGAACCACTGGTATTCAGAAACGGTACTTTAATACCTTAACCTGTTATATACCCCTTTAACTCCAGCCACTGGAGAATCACTCTCGTGGTACTCCGTTGGATTCATAGGAAAAAAAAGAGAAATAAATGAAAAAGATAAGAGAGGATAAAGTAGCATAAAATAAAAGAAAATAGATAGAATAAAGATAAAGTAAAATAAGATCAAACAAAACTGGATTAGATATAGGTGAATAGAGTAAAATAAAAGATATAACTATAGATACGTGAAATCAAATCACATTGTTAAACAAAATAAAATAAATCAAGAAATCCACGACATTTTACGCCCGACTTTATCTTGATATATGAACATTCAACTTTAATACCTTCCGTACCTGGTGGTGCTCAAACTATTGTCTGTTTGCCACCAGGCGAATTAATTTATCTCTAGGATTCTCGGTCGGAAAAGATAATGAAAAAATTAAGTAATATACGAAACAAACGTCATCAAAAACGAGTTGCGCGCGCGCGTGTGTGTGTGTGTGTGTGTGTGTGTGTGTGTGTGTGTGTGTGTGTGTGTGTGTGTGTGTGTGTGTGTGTGTGTGTGTGTGTGTGTGTGTGTGTGTGTGTGTGTGTGTGTGTATTTACCTAGTTGTATTTTGCGGCAAGGGGAGCTACGCTCGTGGTGTCTCGCCTTTGTATCTCGTAGTGTCTAGTTTGCTCTTAAACTCATGAATGGTTTTTGCATACACTATTTCATTGTTCAGTTTGTTCCAAGTGTCTACCACTCTATGTGGAAAACTGTTTTTCTTCATATCTCTTCTATAACTATGTTTTTTCTTTTCTTTTCATGTCCTCTTGTGCTTCTCTTTTCCCAGTTTAACAAATCCTCTCTATCAAGTATTTCTGTGCCCTTCATGATTCTGTAGATGGTCAATAGGTTACCTCTCTTCTTTGCTCCAGAGTCGGTAACTCCAGTTTAGCCAATCTCTCCTCATATGATAAGTTTGCAGGTGCAGGTGCCATTTTTGTGGCTGCTCTCTGGATTCTTTCTATTTTCTTTATATTCTTTTTGGTATTGGGTAACCACAATGTCGCCGCATATTCTAGTCTAGGCCTAATCAGTGTGACCAATATTTTTTTTGATAATTTCTTCGTCCAAATATGTAAATGCTACTTTTATTGATCTTGGCAAGTTGTAGGATTCTCCAATAATTTTGTTTATCTGTTTATCATAGGACAAGTCGTATGAGATAATTACACCCAAAAAAAAATTCGGATCTCTCCTTCTTTACCTCTAGTTCCAATTTTATATTGTCCTGATATTCTATTTTTGCCTTTTCCGAACTCCATTATGCTACACTTGTTAATGCTGAAGTCCACTTCCCATCTCTTACTCCAGTTCCATACCTTATTCAGGTCTTCCTGCAGTGATTCGCAATCCTTTTCAGTTTTTACTTTCCTTAACAGTTTGGCGTCGTCTGCAAAGAAGCTCATGTAACATTTCACATCATCATCCATGTCATTCACATATATAGCAAACATTATTGGAGCCAATACACACACACAGTAATGTGTGTGTGTGTGTGTGTGTGTATGTGTGTGTGTGTGTGTGTGTGTGTGTGTGTGTGTGTGTGTGTGTGTGTGTGTGTGTGTGTGTGTGTGTGTGTGTGTGTGTGTGTGTGTGTGTGTGTGTGTGTGTGTGTGTGTGTGTGTGTGTGTGTGTGTGTGTGTGTGTGTGTGTGTGTGTGTGTGTGTGTGTGTGTGTGTGTGTGTGTGTGTGCACGCGCGCGTGTTCAAATGAATCTGTTTCATGGCTACGCCTAACTCGTACTTATCTCTTTTCAAGAGTTCAGTTGAACTCTACACATGTATTGAACTCCGCAGAGTTGAGACAGTAATTCTCTTTTTTTATGTCTGTTTTTCGTAATGTTCGGCAGATGTGTTCTCTTAAACTTCTCTCTGCTTTTTTAGTGTAACTGTTTGTACGCATGAGTGGAAGTGTGTGCCCGTGAGCGTGTGACTATGTCTATGACTACGTGAGCAACAGTCTTCTCGAATTATATGCTACTCGTAGATTTGTCATCGATAGCTATTACCTTCCCGGATGAAAGCTCAGAGCTCATTTACACTATGTGTGTGTCTGTTTCCTTATGCATGTGTGAGTGTGTGTGTGGTCGCCTGTCACCATTCTGCTATTGTTTCCATATGCTGTCTTTCTTTCGTGCTTTTAATTTTTACTTTCTTTTTACCACCGCCTTTGTAACGTATGATAGTCACTCACAATTTTAGTCAGAAGGCCCTGTGTCTCCAATTATCCGACTTAGTCAAATTCTAGAATGTAAGTTCCACTTAGTATAGGATATGTCACATTCACATATGTTCTTTTAGTATTATCTTATGTATAGGAAGAATTAAGTGGAACTTAATTTTTTTCTCCCGAATATTACTACACTTGGTTCTCTAATTTACACCAAGGGACTTCCGTCGGGATTACTCAATTTAGGTCTTATGTCAGTTCTGCAATGACGTCATGATTTCCCTAGTCCAATGATATTTAATGTTATATTTAAGAACCTTCCCTAAGGGTGTGATTTTACAATCATGAACCAATTGAATTTTCTCCTCCTCCACCCTTTCTCCAATCAGATCCGCCGTTACAAACCTCGCATGCAATATTGATTAGTCAAGCAATCTCGAATTCACTGCACACTGACATAGTTTACATATTATTACATCAGCATAAACATGAACATTATACATAAATGAAATCAGTTCCCCGGCGACTGTTTGTAAAGATTAGGCGGAGAGGGAGTTTTTGCAAGTCCTACGAACTGTTGTTTACCAAACTACCAGCTCATAAGAATTAAATCCTTACAACCTATCCCTGTATCTACCTCACCTATCTACCTATATTAATGAGCCTCATCTACGAGCCTCTTACAATGTGTGTGTGTGTGTGTGTGTGTGTGTGTGTGTGTGTGTGTGTGTGTGTGTGTGTGTGTGTGTGTGTGTGTGTGTGTGTGTGTGTGTGTGTGTGTGTGTGCATATGTGCGTGTGTATGTGTTTTCTTTTTTCTTTCATCAATAGCAATCCATTACAGATGATAAATCAGTGCAGCCATGAATAATAATAATCTACAACCCATTTCCGTGATGATTTGTTCCTTTGATGATATTCACCACATCAATATCTTGATCACGTCGAATATACATCTTCTTATATCTTCTCCTCTGGCTGCCTCCGGGTGATTTTATTCACCTCAGGCTACGTCTTCGCTATCTAAGAGCTAATCTTTACTTTGTACCTGTAATAGGAATTCTGTTAAAACGAGGTTTCTTGTTTGAGCGTAATGTTATCAATTATTGATATTTATTGACAACAGAATATGTGAACAGTGTGGATCCCGAATGGGCTGGGTCGATAGTGTTTGAAGAAAGTTGGCTTGGATGGTGGTTCGAGGTCCGCAATATGTCAGCGCGTGACGGCAAGAAGAGTGTATGGTCTTAAATATATCCAGTATATCGCAGAGCAAAATAATGGTTGACAAAAAAAAAAGATAATCATAAAACACGTATATAGCTTGGTCATACCTAGTCTAGTGAGAGATTCAGAACAGAAATCACAGATATTTCAGCGTGCA
>NC_134782.1:54350552-54353052 GCF_046742065.1 Oratosquilla oratoria
CTTAAGCGTTCTCAAAAGAAGACACCCAAGGTATCAAAACCTTTAGAAAACAAGAGGAGAGAGAGATAGAGAGAGAGAGAGAGAGAGAGAGAGAGAGAGAGAGAGAGAGAGAGAGAGAGAGAGAGAGAGAGAGAGAGAGAGAGAGAGAGAGAGAGAGAGAGAGAGAGAGAGAGAGAGAGAGAGAGAGAGAGAGAGAGAGAGAGAGAGAGAGAGAGAGAGAGAGAGAGCGAGAGAGAGAGAGAGAGAGAGAGAGAGAGAGAGAGAGAGAGAGAGAGAGAGAGAGAGAGAGAGAGAGAGAGAGAGAGAGAGAGAGAGAACAATTCGAAGAATATTCAGATTTGAAGACCATTCATAAAATCTTCTGATATAAAAAAGAAGAAAAAAAAAGATATTTCACGTGTGCCTTTCTTCATATACATCAAAATGAGGCGCGACATGTCACATGTGCCTTTCTTCATATACATCAAGATGAGACACGTGAATTTCTGAGGTTATGCTGTTAGTGGCAGAAGTTGGGAGTAGGGGCTAAGGAGGAGTGTACGGAAGGTAGGGGGACAAGGAGGACAAGGAGGACAAGGAGGATAAGAAATATGATACGTTCGTAAGACAGGTTAAGTGGAAGAACTAGACGATATGACAAAACTATTGCAATATCGTCCCTGACAGCGAGCGCTTTTTTCCAAGGAACAACATCGTTTCAACGAAGTGGAATCATCGAGATAGTATAGGAGATATTTAAAAAGAGAAACAGAAAGGAAAAACAGCTAAAGTGATTTGCATTTTTTTTTTTCAAAGGACGCTTAATCTCCCAATATAAAATGATACTTCATGACTCTGATGTATATGGGTGTCATTAAAATCCGAGCAAAAATGTTTAAAGAAAAATTAAATATCATAAAATCTAAGATTGGAAAATCACACTTCAAGTAACGTAAATTTGAAAAGTTGTCAACACACACACCGACTCGGTGACGCGGTTGGTAGAGTCTCCGACTGTCACTACGGCGGTCCGGGTTCGAATCCTGCCCATGGCTGAAATAATTTCAGTATCGCTGCGCTTCGAGTCGTTACTCCAACTCTCGTGGGCGGGGAGTTGGCTGTGTGTGTGTGTGCGTGTAAGGTCACAGCATTACCCATAGATCGGTCATACGAGCTCTGAGCTCTCTTTCGGGAGGGAAATAGCTGTCGATCACAAGTCCAACACGTGATGCAAAGACCATGGTGAATACACACACACACATAAACACACACACACACACACACACATACACACACACGCACACACACATACACATATTGCAGGGTCTAATCTCAGTAAAACTTGTGCGTAAGCGGTCATAATCTACGATCTAGGTTTCGGTTTAATTGAGCCTTCTTCAGGGTGTGGTACAGTGTGCCATTAATGAGTGGTATATGACCATAGGATGAATATTGACGGGGGATATCAATTACAGTTTTTTTCTTGTTCTTATTCTTTTTCTTCTTATTCTTCATTTTCTTGAAAGGAGAAAGAAAACATGTAGATCAAAGACAATATGTCATTACACACACATATATATATATATATATATATATATATATATATATAATATATATATATATATATATATATATATATATATATATATATATATATATATATATATATATGTAGTTATGAGGGTATGTTTTTTTAAGAGATTATTAAGCATTCAGGATCCCACATATAGCAAATACCCAAAGATTTTTTTTTTCTGAATTGGTTATCTTCAACAAAACAGACAATGTCAGCTCGATACCGAACGTCCTAGAAAGACATCTAGAAAATACTAGAATGAACTCTAGATTGATATTGAATCCACGGAGATCATGTTTCTCAATATTGTACTACAATATTATCGTTTAGGAATATTGTAATGGTAGCATTGAACATTCCTTTTCATATATATATATATATATGTATATTATTATTATATATCTATATATTCAATGTATTATTTAGGCGTGAGAACCAGGTGTTTATATTAAGCGCGTGGCTGTGATTTTCCCGCCAAGTCTGAGCTTGGTGGCGTGGCTTGGCATCAAAGGCAGTCTTGGTTCTACCTCCTAAGTGACCGCACGCTTGTATATATCGTGCTGTACAATTTTTAATTTATTCATATTCAGTGTTTTATTGACCACCCTTATACGGTAACAACCTTGTGAGGATCTCTTCTTGGGAAGAGATCAAATTGTCGACCCCGCGGGGAAACGTCTTCGGCGGATGACACTTTTTTTTTTCTTTTTTTTTTTTGGGGGGGGGGGGGTAGGGAGGGTAGGGGGGAGTAGGGAGGGCAGGGGGGAGTAGGGTGGGTAGGGGGAGTAAGGAAGGTAGGGGTGGGGACTATTCATAAGGAGATCCATCTCGACGGCAAATATTAGAAGACTTTGACCTATAGAAAAGATAACGGCGGTGTCTGGGTGTATGTCTGAAGAAATGAGAAGTGGAATAGAGTGTCTGCGGACATGTGCTCGGAGGGGA
>NC_134782.1:54358052-54360552 GCF_046742065.1 Oratosquilla oratoria
TCGTTTGTTGTTTTAGATGTTGGTGTTACTAGTTGTCTGATTCTCCTTCCCGTGTCATTCACTATTTCTAGTCCTAGTGGGCGTACAGCATCCCCCAGTGTGCGTGAAAATTCTGAGTCCGGTACGACTAGGTATTGTTTGTCCTGTCTGTTTACTGGTTCTCTCCGTTGCCTGATGTTTTGAGCTTTACTTAGAGAAGTGGACAGTAAGCCCTCTGGGTATCCCAGTGATATGAAGGTGTTTGTGACGCGGCGGATTTCTTCCTCGAGGAACTCCTTGCTGCAGATCCTCAGAGCTCTGAGGAAAAAACCGATCACCACTCCTGTTTTGGTTCGTTCGTCATGTGCACTGTAAAAATGTAAAAGGTCATCTTTGTTGGTAGGTTTCCTATAAACTCTAAAATGTGCTTTGTTATCCTCTCTAATAATCTCCGTGTCGAGAAAAGGCAGGCGACCACGGGACTCAATCTCCATAGTGAATTGTATATTATTAGTCACTTCATTTAACTTTGACAAAATCTCCTCAGCATCTGTCTCTGCAGGGGAAATGAATAGGCAATCATCTACATACCTTAGCCAATGTGAACCCTTTGGGAGAATTTTTAAAAAATGATCCCTCTCCAATACCTCTAGGTAGAGGTTTGCTGCCACTGCACTCAAAGGAGATCCCATGGGAAGGCCTTCCAACTGGTGGTATTCTTGGTTGTCAAATCTGAAAGAGCCAAATCTCATACATTTTTCTGTGAGCTGCATGTAGTCTCTTTTGCAGATCGGTAGGCTATTTTCGTCGATGGTTTGTAGTGCTTCCTTGATAGCGTTGATGGCGCCTTTTATGGAGACATGGGTAAATAACGATGTTACATCGTAACCTCTACCTAGAGGTATTGGAGAGGGATCATTTTTTAAAAATTCTCCCAAAGGGTTCACATTGGCTAAGGTATGTAGATGATTGCCTATTCATTTCCCCTGCAGAGACAGATGCTGAGGAGATTTTGTCAAAGTTAAATGAAGTGACTAATAATATACAATTCACTATGGAGATTGAGTCCCGTGGTCGCCTGCCTTTTCTCGACACGGAGATTATTAGAGAGGATAACAAAGCACATTTTAGAGTTTATAGGAAACCTACCAACAAAGATGACCTTTTACATTTTTACAGTGCACATGACGAACGAACCAAAACAGGAGTGGTGATCGGTTTTTTCCTCAGAGCTCTGAGGATCTGCAGCAAGGAGTTCCTCGAGGAAGAAATCCGCCGCGTCACAAACACCTTCATATCACTGGGATACCCAGAGGGCTTACTGTCCACTTCTCTAAGTAAAGCTCAAAACATCAGGCAACGGAGAGAACCAGTAAACAGACAGGACAAACAATACCTAGTCGTACCGGACTCTGAATTTTCACGCGCACTGGGGGATGCTGTACGCCCACAAGGACTAGAAATAGTGAATGACACGGAAGGAGAATCTGACAACTAATAACACCAACATCAAAAACAACAAACGACCTCAGCGTCATATATAGGATACCATGTGGCAACTGTGACAAGTCATATTATGGTGAGAGTCACAGGGGCCTACATACCAGAATAAAAGAGCACAAGGCGGACCTAAGGTACCACCGCCTCTCAAACGCGATGGTGGGCCACGTGGATCAGGAAGGACATCTTCCCGACTGGCAACAGGCAGAGGTAGTAAAGAAAGGTCTATCAAAAAGAAAAAGGAAGGTGATTGAAGCCCTATATATAACAACCAATGCCAACATCAACCAAAAAGTAGGGGATATTAAATGGGAAAAATTCACAGCTCAATACGCAGCCATAAGAACCTGCCCCAGAACAGCGCCCACATAGAACGACAAAATCCATCCGGTGCCCAAACGTCCGCGCTCCCTGGGTTGAGGGCTTGAGGCCGGTCAGTTCGTATTTTCATTTTTATTTTTATTATTATTATTACTATTATTATTATTATTTTTATTTTTATTTATTATATTCATTTCATATTTTTACTATATATTTCTTTGGCATTTATTTATCTATTCATTGTTATATATGTATGTATATTTTTTGATAACATTCTGTCACACAATGATATGCGATGAGATGTCATGTCACTTTAAATAAGCATATATTTTTATTTATATTTATTATTTTTATTTTTATTTTTATTTATTTATATTTATATTTGTATTTGTATTTTCATTTTATTTCATTCATTTTATCTGGATATTTATCCTTATATTATTATATTATTTAATACTATAAGTTATCATATGACACTTTTTAGGATTCACACATTTCTACACCACTCACTTCACTTACAATGTTACACCCTCGATCAACATTCCACACACACCGGAGCTGTTTTGTAATAACATCACAACAATTTATTGTATTTTTATCACTATTGTATTAAAAACCATTGTACAACCAAACGTAACCCACCTCCAAGGAGGGAACGCGGTCTTACTCAGACTATGTATACCGCCAGCTTCACTCCAGA
>NC_134782.1:54368052-54378052 GCF_046742065.1 Oratosquilla oratoria
GTCCACCATTCCGTTCCACAAATGGTCTTCGTAATTCTCACGTCCCGCCTGTCTATTTGCCTGACAATGACGTAATCGAGCTTATGCCAGTGCTTGAAACGTGGATGTTGCCATGACGTCTTGTTACGGTTCGGAAGACGGGAGACTGTGTTGGTGATGAGAAGATCATCTAAGACTGAGCTGAAACCAACAAACCCACAAGACGGACCACCCTCATTGCCAGTGAACTTGCCCGATATAATGTGTAGACAATTGCACTCAGTGAAACTCGGCTGGCTGAGGAAGGCCAGCTAACAGAAAAGGCTGTTGGGATAGTTGAATACAACATTTATTTTGTAATTGCATATTTTTTAAATGTCTTATACTGTGTTATTAAAAGGTAGAATGATACATTTCTTATCACAATCGAATTTGCTATTAGTGTTAGGTGTAATTATGTAAAAACTTATTTTAGCTTTGCTACGCGCTTTTGATAGGAACCAATTTGGATAACCTATTTTTGTAAGCCGGAAATGTATCGTGGCTAATTCAGTTTCTAAAAAAGCTTGGCTCCATATCCTGAGGGCTCTAAGAAATAGGCCCGAAGTTCCACTGTATTTAATTTTGTCTGGGTGATGACTAAAAAAATGTAGATAGCTTCCTTGGGACCCACAGAGCGGATGTCGTGACGTCATGTCTCTTCTTTTGATTGGCTGGTCCTCTGTCGTGACGTCATATCTTTTCTTCTGATTGGCTGGTCCTCAGTCGTGACGTCATATCTCTCCTTCTTCAGTAGATGGTTTCAAGTAAGGTAACAAACAAGATGATCAGAATTATATAAGTTTATATATATATATACATATATATATATATATATATATTCATATATATATATATATACATATATATATATATATATATATATATATATATATTTATACATATATAGATAAATATATGTTGGTTCAAATGAATTTTTAAATGATACGTTGTTACAAGAAGTGAAATGCAGAAGATTGTGACGTCATGTCGTCGTTGCTTGGAACACTACGCATCATGTGATGTCGTGACATCATGTCTCTTCCTCTGATTGGCTGGTCCTCAGTCGTAACGTCATATATTTTCTTCTGCTCTCTTCTTCTGATGGGGTGGTCCTCAGTCGTGACGTCATATCTCTTCTTCTGATTGGCTGGTCCTCAGTCGTGACGTCATATATCTTCTTCTGATTGTCTGGGTGACGGTTTCAAGCAAGATAACAAAGAAGATGATCAGAATTTTATAAGTATATAGATATATATATATATATATATATATATATATATATATGTATGTATGTTGGGTCAAATAAAATTCTAAAAGATACGTTGTTATAAGAAGCGAAATGCAGAAGATTGTGACGTCATGTCGTCGTTGCTTGGAACATTACGCATCATATGATGTCGTGACGTCATGTCTCTTCTACTGATTGGCTGTTCCTCAGTCGTGACGTCATATATCTTCTTCTGCTCTCTTCTTCTGATGGGGTGGTCCTCAGACGTGACGTCATATCTCTTCTTCTGCTCTCTTCTTCTGATGGGGTGGTCCTCAGACGTGACGTCATATCTCTTCTTCTGATTGGCTCGGTGACGGTTTCAAGCAAGTTAACAAACAAGATGATCAGAATTTTATATATACATATATATATATATATATATATATATATATGTATATATATGTGTATATATATATATATATATATATATATATATATATTATATACATATATATATATATATATATATATATATATATATAGTCCAAAACAATATATTCTTCATTACCAATTAATATTTTTCTACTCAGATAACATATCAGTTTGCAAAAGCACCTTGATTTTCCGTCTCCCTCCTCCCCCTTTACCTTTGTAGTATTATTTCTCGATTCTCCAAGGAAGATGCAGGAACGATGAGGCTGAAGAAGAAGTGAGGTAGAGAATAATAATTGTCTTTTACGGAAAGGAAAAATGTGTGTTGGCCTCAGTGTGGCTCACAAGGGAGAATTCATTTTTTTTTTCAATTATTGTTGTTGGTAGTTGTGTTGTTGTTGCTGTTGCTGTTGTTGTTATTGCCATTGTTGTTGTTTTGCCGATGTCGTTGCTACTGTTGCACTTGTTCTTGTTTTTATTTTGTTCTTATTCTTATTCTTGTTCTTGATCTTATTTTTGTTCTTGTTCTCGTTCTCGTTCTCGTTCTCGTTCTCGTTCTCGTTCTCGTTCTCGTTCTCGTTCTCGTTCTCGTTCTAGTTTTCGTTCTCGTTCTCGTTCTCGTTCTCGTTCTCGTTCTCGTTCTCGTTCTCGTTCTCGTTCTCGTTCTCGTTCTCGTTCTCGTTCTCGTTCTCGTTCTCGTTCTCGTTCTCGTTCTCGTTCTCGTTCTTGTTCTTGTTCTTGTTCTTGTTTTGTTTTGTTTTCTTCTTTTTCTTCCTCTTCTCCTCCTCCTCCTCCTCCTCCCCCTGCTTCTGCTGCTGATAATTAATAATCATGGCGATGACGATAGTTATTGTGATGATTATGATGGCGACGGTGACAGTGACGAGAACAACGATGGTGATGTCCGTGATGATGGTGATGGTAATAGTCGTATAGAAGTAGAATAAATGAAAACATAATTCAATATAGATAATTAAAACAAATAGATAAATTATAACAATAATAATAGTAATTAGATGATGAATAATATAGATAAAATATTAGTAATAGATTAAATAATTGAAATAGGTAAATGAAAAGATAAATAAAGATAAAAACGGTAATTAATAGGTAGAAAAAAGTATAGGTAAACACGTGAACAAACAAATAGATGAATGAATAATGATAATAGCAACAATAATAAGAAAATAAACAGATAAAATAAACAAATAAGTAAATACATGAAATAATAAGCAAGATAATTGAAAATAAGAAAAAAATAGTTAAATAGACAAATCAGATACGGATATTGATCATATATATTCGAATGGATATCAAACCTTTGTAATAAAAAAATATTGTAATAACGCATTTGCTATTTATATTGATTTGATCGGACGCAAATAAACGTAATCAAAGGGTGTTGTTTTGGCTTTGATATAATAACATTGATAGAATATATATACACTGAAATCGTTGAGGATGCATACAGGCTATAGTGGCCATTGTTCCTATTATATTAGGAATGAAATATAAATCAAAATTGGCAAAAAAAAAAATAGAGATTGGAGCTATAATGTAATCATAAATGCATAACATAACAGAATTAGCAAACCAATCTGGTGTAATTTGCATCCAAAAGTAACAATAGATTTCGGATACTTTTTTTTCCGTTTCCATTTACTTTCCTCTCCTTTCATTTGTCGAGCAACATGAAAAAAAAAATAATCAACAAATAAATAAATAAATAGATAAATAAAATCCACGGTATTAGCGTCCATGTCTCTGTATTAAAATTATATTAGATCCTAATTATTCTGATGTTTTCTTTCTTCTAAATTATGAAAGTGTTTCGTAGCTCAGGTCCGTATGGATGCTATGATGTTTTTTATGTATTAATTACCTGTAACAGAGGTGTGTGTGCAAAATGATATGTATGCATGTGCATCATCTGACATCATAGAAGTTCCAACTTCTACTTATATTTGGTCTTTTTCGACACAATATTCTTCGGAATTTCATACTTATTTCTAGACCAAATGTATACTTAATTACATATACACATGCACACACACATACACACACACACACACACACACACACACACACACACACACACACACACACACACACACACACACACACACACACACACACACACACACACACACACACACACACACACACACACACACACACACACACACACACACACACACACACACACACACACACACACACACACACACACACACACACACACACACACACACACACACACACACACACACACACACACACACAAACACACACACACACACACACACACACACACACACACACACACAAACACACAAACACACAAACACACACATATGCATACACGTACACATACATACATATATATATATATATATATATATATGCATATATATATATATGAATATATATATATATATATATATATATACTGTATATATACATGTACATAGACTCATATACACATATTACACCACCTTGAATACAATATTTCATTTCAATTGTTTCCAGGCCATGTCCAACCATTTTCCTTTCGACCAATTTCATTTCGCCTCTCTTGCATCACCCATTCTAATGAACGTTCAACTGAAGAGCTCTTCCCCGAAACCAGGTCGGGAGAAGGACGCTGCCGGTGACGTTTCGATGAATGTAGTCGACGGGGCGATGGAACATGGAAGAAAAGAGTGAAGAGGTCTAAAACAAAGGAGTAAAAGTATTTGCAATCGAGTGGTCGAAGTGATATTTCACTAAAGGGAGAAAGAGGTTTCTCTATGTAAATAAATCAAAAGAGCAGATCTTTTTTTTTTTTTGTAAAGGAAATGAAGAAGAGATATGAACAGAAGATGAAAGATGTAAAAGGGGTAAAGTTATGAAGTGTAGGTGCACTGTATTCGCGTTCTGTTCAATACAATGGTGTGTGTGTGTGCTTCACCAAGGTCTTGATTAACGTGTTGGACTCGTGATCTACATTTTCTACCCTTCTGGAAGAAAGCTTAGAGCTCATATATGACTGATCTATGGGTAACACTGCGACCTTACACGCACACACACAAACAACTCCCCGCTCACGAGAGTTGAAGTATTGACTCGCAGCGCAGCGATACTGACATTTTTTCATCCCTGAGGAAGATTCGAACTCTGGCCACTGTAGCAGCGGTTGCGAACGCTACCACTGCGCTGTCGAGTTGTGTGTATGTGTGTGTGTGTGTGTGTGTGTGTGTGTGTGTGTGTGTGTGTGTGTGTGTGTGTGTGTGTGTGTGTGTGTGTGTGTGTGTGTGTGTGTGTGTGTGTGTGTGTGTGTGTGTGTGTGTGTGTGTGTGTGTGTGTGTGTGTGTGTGTGTGTGTGTGCACGTGTGTGTATATATACACAGTAAGTGAGAGAGAAACGGAGAGAACAAGTGACATAAATATCAATACAGACAGGAACAACAACGACCGAAAGAGAACTCGACATGCCCAAAAGGACCCAGACTGCATTTGGAAATCTTCAAAGTTAGATCTGTATAGCTGACATGAGGACGCAGCTTCAAAAAGTCCTCACGTTTGATATCTCTAAACATAGACATCCTTGTCTTTCGCTTGACATCTCTTCGTAGGCTTAATACCAACTGCATATTCTCCTAAAATCTCTTTCATATAAATTCTTGAGTTCTCTTTATTCTTCGTAAGTTCGAACGTGAGTGTACAATTTCTCTCCTTCAAGACTCAGACCTTTGAATATTCTATTCTTGTAAACGTCTAATAGACTTCATCCCTGAATTAAAGAAGTCCCACTCGAAACATCCTAGTCTTTCTCAGCTCTTCTTCGGTCAATATTATATATATATATACGCTTACACACACACACACACACACACACACACACACACACACACACACACACACACACACACACACACACACACACACACACACACACACACACACACACACACACACACACACACACACACACACACACACACACACACACACACAAAGTATTAAACACTACACTTTGTGAGTTCATTTGTGAGGACTCTTGTGTACCGTTTTTGTGCACTTTGTATTTTACACATTTTTGTCCCAACATCCACCAATCACAGTAGTATATTTAAAATGCCACGAGTTCTATAATGCCAGAGTGCCAAATGGCTTTACGAACGATGAGGGGAATTTGGACAGGTACAAGAATACTTTGCTTGCAGGATTCAAGAATCCTAATAGAACATTTCAACAATGTGTCTTAAAAACCTCGTAGGTCTAACTTCTCTTAGTTTGTCATTTAGGTTCTCAGAATTAGGAACAAAGGTAATTAATTTGGCATTTGGAGATTTGAAAAAAAAATGTAACCTAAGTCGGTTCTTCTGAAACGAGCTCATAAGAGTTGACATGAGTTGGCCTAGTGTGAAGCGGACTTTACTCGTATGTAATGCCGCTCTTTTACTCCGAAAAAAAAAAACCACTTTAACACAAAATCGTATCACTACGCTTCCACTGTCACTAGTTTTCGACTTGTTGCCCCATTTACGAAACTCTGTAGTTCCCTAGGAGGACCCATGAACTAAAGCTTGTAGATCAGTGATCTAGGGGAGGGGTGGGCAACCATTGGCACGCGTGCTAGATGCGGCACGCACGCCAACAACTTTTCTCCGGCATGCAATACATGGGTTCACCCAAGAAAATAATGAAAGAGATAAACCACCAACTTCTTTGCTGAGTTTTGCTTTTCAACTCAATGGAATATGATTTGATTAATTATACATGCGTACATACAATACATATATGCATATATATGCAAATACATAACCCATACACATATACATACATATATATGACGACATCTTGACAGGTTGCGAGAGAGGCAGAGGGGAAAACACACAAATAGAACGAGAGTTTATTCTTTTAACTAGTTTCGCACTATGGTGCTTCTTAGCACACTCGTGCTTGGTCGTATGGTAAAAAGATAATCAGGGCTGCAGTTAGCGACCTTCTCAATCTCGGGAACCAGTAATGTTCTGAGTTCATACGATTTTAAGCATCAGTGGTCGAGCGGAGTAAGGCGGCAGTCATGGGGCCTCTTGGTGTCTTGAGCAGCAGGTTCGAATTCTTGCGCAACTGTCATGAAAAAATTATCTGATATATGTATATATATATATATATATATATATGTATATATATATATATATATATATATGATGCTAGATAAATGGGTAAAAAGAGGGTAGATGACGAATATTATATTCTAATGAGTTATGTATTAACAGCCACAATACCCAAAGGCGAGAAGGCGAGGAGTTGCATAAGTTTGCTCTCAGCATTATATTTATAAACAATAGCTGATGGCCTGATACCCATGTCTGACTGTGTAACCTAAGTGAGATATGCAGAGACTTAAGATTGTTTAAGTAGACAATATTGAAAATCCATGTGAACAAGTTGTATAGACACGGTAAAGGAAACATGGACTTCACCTCCAGTCCATGTTTCCTTTACCGTGTCTAGACAATATTACATATAGACTTGCAACAACGAGTCTGGTTGAAAAAAGGGTGGAGGAGGAGAAAATTCAATTGGTTCACGATTGTAAGATCACGTAATTTGGGAAGGCTCTTAAATATAAATTTAAAGGTCATTGGACTAAAGAAATCATACGTCACTGTAAAACTCACCTAGGACCTGCTTGCGTGTCTGTGGAGATTCCAGGGAGGAATTTTTTTTAACTGTGTTCGAGGTGAAATTCCTGAGAAGTATGATAGGTGTTACGAGGTTGGATAGAGTAAGAATCGAGAAGGTGAGGAGGAGAGCGGGAGTGGAAAAGGAGATGGCAGATAGGGATGATGAAATAGCATTGGGATGGTCTGGACTCACAGAAAGAATGAGTGAAGAAAGATTGGTAAAAGAGGCGTGGAAGGCAGAGATGGAAGGAGTTATTATCATGGGGTGACCGAGGTTAAAAAGGGTGGTTAGGTTGAAAGGGGCGTTGAGAAAGAGGTGGGTGTCTGTTAAACAGGGAAGGGAGAAGCTGGAAGATAGGGGTGAATGAAAAATAGCTGTGTATAGATGATATTATGATAAAAAGAAGGGAGTGGGTGGAGGCTGTGAGGGGGTATGGTGTGGTTATGTGTGAATGACATTTCACGCAAACCAAAGGGATTTCTCCCAGTCTGTTATTTTTCTGCGTGAGGAGTCGGAGAGGGGAGGGGGACGCCGATTAAGAGAACTGGCCTTGCAGTGGATGTGCTGTGTCTTGCTGCATTGCTTCTGACCCAGGGGAGTGGGCTGGACACAGGGATGATCCGTCATTCAAGAGGAGGTAAGATGAGAATGGAGGGAAGTGTGGTGGATAGGAGTGGAGTATGTGGGGATGAAATAGGGGTCGGTGGGTATATGCCTATTGTTACATATTGTATATATATATATATAACATACAATCCATGACCGTCGCGCAGAGGACTGTATGATTGATTTCGCTGTCCACTAGCGAATTATTCACACACACACACACACACACACACACACACACACACACACACACACACACACACACACACACACACACACACACACACACACACACACACACACACACACACACACACACACACCCACACACACACACACACACACACACACACATATATATATATATATATATATATATAGATATAGATATATATGTATATATATATACATATATATAGATATAGATATAGATATATATGTATATATATATGTATATATATATATATATATATATATATATATATATATATATAAATGAATAACACAATTCACTAAAACGCGTGAATGAAAGATTTTGCAGAAAACCACTCGGGAAATAAGACACTATGATCCAAACGTTTCGTCTATTCCAACATCTTCAGGGAATACAGAATGATAATGGGTAGGAACATATGTACAGAAAAGTAGTAGGCAAGACAGGAACATGGGAGGTCACACAAGCATATCAGGACGGGGACACGCCGTGTGTTACTACATACTCAACAACTTTCTTTACAATAAAATTATCCAGTTTATATAAGCCTAAACATAAGTTCATAATATTATAAAAAAGAAAAAAATCAATAAGACTGGATTCAATAATGTTTCTTTCCAACATAGAACTGCAAAAGATAATTTCCTTGGAATTACTCCAATCATTGATATGGTTACGGTCGCTCACATGTATGAAAATCCCACTGAACAATTGACCAGATCTCACACTATACCTCTGTTGTTAATTCTAGTAACTAACTCTTTTCCTGTTTAACCGATATAGCATTTATCATATTTAAGACAAGGAATACTTCTGTTTGTGTCATTTTGACAATTGGAAATAAACTCATCTGCTGGGATTCGAACCCCCGCCAGAGCGGAATGCTTCACATAAAGCGAGGACTGTAGTACAGGCGGTACAGTCCTCGCTTTATATGAAGCAATCCGCTCTGGCGGGGGTTCGAATCCCAGCAGATGAGTTTACAAGGAATACTGCAAACCCAGCATGCTTCATCACCTGGGAAATTTCTAATGAGAATGTTTTTAATGGAACTTGTGGTCTTAAATACCACATTGATGTCAAACTGTCTAAGAATCTTAGGAAGACTTATCAGGTTCTTATGGAAAGGAAGAACTAAAAGGTTTTTGTTACAAAATTATTCCTTTCCTGAGAAATGTCATCGTAGGAACGCTTAGCCTTTTATGAGACTTATTAATAAAATATTCTGGATATTTCAAGTCTGATGTAATGTCACAATTTCTTCAGTTCATTATTAAAAAAATGGTTCAAATGTGTTGAACGTGGTTTTATGAAAACAAATGAAAACAACGAAATAAGTGTCTAAAAGAAATCAAGCTGTTGGCACTTCATCATAGAAATACCTAATTCAACCAGATATATAAAGACTGTATAATTTTCATAGCACTAATACCATATGATTGGAATATACTTAGAAAGTAAACACCACCATCATTCCATATGAATAAGAAATTCCATAATATTTATATAAAAAGGCCGATAATGTCACTTACATACCTTTTAGAAATACGTACGTGGAAATGCATTATGAGCTATTTTCCACAATCTTGTAAAACAAGATATAATATAAGTCATGGTCTGGCCTACGTTTTTTCGTTTTCTTTGATGATGACTTAGTGTTACTACAAGTCTTCCCATTTTTCCTGGGATATTCATGCAAGTTCAATCTCCAAAAGATTTATAGGATGGGGAAGATAGTGCTATTTGCAAAACAAATTCAAACAATTATGTCTGTATATTATACTGTATGCTCACTTAGTTTAGCTTACTGGCTGATAATCCTAGGTGTGTGTGTGTGTGTG
>NC_134782.1:54385552-54389102 GCF_046742065.1 Oratosquilla oratoria
CACACACACACACACACACACACACATGCACACACACACATATATGCACAAAAGCACACATATGCACACACATACACACACAGACACACACACTATATATATATATATATATATATATATATATATATATATAAATGTATATATGTATATATATACATATGTATATATGTATATATGTATGTATAGATAGATACATGTAGTGTGTATATGTATTTATTTGAGAAGGAAGTAATAACAGTTTTTCAAACTTCATATTGAACAACTGAAACAAAGTACCCCTAAAGCAAATACATGCTACAAAGTGGACTTTTCTATTCTATTTTTCCTTTATTTATTCATCTTTTTTTGCGATCCAGTCAAACACGTGTCTATACAATATTCCTTTTTTTTTACACTTTTAAATTTGGTTTTCATTTGATTATTATGGGGAAAAGACCTAGATTTGTTTAGGTTCTTCCACTTTAGTCCACCGAATCCACTAGGAACGAGTAGGAGGGGAGATGAATGCGTCGAAAGGTATTGAGGAAATGTGAATAAAATGTTAGAGGTGTGGTGAGGATGATTTGGTATATCGTCGCAAACTCCCCCTATTAGGAAGCTAGGACGATTCTCTTTTTACAGAGAACTCTGTAACGTGGAATTTAATGAACCATGCCCTTGGTCCAACTCTCTAGCGGCAGGGCTCGAACTACCGTCACCTCGACCCACGCTGCAAGTAGCGACGCTCTAGTGTCCTTGGAAAACGAGAAGGTACAGAAGGAATGAGGAGAAAGAAAAGTAGGAAGAGTAGAAGATGTTGGTGGTGGTTGGAAATAAAAGTGATGAAGGTGAAGGAAGTGGAGGAGGAAGAGGAAGAGAAGGAGGAGGAGAAGGAGGAGAAGCTGTGGGTGGGGGTTGTATTTCCTTGCTGCTAACCAGCGTTTCTATCCCTGAAGACAATACTACGACGAAGATGTGAAGTCATAGTGATGACTAAAGGAGAGCTTTAACCAAGGCATCAGGAAGTCGGAATGGAAGAAATGAAAGAAGATCAAGAATCTTCTTTGAATGGGGGTTATTCTCCAGTCATAAACAATTACTTCGTGACTCTGGTCCATGTGGGTTTCATAGAGTCCCCTGAAACATTTACTGCATAATACATATGGACTCAGTATTCTCATAAGTCTGTCAAAGTGGATATGGTGGAGGATTAGGTGGAAGTATGTGTATGTGTGTGTGTAGTGGAGTCGTTGGTGGAAGGGGAGGGGGAGGTGGAGGGACGTGGGAGAGGGGTGGTTCCGTGTGTGTTCCAGACATGTGAGCGACACACGAAACCGGTGATTACCACGCAAGGGTTGATTCGCTGGACAACCAATCATTTGTCCCAATCCTTCGTCCCCATCATCGGCCTACAAATGGCCCAATCCTCAAGCATGTCCAAGTTAGGTACAAAAATATTCATAATACATTTATTGAATTTCACTGTCATATATATATACATATATATATATATATATATATATATATATATATATATTTTTTAATCACATTTCACTTTTAATTCCGTACCATCGCAAACGAGACTAAAAATCGCTCAAAGTAGGCATCCGTGGAAATTGAAACGTAGACGAGCCGAGGATTCGAACCCAGCTAACCCGTAACAAAGTTACATTGACGTAACCTAATACGCTACGTCAATATAACTTTGTTACGGCTTAGCATGGTTCGAATCCTCGTCTCGTCTACGTTTCAATTTCCACGGATGCCTCCTTCGAGCGATTCTCAGTCTCGTTTGCGATGGTACGGAATTAAAAGTGATATGTGGTTGAAAAAAGATATTAATTGATCACTGGGAACCATTCAGTGTATATGTATATATATATATATATATATATATATATATATATATATATATATATATATAAATGTGTGTGTGTGTGTGTGTGTGTGTGTGTGTGTGTGTGTATTCACTTGGTCTTTGGATCACGTGTTGGACTCGTGATCGACAGCTATTTCCCTCCCGGAAGAGAGCTCAGAGCTCGTAGGTCCGATCTATGGGTAATGCTATGACCTTTCACACACACACACACCCAACTCCCCGCCCACGAGAGTCAGAGTAATGACCCGAAGCGCAGCAGTACCGAAATAATTTCGGCCCTGGGCAGGATTCGAACCAGGAGCTGCGGGCCACTTTCGTGGCAGCTCAGCGTTCTACCAACTGCGCCACCGAGTCGCTTTCTACCTGTGTGTATGTGTGTGTGTTTGAGTACAAATACATTTGCAAAGGCCTTCATTCTTATAGGGAGGAAGGCCGAGTCAAAGCATAATTTTGGACTTGATTAGTTACTTATGTTAAAAAAATGAGGTTGTTGAAAACGACTATATATACTTACACAAATTAACCATACTATAAAACTATATTCAACCTACACTTATCTTTGTAGACTTTCTCCTCGACTACATATATCTAATGCGTTACAAAATGCTGTCCTAGGAACATTTAATTAAAAACACAATATCTGTTTGTACATAGCACGTGAATAATGGTTAGGTTCTGTACATATAACATAGCAAGCTATTCGGCATTGTAATGTAATGTTATGGAGTTTATCTTGCCAGCGCATCTATCCTTGTAGATAATTATTAGTACCGATGTCGTGCATTATCTTATATTTCATATGTCGGTTTAGATAGTACAGCTAATTGTTATTTTGATGGTACGTCGCCAGAGAAAGTAGTTTCTGTTCATATACACTTCTAAATAATCTCTCTATTCTTTCCCGTCTTTTTAGATAAATTCTTTATTATTTCTTTACATGTAGATTATTGCTTCCGTGAATGATCATTCATAATGTTTCATTCTTTCTCATTGTTTCCTTTTTCCACTTCAGGCATATCAGATCTTCATTCGTTTTTTCACTATTTTACTCATCTCGAATATTTTTCTTCATCTTTTTTTTTTTTTGACATCCCGTCGCCCTTATCATTCGCCCTGTTAGTTTCTGTTTAATTTAATCAATTGTCATTTTTTCTTCTTTTGTTTTTCTTTACTACTCGTGAAGCGTTTGTCTTGTTTTCTAATTTTATCTATCTGTATATCAAAGGCCTCTTCCCATCTTATCTTAGCACCTCGTGGATGAAATTTCATCCCTGTTCCTGCCTACTACTCGGATCAGAAGCATCGTAGTAAGATATTACAGCCATAGCAGGGCCGTTTTATTAACTTGACGAAAACCTCCCTCCTCGTCTCCTGATACGAAAAAAAGAGAAGACGATAAAAAACACCACTCGCCTTCTCCCTTCCCTGCTCAACAGACATTCCTCTTGCTCAAAGCCCCATCCATGCTAAGTACATCATTACAATCCTCACCAAAAATGCTCGACTCTCAAGAGAATTTAAATATTTCTATCGACCGTTCATGGTCAAGTCTTTCATAGTAAATAAAGATTAAGGGAAATGAAAAGGCTGTTGTAGTATGTTCATCGTTAAATCTACTTATAATTGGTTTCTAACTCGTTCATTGGGTCTCACTGGAAAACCTTTAGTTTGCTTCACACACAGACAGAAATA
>NC_134782.1:54389602-54397102 GCF_046742065.1 Oratosquilla oratoria
CCAGGCTAGTCGCGCCGCATAGGAAAAAAAAAGTTAAGGCTGTGTGCAGCTCGGACGAGTGGCAGAGAGTTCAGGCAGGATAATTAAACTCTTCGTTGAAATTAATTATTGTTTACAATAAATAAGATAAACACATACAACATAAATGGACATAGGAAAAAAAGATAGCAATAAGCATTTCTCATACAAATCTTAAACATATATATATATTTCATGAATCATAAATGAATAATTAATTATCAATTAGAGTAGTTAGGTGTGCTTTTATGCAGCACTTAAGAATAGGTGGGTGAAAAGAAGTCTTGATTATGGTGTAGACGATTCTTGATTTTGGTTGCTAGAAGTCGCATCAACTGAAAGTCGTCTGGTGTGCTTTTCAAGTTTCGAGAACAAATGAGTTGTTTGAGGAGAGGCTGATGCACGATAATTTCTGGTAGTCGGGAGAACGTAGGATATTTGTTATTATTTTGCAGTCGAGAAATAGCAGAGAGAGATTGTAGAGTCGCACTTAGTCCAGAAGCACTCTGGAGATGTCTGAAACAGTTTAGAAAAACGAAGGCTTTGCACTTCGCGTGGAGATTGCTAAATTAAGGGTTCGATACCTGGAGTCCAAAGAACCTGTTTAGTTAAGTTGTCGTAATCGACGAATGCAGAATAAAAAATGTACGTAGATTCAGATGAGCTGTGGGAGTCTGCTTCTTTTCTTAACTTCTCTGCTCTCAGATTTCCCTGTTCGGATCTCCGCTCTGGTTCTTTCTCTGGTTCTGTCTCGGTAATTTCTCTACTTCTTCTTATATAGCCCAGTAATCGGTGCTTACGTTTCCGAGATGCTGAAACATATCTAAAGTAGGTAATTTAGACACCTCCAACCAATGGGAACAAAGAACATGTTTTCGCGTCAAATTATGCAACGTTTCTGAGCTTGGCGTGATCTGACAGAACGTATTTCGAAGCACGCCCCACCAGATTGGTATTGCGCAGGATTTTCTTCACGCTAAGGACGTGTCATTGTGTTTGTGTGATATATATTTTTGGTTCTACCTTATTCAGAGATCCAGCATCAATTGATCTATATATGTAACATATATTCACCACACGTTGAAATTGCATATTTTATATATTTATATTTAGATATTCATTCATGTGTGTACTATATGCTTATTACTATTAGGTATCAAAAGCATGGGATGCTGAAGGAAAGCTATTGTTCTATACAATATGTTATTACAGTGAAAATTATAGCGTTGTCATGATGCTTTCAGTACTGTGTAATTTTAGCACTTTGATAGTGATGAATTAGTATAACATAATATTTCTCTGCGCTTATTATTTACACAATGTCACCCTGCACGTAATTTTTGGTTTCACTTCTTTGAATGTACTTATATATCCAAACAATATCGAATGTATAAGCGTATCATCCTACAGAGTTTTACTTTGTGTAGAATTATACTGTAGCCCCTCCCCATTTTCTAGATTGCAAACAAGATACAATCTCCACGATCTTTGTTACAATGATTTTTGAGTATCTGCCGCCTGTTACAGCGAACATTATCAATGTTATGATAATATTCCAAAGTAGGCATATTCTAACGTATAATCATGATGAACTTAATGAATTAATCAGTATAAATCCCAAGTAAATTTAAAAGAGCAAGCGTACTTCGTGAAGAATTATCGCGGTCTATGTCGGCAGCGTTTACAATCTGCTTTTATCGCCAGAACTCTTGCAACTTCCGACCAGAAGATCGTATGTTTTTAACCTCTGGAGGGCCGGGTTGTGGTAGAAAATGTGGACCGTAAGTACTTGGTTAAGCCATCACTTCAAATGTTGTAAACAAATCAACTGATTCAAAGAGAAATGGTGCCAAATGTCCGGGAATTTATAAAAAAAATAATAATATTTCAAAGACGTTTTGAAAGTGAATGTGTCCAAATATGAGGCAACGTGTATGACAATGATGTATGTAAATATAACAAATACTATTAATGAAAAATAATTTTTGAAAGATTTATTCATCCTTGCTATTACACAGTTGTTCTTTAACGACAACAACAAAGATAACTGAACACTAATCTTCATTCAAAGAAGAATGCTGATTTTTTTTATACTATTCGTCCTTTTTGCTATTACGCTCCTTAGATCTTTCCTTTACCATCCCTATGACTTCAAATCTTCGGCGCGATACGGTCCCCTAAAGGAATAGAAAGGCTAGTTATCGCAAACACAAAAGTTAAGGAAAGAAAAAATTATATATGAAATGAAAAATATAGAAATAAATCATCTATCTATATACCAAAAGTATTCTTCCCACATATAAGGGAGGCAGAAAGAATTATATATGAAATGAAAAATATAGAAATAAATCATCTATCTATATACCAAAAGTCTTCTTCCCACATATAAGGGAGGCAGAAAGAATTATATATGAAATGAAAAATATAGAAATAAATCATCTATCTATATACCAAAAGTCTTCCTCCCACATATAAGGGAAGCAGAAAGAATTATATTTGAAATGAAAAATATAGAAATAAATCATCTATCTATATACCAAAAGTCTTCTTCCCACATATACGGAAGGCAGCCAGAAAGAAACAAAAATAAAAAACAAGGAAAGATAAAACAAGTTCAGAAAAAATAGAATAATATTAAATAAGATAAAACAAAACAAAACAAAGCAATATAGAATAAGCTAACACAAAAAAGATAAACTAAATTTATTATACTGACAACATAAAATCATACATCAAACAAACTACCACACACGGAGTGCCCTAAACGAGATCCAATCGTCCGTCTATTTCCCTTAACGAGGTTTCATTTTCAACAAATGAGACTCAGGATTCTTTAACAGAGTCGAGTTGGGCACAACACAAAGAGACTTTTTTGAGTTTCAGAGGCTATACGTCATCTCCTTCAAGGGTTCGCTGAACATTGAATAGCACCTTCTAGAAGAAGGAGAAAGCAAAATGCTGTCCATTTTATCAAGCTCATTTCAAGCTATGTATATATGTATGTATGTATGTATGTATGTATGTATGTATGTATGGAATTATATATTATTATTATTATTTTTTGTTTTATTAGGTTTAGCGTCTTGGGCGCACACGAGAAAGACGGGCCGGCAAACGCCCCTAGCCCCGCCAACCCCGCCAACCCCGCCAAGCCCACCAACGCCGCCATTCCTCCAAAGAGCTTAATCAACGTTTTCAAACCTTCCATCAAGAAGAAGAAGCCTGTCGCCGCCGTTACTCCTCCTGTCGGGTGGAAGCGACCTAAGGTATGTCAATATTTAGACGACAGCAAATCCCTTTTGTATTCATACCACCGAACAGCCATCATCCGTACTTCACAAACAATTTTATGTGTTTTATTTTTATTGTCATCATTCATTATTTCAAGGTGTATTGTGTATGATTCCTTTTTCTTTAGAATCGGAAACTCATCGTAAAAGTGGTGGACTGAGGGTAGGGTGGTGGTTGTGGAATTTCTATCTAGTGACAACACCCAAGTAAACTTTTACAAATACTAACCGTGCCCAGGCGTTAATACATGTTATAGAAAGACGTATAGACCATTTTCGCTTCATATTGTAGCCACAAGAGAAGTCAGGTATTGTCAATACTAGGAATATTTACAATTCCGGTATTGTTTACGAATATAAACAAGGCTCTGAACTCAGGTGAGTAAAATACCCCGTGATGACAAGAAGAGAATCTGCAAAGGTCAACATACTGCGTCACTCGTTTGGGAGGATGTCATTGGTGAACGCTTCTGAAAGGTCACTCGGTAAAGGAAACCATTGGTAGATGTTTCTGTGACATCAGTGGGGAGAGTAAATCACTGTTGGTTATTTCTGTGACGTTATCCAAGGAAAGAAAGAAATTGTGAACATTTCTGTAGCATCATCGAGGTAAAACAATTATTGCTGGACAATTATGTGACGTTATTGAGGGAAATAAATCATTGGTGGATGTTAGGAAGATTGTTCTCAGTCCTCGGTCCTCTTCTTTCCTCCTCCTTGCTTCTTCTACTGGGCCGTCCCATGACCTTGCCGACCTGCAACAAGGTCCCCTGGGACACGCTTATCCCGGATCGACCAAGGCTTCTATAAGCCCCACGAACAAGACAAAGCCTCCTTCAGGAATCCATGTGCAGTACCAGCACCAGTCCCAGTGATGACTCAACCAGAGTCTCGCCTGACCACGTGATGAAGAACAATGCTTCTTTGGGGAACACACGTGCAGTGTCAGCCACCATACCCTGTCTTCCTGAGTCATCGGCATTAGAACGTTTTGCGTCCAACTTCCCAGGCATCGAATTTGATCTCGCGCCAATTAGGAGCACGGGTCATGACTTGACTGTGTATATGAAGTCTGGACGGAACACCGAAAATTCAGATCGCCTCGGAACATTACGCTGCGAGCCTGGCTCGTTGCTTGGTTGCTTTCTCATCTCCTCATCCCTCCCCCGCAAGTAGGCTTGAAAGTCACAGACGTCACCTCCCTCGCCGTCTCTTTCCCTTTCCCCCCTTTTCTCGCACTTAGAGCGAGCCCTATCATAGTATTGACGCCCAACACTCATTTCTAAATAAACAAACAATTTCTCCCCATCAGAGTTTGCCTTCAAAGCAGCATAACGTTTGGCCCTAATGGAATCGTGATCAACAGCTATTTCCCTCCCGGAAGAGACCTCAGAGCTCATGTATGACCTATCTATGCTGTGACCTCACACGCACACACATACCCAACTCCCGTCCCTGAGAGTTGGAATAACAACCCGCAGCGCACCGACACTAAAATTATCTCAGCTCTGGGCGGGATTCGAACCCGGACCGCCATAGTGGCAACCGGGAGCTCTACTAATTGCGCCACGAGTTTTGTGTGTGTGTGTGTGTGTGTGTGTGTGTGTGTGTGTGTGTGTGTGTGTGTGTGTGTGTGTGTGTGTGTGTGTGTGTGTGTGTGTGTATGCACGTGTGCGTGTGTGTGGGGGGGAGTAGTGGAATAGGGAGTCGGGACGTGATCTTTCTGAGTTTGCAATTCAAAAATTCGTAAAAATCTTCTTTGCAATTGCTGACCTCCTCAATGACCCCAAGCGATCTTGTTCAGGTCAGATAAACCTTCTGTCCAATTTAAGGAGGTTAACCAAGTGTTTCGTTCGTTAAACTCATCAGCAGCTTTGAGCTACAATTGTTATTGACTGTAGTTTCCCAGCGCTTATATCGTGCCCAGACATAGTAACCAGGGTTTTAGTAGGAGTAGTTTGTCGATTTAATCATCATGATTTTTTTCTAAAACAAGTTTAATCATTCCTCACCAGCGTAAATTTTCTAGTTAATAATATATTCTATATTTGACCAAATTAAAAATTCATTACAAAGTTATTAGATAGAAAATGACACAGAACTGTATTATATAAACATAACATATTGCGTGAATCTATAAGCATTAAAGCTTTTTAGGTCAACCTCACCAGCTGCTTGATATAGTACAGAGTAAAACTTTATATAGTATATATCTTTATACAGTATGTTACAGTCATTGATCTGTGTAACTCCTGCAAATTTCTCTCCAATCACACCACGGTCTTACTTCCAAAATTTCATGATTTCCTGTCATATATTTTTTCTCGGGGGGGGGGGCACTATTAAACTCACTCCAATCTATCAATGTCTTTGAGATCTGGGGACAACACAGAAACATCACATTCCAAGTTTGGACAGACCACACTGACTAATGAGTCAAAAGATCGCGGTACCAATCCTTCCCAAGATTTATAATTCGTTTCTTTTAATTTCATATTTTCATACCTCTAAATACGAAAGTAAAGTATGTCAGGTCTACACAGATGGTCTTCGGAGCAAAATAGCTCTACAAGAATAGAAACGCTGGTAATTTGCAGTCCATGATTACAACAAAGATGCTCTTTTTATTATCATTACATTTCTAGATCAAATGTGCAACTGTAAAATGATGAAAATAATAGTCAAATTATTACAATATAAACTTAAATCTAATTACTTACGTACAAAATTATATTCCCAGGTTTGTCCAAAGACAGATTAAACAAGGGAAAACATTATGAGAATTGGTTACAGCCGTCTCTAGCCTGTTCTCATAATGTTTCGCGATGCTCAATTCTTCTTCGGACAAACCTGGGAAACTTGTTTTGTCTTTCACTATAAAATCAAATACCAAAATGTCTTTTCCCCCTTATAAGGAAGGTGGACGTGTACCCACCCCACGCCCATCCATCATCCTTTGTGGTTGAAGGATCATTCTTGTTTCCCGCACACTGTCCGAGCCAGAAGCAATGCAGCAAGACACAGCTAATAACACATATTGACTGATATGATCAGTAAAGACATTTGACATCCAGGTTTATCTTTGAGCAAATACAATCCAACTCTGTCATTGGTCGCAGGCCAGACATGCGCAGAAGCAAAATCGAACACTAAGTCCCTCCCCACTGTGTTGTGTGTGTGTAATTCTTCCATTGTGGTTACTATGGCAACGAAGACGCTAACAAAACATATGTTCGATTCCTTCCAAATGACATTTAACAAGTAAGAAACAAGCGAATTTAAGAGAGTATTTTTACAACATATCTACAAAAAACCAACAACATGCTCTAGGGGAGGTTCGTACCAATCCTATTGTCATTAAGAAACAACACCACAAGGAAACTATTTACAAAATCTTTCCAAAATGCAGTCCAACTCTCAGGGGAATCGGATGGCTGCCTCCACCGAGCAGGAGACGACCTCGTGAGTTTGTGTGGAAACTTGAGTGAACCAAACAAGTAAGACTTGACCAGCATCACTTGGAAGCCCTTGTTTGCCTCTGGTGACCACCAGTCTTCGTCTGTAGTACCTCGGGACGTGTGGGGAGGGAGAGGAAGTGGGAGGGAGATCTAGGTTCTAAGTTTGGTTTTATAAGAAGAGAGAGAGAGAGAATATTTTCTTCACATTAGTGGGACAGTGGGGAACGAGGAAACATCGGTCTACTCGAACAACCCGCAATCTCTACATTCTCCATCACCTCTTCCAATACTCACATTTTACAATATTTATCTATACTACTACCACTGCTACTAATAATACCACTTCATCTGTTGATACTACCCTAGTCATCATTAATTCTGAATTTAGTTAACAAGACTTCTACAACTATTACTATTCCTAGTTCTGCTGCTGATACTATCACTACCGTTACTACGACTAATACTACTCCTGTTCCATCTGTCACTGTTATTTCTACTTACTGCTACGACAGCTTCTGTCACTTCTACTACTAAAATCTTTACTACTATTTTTGCTACTACAACTAGTTCCTCTGGCACCAGCCATTTCTCTACACCTAATGCAAGTACTAATACTATTTTTGCTATTACCAACTTTGTATCACTTCTATTCCTGTTGCTTTTACAAAAAAAAATTAACTTTCTCCTCTTTCTTCACCAAAAATACATTCACACCCAAATTTGTTCTGTTACCA
>NC_134782.1:54402102-54404602 GCF_046742065.1 Oratosquilla oratoria
TTGGTAGAGTGGAAGAGAAAAATGAAAAGAGTTGGAGATATTTGGAGAGGATGAGTGAATTGAAAGAAGAGAGAAATAAGGAGGTGGGCAAAATACAGGATAGATGCAGATATCTGGAGACAACGGAATGAAAATATATCTAAAAAAGAATAGACATTTGTATTTTTCATACTAATTCATAATCTACTTTTAGCCTAATTCTATATTTTTCTTATACATCATAATCACTTTAATCACAACGACAGTTACTCGTTTATTGGACAATTTGTGTTTAGTTTTGTTGTGCTAAATAGAGCGAATATGTGCGGAATAGAGGTTATCTTAAAGAGAGAGACATCTTAAAGAAAGAGACAAAGAAAATAGCCTCGAAATATCTTTTCATAGTAATGGCAACCAAAGGAACTCTGCCGGTCTTGAGAATGCGGAGGAAGGAAGGAACAGAAGAAGATGAAGAGGAAGAGGAAGAAGATGAGGATCAGGTGAGAAGAAAGAGAAGAAATGAATATATATGCATATCAGACGTGGTTAATAGTTTGAGGGAAATACGTGGGTGTGGACCGGAAAGCATGTGTGTGTGTGTGTGTGTGTGTGTGTGTGTGTGTGTGTGTGTGTGTGTGTGTGTGTGTGTGTGAGAGAGAGAGAGAGAGAGAGAGAGAGAGAGAGAGAGAGAGAGAAGGAGAGAGAGAGATGTGTATGTGCGCGCGCGTGCGTCATAAAACAAAGCGTTTTCTTTTATTTAACTTAAACCAGTCCCCCCCCCTTTTTTTTTTTTTTTTAAATGGTCCCGTGAAAGTCTACGGAGTGTTATATTCACGTTTCAACGACACTTGAAAAATATATATAACAGAATATTTATCTACATATATCAAATAATAAGAATTTTATAAGTTGTAAGTAGTTTTTTGATCAGCTGTTGAACACCTATTATCATCCAACTTCGGCTTAAGGGCATTCATTTCCAGTCATTGGAACAGTTAACATTTCATTAACTTCTATTATGGACATAGACGTAGGAGGAGAAGACTTGACTACGGCAATACTGTTTGACTACTTGAACATATCTATATTTTTGTCAGTTTAACTATTGCTTGCACTTATTTAACCGAAGCTAGATAATTTGCAACTCCTTAAACAGGTTTAGAGTAAATAAAAGAATGTCACATTATAAATATTCTCCTTATTGTCTTATTATTATTAACTCTTCAAGTTCTTACCAATATATAACCATTCACGAATTCTCAGAGGTCAACTCTGATTGAAGCACACTTTTAAGAAATAGATTAATATAATAGCACTGAAAGCTAAGAACATTTCTTTTTATCCTCCCGTGCCCTAATTTAAATAGTAATATATGTATATATATATATATATATATATATATATATATATATATATATATGTATATGTATATGTATATATATATACATATATATATATAAATATATATATATATAAATAGATAGATAGATAGATGGATGGATGGAAAGATAGATAGACATTAAAATGGAAAAAAACATTCTACGGATAGGTTAATGCTATAGTGCAATGTTGACTAGATAGTAGATTACGTAGCATAATTACTAGTTTTACATTCTAGATCCCTAAAAGTAGCTAAAAATTAAAGGCTTTTGTATACATAGAGCTTCCAAATTACCATAGTGCTATGATTAAATCTTTATTATATAACCTTAGCAGATATCTTTAATAATCATTTCTAAGACACCTTTTTGTGTGTAGAGTTAAGATTTAATCTATATATTTTTTTAGAATAGTGTTGATGTACTGAAATGTAACTTAAAATCACACTGTTCTTAACATGTGTATGTGTGTTGCTTTGTGATATGATGTTCCTGTGCCGTCTCCATCGTTTGTCTGTACACATTCCCTGTGTGTCGTAAATGTCTCAATGTTACTCCATGTCTGTTGTGCATATCTCGTCCTTCGTGTTGCATTCCTCCAGCTTCTGTGGTGTAAAGTGTCTTTGTACTCCATTGCTAGATGCTCCTAGAGTTCATTGTGTCTTCTACTACTAAGTGTTGTTTTGTTTGTGCCTTTCTATATGTCCCGTCTAACAGCCTTGTAGCCTTAGGTATATCTTGATTTTGTATATATGTCTCTTCCAACATTTTATTCTATTACTGCCTGCTTATAGAGCTTGTTAATGCCTAGCATGTTAATTGTAATCTATACATAATATTAACTAGTTTAAAACAGCATTGATTTTGTACCCGGATGTTATGGTTCAAAATGCCGTTTCAGATTAATTTTGTTCGCAGGAATTTAATTCATATTACAAACATGTAACTTTCATGAATAGACCAACGTAATCTAGTTACACAAAGCTTTGCATATTTTAAGATAGAACACACCAAATCATATTTTGTTCTGAAAAATTATCAAAAGTCACGTAACGTTGTTCACATTTAAACATTTCTATGTCAAACACTAAACTAAATCTATTTTGAACAACCACAAATGCTTTGAATATGCACATGCTTAT
>NC_134782.1:54412102-54417102 GCF_046742065.1 Oratosquilla oratoria
AGTTTAAACATACACTATAGCCGATTAAAGTTTATTTTAAAATTTATTTGAATAGAGAGCGGTAATGATATAAAGCTTGTGACCATCTTTTGTCGATGGCTAACCCTCCATGGGGAAAAAGAAGGGAGATCTTAAGCTTAGGGCCGTAGATATTATTCTCTTGTGACACATGGAAGAACATGACCTTGCCTCACCTTAACATGCCCGGGAGGACAAACAAAATATTTAGGATAAAGGAAGTGTGTGCTTGTAGTCGGGCGTTAGGTTAGGTTAGGTTAGGTTTGGTTAGGTTAGGTTAGGTTAGGTTAGGTTAGGTTAGGTTAGGTTAGGTTAGGTTAGGTTAGGTTAGGTTAGGTTAGGTTAGGTTAGGTTAGGTTAGGTTAGGTTAAGTTAGGTTAGGTTAGGTTAGGCTAGGTTAGGTTAGGCTAGGTTAGGTTAGGTTAGGTTAGGTTAGGCTAAGTTAGGTTAGGTTAGGTTAGGTTAGGTTAGGTTAGGTTAGGTTAGGTTAGGTTAGGTTAGGTTAGGTTAGGTTAGGTTAGGTTAGATCAGGTTAGGTTAGGTTAGGTTAGGTTAGGTTAGATTAGGTTAGGTTAAGTTAGGTTAGGTTAGGTTAGGTTAGGTTAGGTTAGGTTAGGTTAGGCTAGGTTAGGTTGGTTAGGTTAGGTTAGGTTAGGTTAGGTTAGGTTAACTCATGTTAGGTTAGGCTAGGTTAGGTTAGGTTAGGTTAGGTTAGGTTAGGTTAGATTGGGTTAGGTTAGGTTAGGTTAGGTTAGGCTAGGCTAGGTTAGGTTAGGTTAGGTTAGGTTAGGTTAGGTTAGGTTAGGTTAGGTTAGGTTAGGTTAGGTTAGGTTAGGTTAGGTTAGGTTAGGTTAGGTTAGGTTAGGTTAGGTTAGATTGGGTTAGGTTAGGTTAGGTTAGGTTAGGTTAGGTTAGGTTAGGTTAGGTTAGGTTAGGTTAGGTTAGGTTAGGTTAGGTTAGGTTAGGTTAGGTTAGGTTAGGTTAGGTTAGGTAGGATAGGTTAGGATATGTTAGGTTAGGTTGGGCTGGTTTGATAATTTATTGACAGTCATATGACGTCGCACCACCGAAACGTTGTCTTCGTTACCCGTGCTGTTCTCGGACACAGCATACATTGTTTACAAAAGTTCACCATTAGGTAATGAATGCGTGGATCCATCTCATTTGCAGTTTAAATTCAAAGTTCGTTAAGAAACAGGCGTGGTGTAGCCTAGGACCTCGTAAAAGAAGGCAACCGTGTAATTAAGTCTGGAAATGACATTGGAGCAAAGACAAGCAGATGACGTTTCCAAGCGACCAGCAGGGGCTGGGGTTCCGACCTTTGGTCAGTGGACTATTACTGATTATAGTTTTATCTATTTTGTTTATATCTTATTTAACTATCTGATTAACTAATTTATTGAGTAACTAATTTATTTATTTATTTACATATTTATCTATTAGTCTGTATTATTTTCCTCTTAATTGATTAAGATAAATAAATAGATATATAAATAAATGTACATATATATATATATATATATATATATATATATAAGTTAATTAATAATCTATTTAATTAATTGATTCACTTATTTGTCTACTTATATGCTTATTTATGTATCTATAAAAAAAAATCTAAAAGAAAAATAGCAAGAAGGTGAGGATACGTCTCCAGGAGGTGTGTAGCTGCGGCCGAAGCCGTTACCTTTGCCATATTATGCGTTTGGACTGTTGGGACAAGTAACAGTTATTGCTAAGGATCGGAGAGGCGTATATTCGAACTAACAACAACTATGTGAATTCAAAACTACTCCTCGTCTCTTTAGTGTTTACAAATAACTTATACTTTGTGGAACCTATATCGCAGTGGTGGCGTCATCGGAAGCGTGCCGGTCTCGTACTCACTTGGCTGTGGGTTTGAATCCCGCACTTCTCTCCGCTTCCCAGGAGTGACTGTTCACCCCCCTATCAGTCCCCAAAGTGTATATTAGGGCAAAGGTGACAGTTTCGGTAGTAGCAATTCAGCTCCTCCTGGCGTAGGCTCCTCACCACAGCCTCGTTATGGACCATAAGGCCTCAAGTCAATTTTTATTCTTTATCAATAGAACTCATTGTCTTGTGATGATCAGTTGCATAAGCTACTTCTGCGACTAGATAAACACTTAAACTCTAATCCACAAATAAAATATTATCCCTTGCAATAATAAATATGACAGCCCGGCATTTAATTGTAATTGGATAGGATAGTGGTAGCAGTAGTGTTAGTTCATCTTCTATTGCCTAGTTACCCTATTTTCTTAACTGTAGCTTAGTATGGTAAACACAAACAGCCTCGTTAGGGCCAGTAGGCCTGACGTTGTTTGTTCTTCCTTTGTGTTCCTTTTTACGACTCCCCTGCAGAGGAGGCCCCTGAAGAAGGCAACAGCGAGCTGGAGGAACTCTATGGTGGAGTCATCTCTAAGACAGAACTCGCACTCCTCGACTCCCAGCCCAACCCTTTCAACTTTAGTGAGCGAGTGTCGCAAACGGCTAAAATCTTCACCAGGGTAAGTGGGATGCGTTGTACTCCTGCTATGTAAATTGGCAAGCCCTCTTATAGGATGGAGAATTCAAGCCTTCAGTAGAATGATTACACTAGGGAGTATTGAATTTGGTGCTTTGATTTTGTTGTTGTTGTTTTTTTGACGGTGCGATAAATTCTGGTCACTGATTCTAAGCTGCAACTGTTGAGATATGATATACTGTTAACTGTTATGCATACAGATGCTTGGATACTAAGATTGGTGTTAACAAATCATTATAGTTGCCAGTTTTATAATTGAAATGGTTTATTACACCTAGAAATTATATATTTATATCAAGTTATATCAAAGAATCTACTGATACACTGTCCATTTACCCAGACATCTCACAAAAGTACAGTTTCAAAGATTTCTTACGATTAGCTGCCCCATGATAATCACATTGAATAAACTAGCAATAATCCGCCATATTTTGATGTCTCTATTTTGACCAGAGCCTCGATTATCGTGGCAAAAATAGAAATCACTTTCCTTCGAGAAAGAGGGCAGTACATTTATTTCTCAATTGCGATGGTATTTGCTGATTTTTTTTTCTCGAAAGATCTAGCTCCCTAATTTGGTCATTGAGTTCCAGCTGACACACAAAAAAAGTGTAACTGATATGATTCCTTCAAAATCACATTGACACTGCCCATAAGTACTGTCTACAGCTGAAGAAGAGGATTTATCTTCTTCTGGGAGCTCTTCCAAATGAATTAATGATGGGATGGGGATTTCATCTGGAAGTGCAACAGGTCATTTTGCTGAGTCTAGGTCAGGCTACGCCCATTCACAGAGAAGTGACAGACATGACTCTGGTTCCTCTGTATAGATATATCAAACTACAGGCATACTACTAGTGTAATGTCGGTGTGTGAAACCCATGTCTTATCTTGGCCTCCTATTTTTACTTTAAAATAGCTTAAGTATGCTCTTTTCACAAAATCAGAGATGGGTTTTCTCTATCCTACGAATGTGTATTCTCAACAAATGTAAATAAAATATTCTGGATGATCTAAAAAAAATCTTCTTTTGGAAGGCATGCTGTCATCTGCAAGTAATGAAAAAATACATGTAAGAAAATGTTGAAAGTAGATTTATAAACACTGATGTAATAACAAATAGCCAGTACAGGTAAGACACCTAGGTTAGATGGGTGTCATACTGAATATCTGAATAAGGGGGTCACGGTAATAGTGGACTGCCTAATGAGATTGTTTAATGTATGTCTAAGGGAGGGGTGAGTGCCGGAGGAATGAAGGAATGCCTGTATGGTTTCGCTTTACAAGGGAAAATGGGACAGTCTAGTAGTTCCAGGGCGATCAGTAAAATTGAGAAGGCTTATGGGAGGGTTAGAAGAGGAACAGAGGGAGTAGTTGGTGAGAAAAAGTGAAAGTTTAGGGAAGGCAGGGGTTGCGAGGATCAGATTTGTGGTAAGACAGATATGTGAGAAAGCTTTGGGAAAAGGTAAGAATTTTTGGGAGGTCTTTATGGATCTTAAAAAGGCTTATGGCATGATGGACAGGAAGGCACTATGGTAAGTTTTGCAGACATGTGGGATTGGGGAAGGCTATTAAGGGCAGTCAAAAGTTTTTACAAGAGTAGTTGACCCTTTGTTAAAATTGGAAATGAAGAGAGCGAGTGGTTTGAGGTAAATGTGGTACCTCGCCAGGAATATGTTATGTCGCCATGGCTATTCAATGTGTACATGGATGGGTTGGTGTGGGAGGTTAATGAGAGGGTAATGGGCAGGGGACTGGGGATGGTTCAAGAAAATGGAGAAAAGTGGAAGCTGTTTACTGACGACACTGCTCTTAGGGCAGAGTCAGATGTTGGGGGGGAATGGTTACAGGAGTTAGTGATGGAGTTTGGGAAGGTATGCGATAGGAGAAAGGTTGAAGGGAAGTGTGAGTAAAAATGATTAAGGTAATGAGATGTACAAGGGAAGAAGATTGCAACGAGTTGGAAGTAAGTCTTAAAGGAAAGAGGCTGGAGAAACTGGGTAGCTTTAGGTATTTGTATTAGCATATGGCAGGAAATGGAGGAGTGGAAGTGGAGGTAAATTGTAGATTGAGAGAAGCCTGGGGAAACTAAAAAGTGCCACGAGAAATAGGCATTTTGGAATAGATGCAAAGAGGAGATCGTATGTATGGGTGGTTGAAATGATGGCACTGTATGGGATGGAGACCTGGAATTTAAGACAGGCAGAGAGGAAAAGTTTTTATGTGTTTGAGATGAAATGTCTGAGAATTATGATAGAGATTACAAGGTTGGATAGAATGAGAAACGGGGAGATAAGGAGAGGAACTGGGGTGGAAAAAAGATGACAAATAGGTCTAATTTACAAATGTTGAAATAGTTTTGACATGTTGAAAAAAAAAAACGAATGAAAAACGATTAGTGAAAATGGTGTGGAAGGTGGAGGTGGACGGAGTGAAC
>NC_134782.1:54442102-54452102 GCF_046742065.1 Oratosquilla oratoria
AATTTGTTTTAGTGAATTTTTGTTTGATTTACTTTTTAAATTTGAAATCAGTTTCGTGGCTCGCCGTTGTATTTTTTCCAATCTGTCAATGTCTTAATGAGATTCGGTGAACATACGGAAACAGCATATTCCAAATGTGGACGAACTAACGATTTATATAACATGTTAATGAAAGATGGACTTTTGAAGTCAAAAGATCGTACAATAAGTCCTAGAATCTTATTTGCTTTCTCAGAAGCTGAAATACACTGTTTAGATGATTTGCGATCATTACTGATAATTACACCTAGATCCTTTTCACTATCCACTTATGTTAACAAATTTCCAAATAACTTGTAATCGTACTTACTATTATTTTTACCTATGTGCATAACCTTGCATTTACTTGTGTTAAATTGCATTAGCCACTTTTCAGACCATTGTTGTAGTTTATCTAAATTTTCTACAATATATAATTGGTTTAAGTGATCATTTGCCATTCCGCATAATTTTGTATCATCAGCAAATTTGGAGACAATAGATTTTAGTCCGTGGTATCACTTATATGTATTATGCATAGAAGTGGCCCAAGAACGGAACCTAGAGGAACTCCACTCGTAACATTTTTCCATCTAAAAGTTTTGCCATTTAAAACAACTCTCTGTTTTCGATCGTTCAACCAAGTATTATTCCAACTTAATAAGCTACCACTTATTTACGAGTAATCCTTGTGAAGCTTATTTAGTAAGTAGTCTTTCGTAGGGAACGATATCAAAAGCTTTTGCAAAGTCTAGATATATTAAATCTATATTGTTTCTTTTTATAAGTCAAGATGACTGTGTTGTAGAATTCGAGTAAGTTAGTCACGCAAAAATATTTCCGTCTTAATCCATGCTGCTATCATTTATCAAACAGTTACTTTCTAAATGGTATTCGATGGCATCTGTGATGATAGTTTTCATAATTTTCTTACGATTGAAGTCAAGTTTATAGGCCTGTAGTTATTTGGTTTCTTTTTGTCACACTTTTTGAATATGGGAGTAACGTTAGCTAGCTTCCATTCTCTTAGGATATCTTTGGATATCATGCATTTTTCTTTTTTTTATCATTTCTAATGGAACAACAATCTTATTTTTATTTCCTTTAAGATTCTTGGATGCCAGCCGTCAGGCCCTGGTATTTTATTAATTTTAATTTTTTTCTATACTCCTTTTCTTTTTTTTCTTTTGTTATAATTACCGTAGTGAGTAAGTTCACCCTAGACTTTTCACAGGTTTCAGTTTGGAGTTCACTTTGAGGTGTTTCGTTTACGAATACTGAACTAAAATAGTTGTTTAGAATATAGACGATGAAAGGGAGCGGACCTAATACAGATTCGGAAACTTGAGAGAGAGAGAGAGAGAGAGAGAGAGAGAGAGAGAGAGAGAGATAGAGAGAGAGAGAAAGAGAAAGTCTGTGTGTGAGAGAGAAAAGACATGAAATGAAATATATTGTTCGTTTTTTTATATTTTTATTCTATACTGCATGAAGCACTTGTATATTGCTTTAATGGTTTTACAATTTTAAACTTTAGAAAATATTTGAAAAAATTATACAGTAAGTTGGCCCATGATAATAAATGAAAAGCATAGGTGTACGACTTTGGTAAAATTATTTGGGGCTAGTCTGATTTACATGATTTTATGCAATGAGGTTCTTTATTGGAATGTTTCATAATCTTAGCTGGAATAGATAAGGTTACATTTTTTTGCTGTTATACTGTATATAAGTCTTAATCATGATACATATATTCATCTCAAATGAAGAAAATAGATTCACTATATGCTAGGAAATTCCTTGTGAGGATATAAGATAAATCTTGTGTCTTCATACACCGACTTACAACACCGTTGGCATCATTTCATAGACAAGGGAGAATATGAACAAATCTTAGATTCATGTATTTATCAATTGAGTCATTCCGATTCCACTGCTGAACAAAACCCTCCCCCAGTTTCATCCACGAATCGCAGAACTGTAACGTAAGAAGTAGTATCGTATGGCTTTCTTACACGTCCAACTTTGTATTTGCTAGCCAGTCTATGAATGTTTGATTTGCTTCATAGATAGTCTGGTAACCCCCTGGCACTGCTGTGATTGGGCAGTGCAGTACGAGATGGTCTGTATCTTGGGGTGAATTATGACAAGATGGGCACATTGGGGAGTCTTTGTAGCCATAAGACTTGATAAGACAACAAGAAACCATAATGCCTACACTAGGGAATTCCATGTCCCTTACCACTTGTCATTCTAATACATAAAGTTATCTAACCTTATTTTAAAACAACCATCTGCTTCAGCTCTCACTACATTGGTACTAAGTCTATCACATTCGTTAACGTTCTGATGGGAAACCAATTCATGCCTAATACCTTCTGAAACCCATTTTTCCAATTTAAATCCATTACTACGAGTCCTATTCTGCTGTCTTAATATGATGACCTTATCTACATCACCCAGGTTCCCTTGGCTTGTTTGAATACCTCTATTAGATCACACCACTCTCTTAGTCTTTTAAAAAAGTATAGGTTATTCTACTCTGTACTGATTCTAGTGAAATGATACCCAACTTATAGGATGGAGACTAAAACTCTATCGCATTATCAAGTATAGATCTAATTATCACCAGGATGAGTGTAGTGATTACCTCTGCACTTTTGTTTGTACCGTCATAGCAATAAATCCTAACGCCCTATTCCTGGTAATAATGCACTGTTTCTGGGATTTAAGGTCTGGACTCACTAACACTCCTAAGTCCTTTTCACATTCTGTTTTCTTATGGCGTTATCTAAGCTATACCTGTTAGCTGGGTTGTAGAATCCTACGTTTAATACACTGCATTTTGAGATATTTAAATCTATTTACTTTTCTCCGGCCATGTAATTAAATCATTAAGATCTTGCTGTAGTATATCAGCATATTTTCCCGACCTGATTTGGTGCCTTATCGTAGTGTCATCCGTAAACTTACTAAAAATTGCCACGTCACTCCTGCAAACTTCTCTGTCCTGTCCCTTCCACTTTTAATCTGGCTCCCTCTTCTATTTTTCCCATCTCGCGGCGTCCAGTCAGTAACATACATGTTTGATATGCCATCCAATTTTGTGGCTACCTTTCCTATTCAATTCCATCTCGCTTCATTTATTGTCACCACAATATTTCCTTTTATTTTATCTTATTATTTTTTTACACAAGACGATAATATTACCTCACAGTACTTTCAACTTGCAGCAAGACTGAGCACCAAACACTCCCACCTGAACATTACTATCTAGCTCAACCACTCACTCTCATATATCAGTTCTGAACTCTAACTCCAGAAGTTAGTAGCTGAAAATCACGAGTCCGGCGCGTGTGATCCATGAATCACACATACACACATATACACATACGCGCGCGTGCACGATAGGCTAAGTCAGAGGCACATGCCTATTCCCACCCATTTCACTCCCCTCCACCACCCATTCCCCCCTCCCATCTTAGCTCCTCATGGATGACGGGTCGCCCCTGCATCCGCCAACTGCCCTGGGTCAAACATAGTGCAGCAAGACACAGTAAATCTACAGTAAGGCCGCCTCACTAAATCGGCGACCACCCCTCTCTATCCCTTCATGCAGAAAAATATAAGGCAGAGATAAATCCCCTCGGGCTGCGTCAAAATATCATTCACACATAAGCACCCCTTAACCCTCTTCCCCACCCTCCCTTCCTTGCAAAAGTGTATCATCCATACACATTCTCCACTCATTCCTATCTCCTGCCTTCTCCCCTCCTTGCTCAACAGATATTCCCCTATTGTTCAACGCCCCCTTTATCCCATCCCTCCATCTCATTTGCAGTCGTCCCCCAAAATTTGCTCCCCCCACCTCTGCTTTCCACACCTCTTTGAATAATCTTTCATTACTCATTCTTTCCATATGTCCAAACCATCCCAATATTCTTTCATCAGCTCTATCTGTCATCTCCGTTTCCACTCCTGTTGTCCTCCTCCCTCCTCGTTTCTCACTCTATCAAATCTAGTAACCCCTACCATATTTCTCAGGTATTTCGTCTCAAACAAATCAAATTTTTTCCTCTCTTCCTCTCCTAAATTTCAAGTCTCTGCCTTATACGATGCCGTTGACACCATCATCCCTTCATACAATCTCCTCTTTGCATCAATTGCCAGTTGCCTATTTCTCATAATACCTTTTAATCCCCCGAGGCATTTACTTGTTCCTCTCAATCTACAATTTACCTCCACCTCCATTCCTCCCTTTCACGTCACATGTAACCTCAAATGCCTATAGCTATTAACTTCCTCCAGCCTCTCTCCTTTTAGACTTATTTCCAACTCACTTCCATCTTCTACTTTTTACTCGTAGATCTCATCACCTTTCTTTTAACCATATTTTTCTTCAACTTTCTCCTTACGCATACCTCTCCAAATGGCATCACTAATTCCACTGCTCCCTCGTCTGACCCTACCACAATCGCAGTGGCGTCAGCAAACAACAACTGGCTCACCTCCCACTTTTCTCCATTTTCTTTAACAATCTCTAGTCCCCTTCCCATTGCACTCGTCTTTATCTTACGCACCATCCCGCCCATGTACACATTGAACAACCACGGTGACATGACACAGCCCTGATGCAGTACCATCTTTACCTCAAGCCACTCACTCTCTTTATTTTCTATTCTAAAAACTTTTGACTGCCCTTAACAGCTTTCCCCCATTCCCATATATCTGTAAAACCTTTCACAGTGGCCTTCCTGTCTACACTATCATAAACCTTTCTCAAATACATAAAGGTTAAAAAAAATACATTTTGCTAAAGCTTTCTTATATGTCTGCCTTAACGCAAAAATCTGATCCACGCAACCGCTACTTTTCCTCTACCCACACTGTTCATCACCAGTTACTCCCTCTGTTCCTCTCCTAATCCTCTTAATCAACACCCGTAAGCCTTCCCAACTACACTCAACAAACTGGCCCCTCTTAACATAACTAAGCTTTACTGTACGAAGGTGAGACATCAGTGGAGATGTCGTGTTATGCAGTACTGTTTATACCTCTGGAAGATTTCTCCTGTGCAGTTCAGCTCGAATAATATGTTAATCACTAAGACCAAAGCACCCTGTCTTGCATTATACAAACACAGAGCTGCTGCTGAGATTACTAAGACGAGTGAAAACGAAAAAAATAATTAGTATATTAGATGCACTGGAAAACAAAGAAAATGAAGAGTGCGACATTAAAGATGGAGGCAATGATGCCTCCCGTCACGTTTAGTCTTCGTTGACTGGAGAGAATCCAGAGAGGGCTGTCTGCTGGACCATCCAATGGCGCCACTTGAATCGGTTTCATTTTCTGCAAGGGCAGCATCCCGGCAAAGATGTTGATCAGCGTGTGCATCAAGAAAATGGTCGAGATCTGCACGATGATAATAAAAAACCAAAAGTCGATACACTTGGAATATGACGTCGGAGGAAGGGCGGATGTGATCTGTGCGAACAAGGACGCGACAACGATGAGCGTCGACAGCGTGACCATGACCCGGTTGGTGAAGTCATCATACTCAAAGGCAAACGTCAAGTAGGCTATCATAAGGATGAGGCAATTTGGGAGGAAGGTCGTCACCACAAAACTGCTGTACTGCCGCTTCAGGTAGAACGTGATCTGAAGGCTGTCTTTGATCGCTTCCCAATAAGCAAGAGTGACGTTGTACGATAGATTATCAAATACAGGCATGTCCACTCTCACGTTCTCCTTCTTCCAATGCTGACCAAGAAGGAGGGTGAGATTAAAGCTACAAAACTGTTTATCAAAAGGAAAACGTCTAAGTTGAAAATCGCAGTGCATATCCATTTTGTATTTCAGAATCATTTGCATTTCGGTACAGTTTTGGGGAATGAAGTCATCTGAAAAATAGAGAAGAGACATTAGTGGGCAAAGTTGAATATTTTCTCATCTCTCATTTTTATTTTGAATCTACATTTTTCTTTCTCATGCGAACACACCCACTCAAACACACACGCCACGCACGCAAACACATTGCAAAAAGACATTATGAAGAAGGAAAAATGGTAACAAAACACCAGACAATAACTGGCATATGGCCACTTGAAGATGTCGAAACTGTGCTTGCTTGAATTTGCTTACCCTTTACTCAACAAGAGCCAATTAGTATTATCAAGATGAATTGCGGTGATCTATTAAAGCAATATATATACATACATACATACATATATATATATATATATATATATATATATATATATATATATATATATATATATATATATATATACAGTATATACTGATGATTCAAAATGGAGGTCTGGTATTCTATGTACAATCAGGCTTTCTATAGTATGATCCAAAGAACAATCACAAAGTGAATTCCAAATTGGGGAAGACTGCCACATGAAAAAATTCAGAACGTTTTGGGTGTATTATCGCTAAAGGAGAGAAGAGAGAGGTGATATTATTCTAATCGGGCGCACCCAAGACAATATGTTTTTACAAAGCAATGGGCATATTGAACACCCTACGTCTGTATGATATTGTTTTGAGTGTTTCTATGCCACTTGCGAAAGGAAAAAGAGAAGGAAGAGGAAGACTAGGAGTAGAATAACTTTCACTCTCAGTCTGCTCTCGTATAAAAAGGAAAAGTAGGTGGCAAATATTCAAAATTCTTAAGAATTTTGGTGCTTTAAGTTGCAATTCATTCAAAATGGCAACGCCATAGTGTGTGAAGGAAATATAGTAAAAAATCAGTAAATCAAGACAACGTTATCGCTGTTGATATCTAAATAGCTCGTCATGTTTTGTCAGTATGACAAGATTCTAGATCCTAGAGCCAATATCGAGCACTACCTACCCTTTTTCAACTTAATCTAACCCTCCCCCCCAAAAAAAAGATGATATAAAAAATTAAGTAAATGAAATATATATATATATATATATATACATATATATATATATATACATATATATATATATATATATATATATATATATATATATATATATATATATATATATATATATATAAAACATCAGCATTCACGGATAGAGGAAACCACCTCAAAGAAATAGTGAAACTTCTGAGGTAAGCAAGGTTGAAAACTGTGGGGAAGTGTTAAACAGTATCGAGCATCAAGCAAAGAAATGTGGGCGTACGCATACCTCTGTATGGGCAAAATAATGACTTATGTGCTTCTGTTAACATAAAAACATGTGAATGAAGGAGACTACAAGAGACCATAAGGCCTATATTAAGCAGTTCAATGTCCATTACCGACTGTCATCACTATCCATAAAGTTAACTAACCTTCTCTTAAAGCAAGCATTCACTACATTATTATTAAGTCTATTTCTTTGATTAACTATTCTGCTGGGAAACCAGTACTTGCTTTTTTTAACATATTTTCTCCAATTTAAATCCATTTCTGCAAGTCCTATCCTGCAGTCTTGTTATGATGACTTAGCTTGCATCACCCTTGCTAAAGCCGTTTACTCATTTGAATATTTTTGTTGAATCACCACGCACTCTTCGTCATTCCAGAAAGTGAAAGTTAAGGTGCCTAACCCTGTCTTCGTATGGCATATTTCTTAGCCCTCATAACAATTTTGGTCATTCTTCTCTGTACTGATTCTGGTGAATTAACATTGATTCTAAAAAACGGAGACCAAAAATGTATTGAATAGCCAAGGATGGGTCTAACTATCACCAGATGGAGTTTAATGATTGATTACCTCTGCACTTTTGTTTGTAACCGTCCTTGCAATAAATTCTAATTCCATGTTAGCCCAGTTTCTAGCACTATGCACGCACTGTTTCTTGGATTTAAGGCCCGGACTTATTAATGCTCCTAAGTTCTTTTCAAATTCCTTTTTCTTTAACATGGGTTGTATAATCATACGTTTAACACACTGCAATTTGAGATAGTAAAATTAATTTGCCGTTTTACCGACCATGCAAACAATTAGTCAAGATCCTACTGTAGCATCCCAGCATCTTCTTCCGACCTAATATGGCGTCCTATCTTATTGTCATCTGCAAATTTACTAACTTCTCTATTAATCCCATTGTCTAAGTCGTTTATTTACATAACGAGCAATAAGGAACCCAGAACCGAGCCCTGGGGAACTCCACTAGTAACACAACCCATTCATACATAGCCGTATGTTTTTCACGTTAGAGCTTACTTCAATATAGTATTGCCTGTGAAGCTAGATGAATGTAGAGAGACGATTGGCATGCATTTAGATATGAAACCTAGGATGGTGGTAGGACGGTGCTATCTCTACTTTTGTGAATGAATATAAGGTCACCTATCAATTTGATTACCTTCCCAGACACGTGTCAAGTCGACGGTCGAGTTTGGGCAGAACCTTTTCACGCTGACAAACCTCTTCATGTAAGGTTCACCACTGAGTACAGGAGATATGCCCAGTCGTGGATGCCAGATCTGCTTGATGTCCGTAAGTCTCAGTCTCTTTATGTCGTGCTGGACGAGGTTGTGAAACGCAAGACGGCTATCATTCCAACGGATCGTGTATGTGTACTCCACCATGATCTTGTTGCTTCCCACATCCACGTGGGGTATGTTAACCACTTGGAGGTGCGCTTTTAGTGAGAAGTCCCGCTTCGGGTTAGTGAGAACACTTTCCCGCATTGAATCCTCTACTACCACCCACGTGCACTCACGTTCATCAGAATGATCCTTGCAGTCATAATAAGCATCACATCGACCTTTCAGTGGAACGCAGTCCCCCGAGCTGCAAGTGAATGAGCGTTCACCACAAGACGTCAAGGTCAAGATCCTATTCTCCCGCTTCCCTGCAGACACCAAGTCCAGTGACCATTCGTGACGTCCCATCGGAGGGAATGCAGAGGACGACAAGAGGAGGCGAAAATCTGAGGTATAGTGGGACTTGATGATCCAGTGTGTCTGATTGTAGCTGATACTGCTAAATGAGAAACCACTTATTTTTGTCTGGGTAGCCATGATATATGTGTTGTCCAATTGGTACTCGTCCACCTTCTCGATACCTCGGAGGTAGAATGTAGTGTTCTTGTGTAGCTTACACAAAAGATAGGGTGCAACCTTTTCGCAGTTAGGGTCACACTCCACGGCATGAACGGTGTCGTTTTTACTCGTTCGTGCTATAAGGCTTCCACACTCTTCAGATGAACACTGCCCACTAGGATCATTTTTACCTATTGCAAAGTGATGCTCATATCTGATGAACAATTGGTCTTCTTGAACTTGGGATACAAGAAATCTTAGTACTTCTTCGAGGTCACTTGATGAAGGAATGGTACCGTTAATCTTTTTACATATCATTTCTCCTTCTTTATATTTCGTTAGCATAGGGTAGAGGACATAATTGTTATTGGTATTCCTTCTCGTGCATAATTCCTTTACACGGACGTTTTCTTTCATTAAATTAAATTTTTTCCATTCTTCTGTATCCATTCCTATGATGGGATCTTGCGATGCAAAAGCAGGCAGACACTGAGAAAGCTGTTTTACTATAGTCGATCCCACATCTATTTTCCAAAACAAGACATCTGCGATTTCTCCTGAGAAGCTCTCTTCCTTGGTGAACCCTCCCCCTGAGGTATCTTGCTCCTGGCCAATAACAAGATACCCTCCTTTGGTGATTGTCACTCGAATTTCCTCTTTTCCTATTAAGCGCCCCTCTGAGTAGATGCTTGCTTGGGATGAGTCATAGGTGAGGCAGAAATGAGACCACTTCAGGAGCTGTTGAGAGTATCCCAGTACAAACTCTTGACCATCCATCCAGACACGAATGGTATGTATACTGAAAGCTGTGTAGAAAAAAAGATGCAGTATTCCATTAGAACTAAGATATAGCTTATTAAATAAATGTCACCAGCATTTTGTTCGCTATGGTTCAAGAACAAAACTGTATTAACTAACCTACAGTTAGGACGTTGTCATTATATGTGTCTATGGCGTAACTGAGC
>NC_134782.1:54457102-54459602 GCF_046742065.1 Oratosquilla oratoria
TGCTGTTTAGTTATATCAATCTCCCCTCAAAAATGTACTCCTTTAGGTACTGCAACTGTACATAACACACTCCTCCGATGCATGCAAGACTTATCACAGTTTCTTGATCTCCAACGTATTACAGCACTACTCTAGGGATTTCCCTCTCTTTTATCTAAGTAGTTACGTTTGTTAGACTTAACACTTCCCTCAAATATATTCAAAACTGAAATGAGGTTTTTATTTTTCAAAGATAACCTTACGAATTCGTCCAGCGTTGGCGACGACGTTGGTGACGAAAGGAGTCTCCTGATCTTCGACCACAGGAAGAAAGTGACGCCCAGACCGGCCGGCAGAGCGGTCGCTGATCGACTCCCGAGACCTATCCGGGGAGGGCGCCTACGAGTCATGATGAAACAGGGGCATACCCACCTCCTCGTTTTATGTCATCACCGCATTGTGTGTTAAGCAGATGACAGGTGACAATCGAGTCCTTGAGCCCTGAGGCCATTGCAACATTCTTCATCATACTAGATATTGATTTATTGAGGTCTTCTTTGAGGTGTGGTCTTGTGGCCTAAGAGAGTTTGAAAGCAGGGTTATTTTTACGGCGATTTTTTTCTTGGATATCATTTACACCTATTATCTATCCAATCTCTCTTTCTCTCTCTCTCTCTCTCTCTCTCTCTCTCTCTCTCTCTCTCTCTCTCTGCGTCTATCTATATGCGTCTATCTATATATAGCTGAAGCAGTGTTCTTGGGGTCCTACCTCTTTGCTTCTACTAAGCTAATTTTCCTTAAGATTCGTGAATGTATGTATTTGTGTGTTTATGTGTGTGTGTGTGTATGAGTCTGTGTGTGCGAGTGTGCGTGCATATGTGTGTGTGTGTGTGTGTGTGTGTGTGTGTGTGTGTGTGTGTGTGTGTGTGTGTGTGTGTGTGTGTGTGTGTGTGTGTGTGTGTGTGTGTGTGTGTGTGTGTGTGTGTGTGTGTGTGTGTGTGCGCGCGCAGGTCCATAATATTCGCACCAAAATGTTGTAATGTGTCAGGCATCAGCATATTGACAGCCATGATGAATTTTTGTTCAAGCTGGTAGGAGATTGATCTGGGTTTCGAAGAGCAGGGTGGCCAAAGAAAGAGACTTTTGCAACCCATTGTCGGAACACAGACAGCTTATTCGTAAAGGAACTTCTTTAGGGCGTGGACTGGAGCCATTAACTTTGACCCAAAGGCATCTGAAGGAGGGGAAAGGAGGAGAGGGAGGGGAGAGAGAAGAGGAAGGCGAGGGAGGAGGGAGAGGAGAGGGATGGAGGAGGGGAGAGAGGTGAGGGAGGTGAAAAAGAAGGTGAGGAAAGAGAAGGAGAGGGAGGAGAGGAATAGGAGGAAGGACAAGGAGAAGAAAGAGAAAAGAGGGAGGAGAGAGAAGAGAGGGAGAGGGTGGGGATAAGGATGAGGGAGAGGAAAGGGTGGTGAGGGAGAAGAGGGAGGTGAAATAGAAGAGGGAGGTGAGGAAGGTGAAGGAGGAGAGGGAGGAGAGGAAGAGGAGGGAGGGTAAGGAGAAGGAGGAAGAGAAGAGAGGATGAAGACGGAGGAGAGGGAGTGAGGGAGAAGAGGAAGGAGAATGGGGAGAGAGAGGATTGAGAGGAGGAGAGGAAGAGGAGAGGAAGGAGATGGAAAAGAGGGAAGAGAGGGGAGAGAGGGAAGCGAAGGAGGAAAAGGAAGAGAGGAGGAGGGAAGAGAGGAGAGGGAAGAGAGAGAAAAGAAGGAAGGGAAGAGAGGAGAGGGAAGAGAGGAGAGGGAAGAGAGGAGATGGAAGAGAGGAGAGGGAAGAGAGGAGAGGGAAGAGAGGAGAGGGAGGAATAGGAGAGGGGTGTGAGGGAGAAAGTGGAGGAAAGTGAGGATTGAGAGGAGAGAGAGAGGATCACAAGGAGAATCCCGGAGATCAAGTGGACAAGTGTTCGCAATCGTTCCTTCTCTTGGATTTTTTTCAGAAGTAACTAGCATTTTTAATCTTGTGGACGATATTCCGCATAAGTGGTAGAGTCATAAAGACGAAATCTAAGAGACTAGTATTCTTGTCCGGATGGTAATTAGTCTCTCATAGAAAATTATGATGATGAACTATAGTGAAGAGAGGATGTTAGAGGTGTGTTCAGGAAGGAAACTGAATATAATGAACACAATCTTTAGATAAATATAAGTATACATGGAAATTATAGTAGATGAGAGAGTAGTGGAGAGGGCATTAAAGGACTACGTAGTGGTACCCTGAGGGGGGATTAAAAGAATTATGGACGTAATAGATTTAAGGAAAAGAAAGGGGATAATCAGATTGTTATCCAGTAGAAAGGAGGCTGAAAATGCAAGTTTATCGGGAGAAACTGAAGAAGGTATGGGAAGCATTGAAGTGAAAAAGAGAAACAGGAATAAAGGAAGAATGGGTATATTTCAGTGAGGAACTACAAAAGTCCGCAAAGATGGTACATGTGACAGGTGGTGATGGATACGGAGCTGCCTAGTGT
>NC_134782.1:54464602-54469602 GCF_046742065.1 Oratosquilla oratoria
ATTTTAATTTTTTTAGCAGTTTGAATCTAAGTTGTGATCCCTACTTGCACTAGTTTCAGCAACTTCTACATCGGTTATCACGCTTTCGTGGCTAGTGATCAATAGATTGAGTAAATTTCCTTGTCTTGTGGTCTCTTTTACATGCTGAACTAAGTAATTGTCACCGAGAAAATCTACCAAGCGACTACCTGTATGTATGTATGTATGTATGTATGTATGTATGTATGTATGTATGTATGTATGTATGTATGTATGTATGTATGTATTCATGTATGTATGTATGCATGTGTATATACTCGTATATCTTTGTGTGTGTGCGTGCGTGCGTGTGTGTGTGTGTGTATTCACTTGGTCTTTGGATCACGTGTTGGACTCGTGATCGACAGCTATTTCCCTCCTGGAAGAGAGCTCAGAGCTCGTAGGTCCGATCTATGGGTAATGCTATGACCTTGCACACACACACACTCCACGAGAGTTGGAGTAACACCCCTCAGCGCTGCGATACTGATATTATTTCATCCCCGGGCGAGTGTGTGTGTGTGTGTGTGTGTGTGTGTGTGTGTGTGTGTGTGTGTGTGTGTGTGTGTGTGTGTGTGTGTGTGTGTGTGTGTATGTGTGCATGTGTGTGCGTGTGTATATATGTGCGTGTGTACGCGTGTGACTCACTATGGTCTTGGATCACGTGTTGGGCTTGTGATTGACAGCTATTTTCCTCGGAGGAGAGCTCAGAGCTCATATATGACCAATCTACACACACACCAAACTCCCCGCCCACGAGAGTTGGTGTAACGACACGAAGCGTAGTGATACTGAATTTATTTCAGCCCTGAACGGGATTTGAACCCGGACCGTGGTAGTGGTGACCGGAAACTCTACTGCTGCGACATCGAAGTGTGTGTGTGTGGGTGCGTGTGTGTGTGTGTGTGTGTGTGTGTGTGTGTGTGTGTGTGTGTGTGTGTGTGTGTGTGTGTGTGTGTGTGTGTGTGTGTGTGTGTGTGTGTGTGTGTGTGTGTGTGTGTGTGTGTGTGTGTGTGTGTGTGTGTGTAGCTGTCTTTTAAGTTTCTTTTCATTTTTCTTTGGCCATCTCTCTCTCTCTCTCTCACTCTCTCTCTCTCTCTCTCTCTCTCTCTCTCTCTCTCTCTCTCTCTCTCTCTCTCTAACATGTGTATATCTTTATCACTCAACAGTTTCAACTAAAACTAGTCTAATGTAAAAAAGTACAAAAAGATACAAACGAATTCTCACTCTAGGAAAGACGATGTTCTACAACTTGTAAAAATTTTCAGGTGTGGAAATTAACGAGAATAGAGAAACGTATTGAAAGGTCACTCTACATTCCTAACACTTAATAAAATCATAAGCCGACGCGATGGAAGGGTGATTCCTGCAATCCGATCTTCGGATGAGCTACATCTGGGGAACCCTCAACCCGATTTATTTGTACGTATTTCGTACTTTTGTTGTACTGCTCTTTGATCTCTCTGCTTCATTCAAACACTGAATTGTATGTATGTGTGCATGTTTACGTTCGTAAAGAGCTGGAGTCCAGGAGCCATATTGTCGGAAAAATTTCAAACACTAGACTCAGAGTAACAAAATGTACTACCAACGTTTCCAACCCTGTCCGGGGTTCGTCTTCAGGGTTATACAATGTCAGCCAAAAGGAATCAATTAAATAGTGTACCGGTGTTCCCTAGGACAAGTCCCACCAGATTGAACTTCCCGGCAGGGAGAAAGGATTACAAAATTATATATAAGAGGTATGAACATGCTGGTACCTAAATTCAAAAAGCTAATGATGACAGAATCTCACACCGGACAAAACCCTTTTTCCTAACTCGCCGGCCATCACACCTACGGTTCTGTCTGTCATTCGCTCCTCTGTAGCTACAATACAAATCATAACAAAAAACAAAGAACAAAAAATAAAACTAAATCATGTCCTAAACGACATGCAGTAATTAATTACAAGGTTTACTAAAGTGTCATAAAAATGAAACCACTGAAAAAAAGAACAAAAAGAACCAAATATCACAAACCTGACAAAATAACACTGTACTCTATAGGTTCAATACCAGTCAAAACAATAAAACAAAACCAAAACCAATTCTGAATGACATAATGAAATTAATCACAAAATTTGTATAAATTGTCCTCTGAAAAAAGGAACAAAAAGAACAAAATCACCAAATATCACAAACCCGACAAAATAACACTGTACTCTATAGCTACGATACAAATAAAAACAGTAAAACAAAACAAAACCAATTCTGAACGACATAAGTAAATTAATTACAGAGTTTGTACAAAGTGTCATAAAAATTGCACCACCGAAATGAAAAGAGCAAAAAGAACAAAAATACTAAGTATCACAGTCCCGACATAAAAGCACTACACAGGTCGCTGCTCCTTCTGTCCTGCCTGTCCTTCGCTACCTTATAAATCGGATTTAGATTGATGCATCTATTGACGCTGTTGCTGTCACTCGCCCAAGTTTCCAAAAATAATCTCTCTCCTTTCTTGTTATTTCTATATTTCACACCAACAATGTCCCAATCCATCTCGTGCTGCTCCTCTTGACAATGCCTGTAGATCACCAAACTGCCATCTTTTCGGTTTACCGGACGTTGATGCTCCTTAATTCTCGTCAATAGTTTCTTACCCGTCTCTCCTATGTAACGAGTACCACAATTGCTGCAACCAATATCATACACAACTCCCGTCTTGTTCTCTTCCACCTCCGTGTCTTTCACCTTTGTCAAAGCCCCATGTAGTGTATTGGCGGGCTTGTGGACTACCTCTATCCCGTACTCCCTCAATAATCTTGCAGCCACCTCATTAGCCCCTTTCACATATGTTAATGCAACTCTTCTTGTTGCCGCCTGTCTCGCGTCCGCTACTCTTTTTCTTCCCTGCGCTGTGGTTCATCTTCTAATGACTGATTAGGGGTAGCCGTTGTCCGCAAAGACCTTCTCCAGATGTTTCCTCTCTTCTTTTAAGTTCCCCTCGGTCGAGCGCAAACACCTCGCTCTTGACCACAACGTCTTCACCACACTCTTCTTATGCTCTACCGGGTGGCAACTGTCATAATCCAAGAGCCTGTCTGCATGAGTGTCCTTTCTATACACACTCGTAGTCAAACTGGTCCCACATCTCGCTACCAGGACATCCAGGAACGGCAGCTGTCCTTCCACTTCCCTCTCCATTTCAAACTGTTTGGCTTCGTTCCTCCCATTCAAGAAGTTGAGGAAGCAATCAACATCCCCCTCCTTCATAATCAAGAAACACATCATCCACATATCTCACCCACGTTTTCAAAATTACAGGTGCCGCGACCAACATCTCTTCCTCAAACTCCTGCATCGCCATCTCTGCCAAGACCACAGAAATCGGGGATCCCATAGAGGTTCCAATCCTCTGATGATAAACCTTCTCTCTAGACTTGAAGAAGGTAGAATCAAAGCACAAGTTGACTAAACTCATGAGCTCCTCTGTTGACAGTTTTTCATTGTCTCGGAACTCCTCCGACCCTTCAACATTGGAAAGCGCCGCCTGGTTCAACAAGTCCTGTGGCAAAGAAGTGAACATTGATTTAACATAAAAAGAAACCAATATATCTCCCTCTTCCAAGCTTATTCCTCGTAATCTACCTGTCGAATTCTTTAGCATTTGTTCTGACTTCTCCACCAAGGGCCTTAGTCGTTTGGCTAGGGCCTTAGCCAAGTTGTAAGTAGGGGAACCTCTGAAGGCAATGATCGGTCTTAAAAGAACCCCTTCCTTTTGAATTTTTGGTAGACCATACATCTTAGGTATAACCAAATCTCCAGGTTTCATCACCATCCATTCCCTTTCCGAAAGTACTCTCGACTCCTTCAACTTCTTGAGCTCCCCCTCCACCCTCCGCTGCAGCTTCGGCGTCGGGTCTACATTCACAACTTCATAAGTGTTAGTGTCCTGGAGTAGTGTCACCGCTTTTTTTCCGGTGGACTCTTTATACAAACTTTGTAATTAATTTCTTATATGTTCAGTAGGGGTAACTGACAACTGCAAAATTGAATTTTGGGGTAATCATTTAGAAAAGGTTGGGAAACACTGACTTAGAGTAAACACTGTCTGAGGACGTTTCACTCGTTGCCCCGCCCATATGACTTTCCGGAGATCTTTCCCCGGCCCATTTCACCGAGGCTCTCAAATCTTAGATCAGTGGTTCCCAAACGGTGTGCCGAGGCACCAAAGAGTGCCGTGAGATCGACTGAGGGTGCCGCCAAATTTTTAGGGCAAAAATAATTTTCGTATTACTGAATCTCTCTGTCATCCATTTTCGTCCATTAAAGCAGCATCAGTGTAAAGATGAGTATTTTCATATTATCCAGGGACAATTTTTTTTACACTGATGTTAAATCAACAAAATACTGACAAACTAGAATTTAGATTTCCCAATATAGGGTCCCTCAAGCCAGAAAAGGTTGGGAACCAAAACCTTAGATTTTTCATTCTTTGTCTCTGAACCTCAAATAGTTTCGTCGAGCGATACGTGGTAGAATCAATAAACGCTTCGTATTCAAAAGGCATTTACTCTACTATCCACTAACTACCACTAGTTTGCTGACTCACTTAAGGTTGTCTCAGGCCCCCTCAGTAGGGCCCAGGGCCCTCAGGTTGAACCACGCTGAAAGGTCCTCAAGTGGCTCTTCTTTCTCATAAATTATAAAAAAAAAAAAAAAAATACATTCTAGTATACACGATAATCTTGAAATACTTATGAATTTAAGTTGCATTACATATAGTGTGAGGATTGGGATAAGGATATTTGAAACCTGATATTTGAAACCTGACCTACCTGAATTATGACCCAAGGCTCTATACAAATCAAATACATGCTCCTTTTTAATTAATATGCTTTATTCTGGCTAACGCTAAGTGGTTTTGTTGAAATCTCTCTAGCCGTGGGGTGAATTTGAGAAAGAAGCAAAAGTTGACAATAACTACATTGGATTCAC
>NC_134782.1:54479602-54482102 GCF_046742065.1 Oratosquilla oratoria
GTATCATGTGGCTTTGGTGTTGTTTGGGGTGGGATGGTTCTTAGTAGTTTTAGCGTTCTTTATCGTCCTTGGTTACCTAATTCTGTTCTTACTCAGTTCGGGTGATCTTCGTGCTAAAAGTTTCAATCTGGAGTGATCATTCGAGTGAATACAAGTTTTGCTACTACCCTATCAACTAGAGTCCAGCAACATTCTTTTATACTCTCATCCTAAAAAGTCCTTTTTTACTAACTTCTGTATATAAGAGAAATAATAAATACAATAAGATTTGATAAATAAATGAATGAATAAATGAATAATTTATCAAATAAATGAAATAACTAAATCATTGAAATGGAATGATATAAATAAAATTAAAATAATAGTTATCACATAATATTTGGTATGAACCATTATTGGTATTTATACCACATACCAATGAACACTATACGCAACAAAAAACTGAATACTGCGTCGTGATATTATTCACAAAAGCATTTCAATTTAGACGTAAAACATTACGATGTTCGTCACCGTGAGAGAAAATGCGTAACCTCGTGGGAAGAAGAAAGCGGACAAAGAGAGAAGACAGTTTTTGAATCAGATCTTCGGGACAAACAGAAGAATAAACGACAAGAAAATTTCGGAACTGAAAAGTAAGGACTGAGCCGGAAGAAGCCCTGAACGAAAAAAAAAGAAAAAAAAAATGAAACGAACAAGTCAATAAGAAAAAGGATGAAAAATTAAAAACAAGAGAAGAAGGCAGAGAAGAAGGAGAAGAGAAAGAGGAGGAAGGAGAGGAACAAAACGAAGACATAAATAAAGAAGAAGGAAGAAAAAGAAGACAAAGACGACAAAGAAGAGTATCCGGATGACAAAGGAAACGAAGAAGAAGAAGAAGAAAAGGAAGAAGAAAAAGAATAAGTAAAAGAAGAAGTAAAAGAAGAAGAAGAAGAAGAAGAAGAAGAAGAAGAAGAAGAAGAAGAAGAAGAAGAAGAAGAAGAAGAAGAAGAGGAAGAAGAAGAGGAAGAAGAAGAGGAAGAGGAAGAGGAAGAGGAAGAGGAAGAAGAAGAAGAAGAAGAAGAAGAAGAAGAAGAAGAAGAAGAAGAAGAAGAGGAAGAAGAAGAAGAGGAAGAAGAAGAGGAAGAGGAAGAGGAAGAAGAAGAAGAAGAAGAAGAAGAAGAAGAAGAAGAAGAAGAAGAAGAAGAAGAACAAGAACAAGAACAAGAACAAGAACAAGAACAAGAACAAGAACAAGAACAAGAACAAGAACAAAAAGAAAACGAAGATGAAAATGAAAAAGAAGATCAAAGGAAGGCGAAGAAGACGATGAAGAAGACGACGAAGAAGAAAAAGGAATCAAAGTTCTTACCAGGAATAAAAAAAAAAAAAAATGGATGGAACTGGAGAAGAAATTGTGAAAAAAAAGAAAAGAATAGGGACTGAAAAGAGCAGATAGAGAACTGGGAAGAAGAACTAGGTAGAAGAACTATATAGAAAAACTAGGTAGAAATTACAAGGAAGAAGAGCAAGAGGGACGGGGAAGAGGAGGAGGAGGGAGGAAGAGTCGAGGAGGCGAAGAGCGAAGAGGAGCATAGAACGATGAGCGATGGCGCTGAACGAAGAAGAGGAGGAGGAGGAGGAGGAGGAGGAGGAGGAGGAGGAGGAGGAGGAGGAGGAGGAGGAGGGTACTGCAGAAAGGCGGCGTTTGTGAAGGACGAGGAGGACAACGAGGAGGAAGGGTACTGCACAATGGCGGCGTTTGTGGAGGACGAGGAAGAGGAGGAGGAGGAACAATAGGGAGAGAAGGAGGGCAGGAGAGTGGAAGAGGTGGAAAGTGTACAGGATGAGGATGAGGAGGGATAGGAGGAAGAGGAGGAAGAGGAAAATGTACAGGAGGAATTAAGAGGAGTAGGAACAGGATGAGGAAGGAAGATGAAGTGTAGGAGATGAACAGGAGCAAGTGGAGGGGAAGAGGAAGAAATGTAGAGAGGAAGAGGAAGAAGAGGAACAGAAAATGTCGAAGAAATGAGAAGAGACAAGGAGGAAGATTAACAGGACGAAGTGGAGGGGTAGGAAGAAAAGGAGAAGGAAAAGGAGGTGGAGTAGGGGGAAGAGGAAGATAGAGGAAGAGGACGAGGACAAAGAGGAGGAGGAGGAGGAATATGAGAAAAAAGAGAGGGAGGAGGGGGAGGAGGAGGGGGAATAGAGAGAAGGAGGAAGAGGAAGAAGACGAAGAGTATGAGGAGTAGGAAGAAAAAGAGATGGAGGAGGAATAGAAGGAGGAGAGGAAGGAGGACAAAGAGGAGGAGGAGGAATATGAAGAAAAAGCAAGGAGGAGAGGAGGAGGAGGAGGAGTAGAGGGAAGAGAGAGAAGGAGGTAGAGGAAGAAGACGAAGAGGATGAGGAGTAGGAAGAAAAAGAGATGGAGGAGGAATAGGAGGAGGAGAGGAAGGAGGACAAATAGAAGAAAGAGTAAGAAGACAGGAGAGTTAGCGAGTGCACTGGCTCTAGTAATTAC
>NC_134782.1:54487102-54489602 GCF_046742065.1 Oratosquilla oratoria
TTATTATTTACCCATAAGTATAAATGATAAAACATTTATATGACATGAACAAACCTCAGGTAAAGTGGGGTCTGACAAACCCCACGCTACTCACACCTCAGGTAAAGTGGGGTCTGACTGACCCCACGGTACTCACACCTCAGGTAAAGTGGGGTCAGACGGGCTCAAAAGCTCTATAAAGCTTATATAGAGCAAGATTCAGGAATGACCCTATCACCCCATTAAACTACTCAACTGATCAAGAAGGTATATGGGAGTACATATCTGTATGTAATATATTAGTATATTAAAATTAAAAAACAAAAAAGTATGGGGTCTGTCTGACCCCACTTTACCTGTTACCTGTAAATTGAGTAATACATTTTTTTACCATAACCTGAGTGACTGCGTATGCCTGAGCATACGGTGGTGATAGTAGCTTAACCAAAACAAACGTAACCATTAATGCTCCCAAACTGTAAACTGAGTAATAATAATAATAATCATAATAATGATAATAATAAGGATAAAAAAAAACGTTACCATGGCCTGAATAACGGCGCAGAGCGACGTCGGAGCACTTCGGACCTTTATCGATCAGTGTGTGTGTGTGTGGGAGGGGGATGATTCTACTGTTGATACCACTAAACTATTAGCATATGAGACTCAGTACAACTTATATTAAACGAAGTATATCCTAATGTAACCAAAAGACAAATGTTTAAGTAACACTATCGTCACATTGACCAACCTGCCATCGAATCACTATCCAATCAGTGCAGCAAACGCAACACGGTACTGGCCCTGCTCCGAGCAGTGCACACCACCACACAGTAGTCATGGGGTGCATGACCTTACACTGCTTCCTATTCACACAACAATACATATATATATATATATATATATATATATATATATTTATATATGTATGTATATATATTAATATATATATATATATATATATATATATATATAAATATATATATATATATGCACAACACTGAATGGGTCCCAGTGACTAGATATAGATTTTTATCAACCACAGTGCACTTTAATTCTAAGCCATCAACATCGGAAAAACCGTGGAGGCACATGCAGAAATTGAAACGTGGTACGCCCGAGGACTCGAACTAAGGCCACCACGTGACCAGTACTTGTAGTGATTTGACGACCACACCATCAAGCGAGATATAGTTGAGCGCAACTTTTCTTATATATTTGTATGGGCGAGTTACATACACGAAAGTTTGCGCCCAACCCATCTCCACTATGATAGTACAATATATATATATATATATATATATATATATATAATATATATATACATATATATATACATATATATATATATGTATATATATATATATATATATATATATATATATATATATATATATATATATATAACTTTAAGAAGTGGTTAAGGTATAATACTTTGGGTCCATTGGTCTACACCAAGAGACTGGCATGAATGAGAGCTTGATTTATTGTGTCTTTATTTTATTTTATTTTTTTCGGCTCTTTTGTGATAGTGTCAGATTTTCACTTAATCCTCGCTTATCATCATACTCTGCCTACTTTCCCATTCTTTTCTCCCCTTGTTCTTCTGTCTATTTACTCCTACAAACTCGTCCACCCAGGCTCCTTTCTTATACGTTTACTGAGCTTGCTATTAAGTTCCCTTACATCTCATTTACTTGCTTCTTTGGACCCGGTGCTCTTTAAAGCGAAGCGATCATATCCACTTGGTGATGCAAACTAAATTTCTGTTATGGAGACTTGTGGCTAACCCGCCCTGGGCGCGGTTGCCATATCTCTCGATAACAGAGGGATAACGGCTGAGTTACTATGATTACGGGAGTGCCTTTATAGCGATATATGGCAACTCGCCTCTGCGTAGGTGCCATGTCTCTCTGTAAGAGAACGATAGAGGCTGACATATTGTGATTAAGGTCACTCCTACACTTTATAGGATTGTACGAGTTTATCCTCTGTCCCTTGTCAAGCAAATCAACGCTGATTCGTTTGATCTTTGTGCTTTATTCCTTTACCATTATACAAACGCTTATTCGACTTTCCTCTCAGTAGATTATCTCGACTTTCTGTACCTTGATCTCTCACATTTAGTCACCTGTTTTCACTTCTTTATCTATGGACTGTTGCTCTTTAGCCTCCAAGGTATCACATCTACACTGAATAAAATCGCTAATCATCCACTAACACCCACTTGTTTTTGGTTTGTTGACCCACAAAGGAGATTCTAGGGTCCACGTAGGCATTCATGATCCGAATATAATAAACCGGTCTTTCATATATTCAATTATTCCTCTTGATTTTGCACTATGTCTATCTTTGTCTAATGTCTATCTTGCATTTCTTCCATATAAGCACCTTTTATTCCCTCCATAACTAATTACTACTGTAGTTTCCCTCCACAACCTCGCTCCTTTTTCTGTATTTTTTTGGCTAATATTCTTGTCATTTTCCTTTCTTCCTTATCCATATATTCGTTTCAGCGGTT
>NC_134782.1:54494602-54497970 GCF_046742065.1 Oratosquilla oratoria
GTGTGTGTGTGTGTGTGTGTGTGTGTGTCTGCGTGTGTGTGTGTGTTGAAGCACTTGAGACAGAATGAGTAGAAAAGTGGTGAGGTAAATATGAAAAAAATAATAATAAAATTGGAGTTTTATTGCTATCGTTTCGTCGTACAAGAATTTCCTCAGTGTATACAAGCTATTCATTGACTATTTATATACTCCCAGCTTATCCCGTTCCTTTCTGACCAATGTCGTTCCTCCCACACTACCCAGCCTCACGAAGAACGATGCCACTCACTAACCTCGTCCACTTAATAAATTCATCTCTGCTACATGTGTGTGAAACAACGTACGCTGCCTCCATTATTATTTTTTTTTCTTTCTGGACAGTTCTCTATGGAGCACCTATTTTTTCTCTCAATCTTGTAGAAAGCCAAAGGAAAAGCACATATAAATACGACGTCATGCCCTACTATTCAGGCCCAAATGACAAAATCAAGAATGGAGTTATCATATGTTTCTTCCTGAGAGCCTACCGAATACGCAGTGAGGAATTCCTTCGGGAGGAAAAAATCATCACATATATGATGTTAAAAAAAAACTATGTTGTCCATAAGAGTTACTGCACATAAAAGAATGCCTTAATAATAAACAGAGGAAATAAGTGGAGAGGCCGATGTTGACCGTGTTTTTTTTTTTTTTTTTTGTCAGTTCTCAACTCAAAACTCTAGAGTAAAATGAGACAAATTCTCACCACGGAAAGTTTAAGAATTACTTACAGTAGAGAGTCCAAGATATGTGCGTTTGTGAGAAACAAAAACGTAACAAGATTGAAGCAGAAGAGAACAGCGTGAAAAAAAAATGCCGCGTTAGTTATTACGGAGAAACTGGTAGAGTATCTAATAAGCCAACATATGGGCACAAAAACGATGTCAAATCCCACCAGATTTCAAATTTGTTAGTAAGACACCTTGACAGCTTTGGCCACCTAACAGATTAGGAGAAAACAGAGGTGTTCCATAGAAACTATCCAAAAAGAAAAGAGAAATAACTAAGGCAGCATACATCGCTTCGCAGCCATGTAGCAACTGCCGAGATGTATTTATTAATTTGGCGAGGTTAGCGAGCGGCATAGTTCCTCAGGAGGCTATGCGGAGGTGTGGGAGAAGAAATGTTGATCGGCGGAAGAACAGGATAAGCTAGGAGTATACAAGCTGTCAACGAATTGTTTATGTACACTCTGAGGGAATTCTTGTAGGAGAAAATATTAGCAATAAAATTCCGACGTTTAATTTTGTGTTTACCTATCCACCCTTCCAACAAATATATATATATGTATATATTACAGGTGAAAAATGTAATCACACATTTGTCAATAACGTAGAAACCACTGTTGGAGTAGAATAGACTGGAAACGGGGAATTTTTTTTACTATAATATTTCTGCGATTGCAGACTGTCAATCCTCTTCAGTAGATACCAATTAAGAGAGGGCGTGCTGTTTAAGTATCACCCATATAAACAAAAAGAAAGGGGAACATGGGAAGAATGTCTCTACCCGTCGGCTCACTCCGTATGTGAGGTCAGGAGGGCAAAAGTAGCCTATCAATAGGTTGGAGATGAAGAGTTTCACTAACACCAGTAATCAAAATACCAACCTAACAATAAAGGCTTGTACAAACTTGATAATTTCATTTGTCCAAGAAATTAGTAAGATAATATCAAGTAAAATGTAATCCAACGAATTGACTTAATGTCTGCCCGTTAAATATAGATTAGTAGAAACAGTGACCCTTGGCGACTGTGACCTGATGTCGCCCGACCATCGCTAAGATAATTGACAATGACCTACCGCTCTCCCAGGGGGGTAATTGGTCGCTACGCTTAATGTCAAACTGTCCTTGTTCCTTTTGTATCATGTATATATTGTTCTATGTATTCCCTATCACGATATGTAACTTTGTTGCACTGAAGATGTACTCATACGAAAGGAGCGCTCTGCTTATCGTTAGTATTTTTTTTTCTTTTTTCCAAGTGGTCTACTTTAGCATAAGTGAACACACGTACCCGTGTTCTTATTAGCATATGTATAATGTATATATGTATAATGTATATGATACTGTATATTGTCATATGTATATAAGTAAATGTATATGTTATATGTATATGTAATATGTATATGTATATGTATATGTATAATGTAATATAATATGTATATGTATTATGTATATGTATACAATGTATATTTATATGTATATGTATATGTATATGTAATATGTATATGTATATGATATATACTGTAAATATATATAATGTATTATATGTATATATATATATTAATATATATGTATATGTATATATATATATAGTATGTATATATAGTACACACACCCACACACACACATTATATATAAACTATAATTATTGGAGAAAGCATCCAACGCTGGACTCGACCGTTCGTCAATTTATTCCAGACGTTTCGAACCCTGGACCGGGGTTCGTCATCAGGGTAATTACCCTGAAGACGAACCCCGGAACAGGGTTTCGAAACGTCGGAATAAATTGACGAACGACGAAGACAATCGTATGCTTTCTCCCAAACTAATGGTTCCTGGACTCCAGCTATTTACGAATATATATATATATATATCCTAAATATATATATATATATATATATACCTATATATATACAATATATATATATTATATCCATGCTTTTGAGTTTGAGTACTAAATAAATAAGTATGTAATAATGTATGTATGTATGTCTGTATGTATGTAATGTATTGTAGAGTAAGTAATTCTGTATGTATGTTATGTAATGTATGTATGTATTAATATATGTAAATAAATATATATACACGTATATATATCTATATATATGTATGTATGTATGTAATGTATGTATGTATGTATGTATGTATGTAATTTATGTATGCTATGTAAAGTATGTATGTATTGAAAGTATTCTAATGTAATGTATGTGTATGTTATGTTGGTATGTATGCATCGTGTTCGCATCTGCCTATCACTTTGGGTCCCGTTCTCTGGACAGATGATCGAAAAGCAATTACCGGGTTGGGTTCAGCCAAACGTGAAGGGTTTGCACAAGCAGAGGGATGGAAAGGAAGCGAGAGGATGAGAAGGAAAAGGGTAGGGAAAGGAAAGGAAAGGAGAGGAAAGGAAAGGAAAGGAGAGGAAAGGAAAGAAAAGGAAAGGGAAGGAGAGGAGAGGAAAGGGAAAGAGAAAGGTAAAATTAAAGTAATAGATAATGTAAAGGGAAGGTTAAGGGAAAGGGAAGGGAAAGGGAAATAAGTGTGATACAAAAGGTAAGGGAAATAGAAGGAAAGTGAAGGGAAAGGGAAAGGAAGGGAAAGGGAAGAAAGGACAGGGAATTGG
>NC_134782.1:54498470-54520970 GCF_046742065.1 Oratosquilla oratoria
TTGAACAAAAGAGGGAAGGATAAATCAATCATAATAAAATGTGGCGGAAGGTCATGCTTTTTATGATAATATGAGTTATAGTGTGACCGATGATATTGAAAGAAACACACATTAACCAGAACAGAAAATTAAAACATTGTGATAAAAATTAATGTAATCAAAAGAGGGGAAATGGAATAAATTAAATAAATAAATTAAATAAATTAAATAAATAAATAAAATCAAACTCGGATGTCATATTTTTCTGTTGATAATAAAGAAGAAATTAGTATTTACCCATAAGTATAAATGATAAAACATTATATATGGACAGGAAGCAAACCTCAGGTAAAGTGGGGTCGGACAAACCCCACGCTACTCACACCTCAGGTACAGTGGGGTCTGAATGACCCACACGGGTACTCACACCTCAGGTTAAAGTGGGGTCAGACGGCCTCAAAAGCTCTATAAAGCTTATATTGAGCAAGATTTCAGGAATGACCCTATCAACCCCATGTAACTACACAACTGATCAAGAAGGTATATGGGGTAGTACATATCTGTATGTAATATATTAGTATATTAAAATTAAAAAACAAAAAAGTAATGGGGTCTGTCTGACCCCACTTTACATGATAAGGGTATGCTCCCAACCTGTTAAATTGTGTAATACATTTTTTTACCATAACCTGAAGTGACTGCGTATGCCTGAGCATACGGTGGTGATAGTAGCTTAACCAAAACAAACGTAACCATTAATACTCCCAAACTGTAGACTGAGTAATAATAATAATAATCATAATAATAATAATCATAATAAGGATAAAAAATAAAAATAAAACGTTACCATGGCCTGAGTAACACCGCAGAGCGACGTCGGAGCAATTCAGATCTTTATCGATCAGTGTGTGTGTGTGTGGGAGGGGAATGATTCTACTGTTGATACCACTAAACTATTAGTATATGATACTCAGTACAACTTATATTAAACGAAGTATATCCTAATGTAACCAAAAGACAAATGTTTAAGTAACACTATCGTCACATTTACCAACCTGCCATCGAATCACTATCCAATCAGTGTATCAACCGCAACACGGTATTGGCCCTGCCCCGACCTGTGCACACCACCACACAGTAGTCATGGGGTGCATGACCTTACACTGCTTCCTATTCACACAACAATACATATTTATATATCTATTATTTATCTTATATATATTTATATTTGTATGTATATATATATATATATATATATATATATATATATATATATATATATATATATATATATATATATATATATACATACACTGAATTGTCCCAGTGACTAGAGATAGATTTCTATTCAACCACAGTGACACTTATAAATTTCTAAGCCATCAACATCGGAAGAACCGTGGAGGCACATGCAGAAATTGGGAAACGTGGTACGCCCGAGGACTCGAACTAAGGCCACCACGTGACCAGTACTTGTAGTGATTTGACGACTTTTACACCATCAAGCGGGATATTAGTTGAGCGCAACTTTTCTTATATATTTGTTATGGGCGATGGTACTTTAACGATAGTTTGCGCCCAACCCATCTCCACTATGATAGTCCATATTATATATATATATTATATATATATATATATATATATATATACATATAGATATACATATATATATATATATTGGGTAGTATTTAGTATGTCTATATATATTTATATATATTATATACTATATATATATAGTATATATATAACTCTTAAGAGGTGGTTAAGGTATAATACTTTGGGTCCATTGGGTCTCCACCAAGAGACTGGCATGAATGAGAGCGCTGATTTATTGTGTCTTTAATTTTTTTTTTTCTGCCTCTTTTGTGATAGAGTCAGATTTTCACTTAATCCTCGCTTATCATTATACTCTGCCTACTTTCCCATTCTTTTCTCCCCTTGTTCTTCTGTCTATTTACTCCTACAAAACTCGTACCACCCAGGCTCATTTCTTATACGTTTACTGTGCTTGCTATATAAGTTCCCTTACATCTCATTGTACTTGCTTTTTTTTTCTTTTTTTGGACCCGGTGCTCTTTAAAGCGAAGCGATCATATCCACTTGGTGATGCAAATCTAAATTTCTGTTATGGAGGACCCTTGTGGCTAACCCGCCCTGGGCGCGGTTTGCCAGATCTCTCGATAACAGAGGGATAACGCATGAGTTACTATGATTACGAGTAGTGGCGAAGTGCCTTATATAGCGGATTTTATGGCAACTCGCCTCTGCCGTAGGTGCCATGTCTCTCTGTAAGAGAACGATAGAGGCGGACATATTGTGATTAAGGTCCACTCCTACACTTTATAGGATTGTACGAGTTAATCCTCTGTCCCTTGTCAAGCAAATCAACGGCTGATTCGTTTGATCTGTGTTGCTTTACTCCTTTACCATTATACAAACGCTTATTCGACTTTCCTCTCAGTAGATTATCTCGACTTTCTGTACCTTGATCTCTCACATTTAGTCACCTGTTTTCACTTCTGTATCTATGGACTGTTGCTCTGTAGCCTCCAAGGTATTCACATCTACACTGTATAAAATCGCTAATCATCCACTTACACCCACTTGTTTTTGGTTTTGTTGAACCCACAAAGGAGATTCTAGGGTCCACGTAGGCATTCATGATCCGAATATAATCAACCGGTCTTTCCATATATTCAATTATTTCTCTTGATTTTTGCACTACGTCTATCTTTGTATAATGTCTATCTTGCATTTCTTCCTTTATAAGCACCTTTTATTCGCCTCCATAACTAATTACTACTGTAGTTTCCCTTCACAACCTCGACTTCCTTTTTCTGTATTTTTTGGTTAGTAATTCTTGTCATTTTCTTTTCTTCCTTATCCACATATTCGTTTCAGCGGTGACCTACATTTTCTTTTTCAATTGTTCTTTTCCCTTTCTTTTCCCCTTTCTTCCCTCACCTTCCTTTTGTTTTTTTTTTCATAGTGCATCCATGCATCCTTTTCCTCTTTCAATTATTTTCCTTCTTTCACATTTTTTTCCGTTTTCTTTTTCCTTTCCTTCCCTTCCCGTTGTCTCCTTCTTCCATGTTGTCCATTTTCTCTTCAGTTATCTTCCTCGTTTTATATTTTTCTTTTCTGTGTATTTCCTACCTCTCCCTTCCCATTTTCTTATTAATTAAACCATGTATCTTTATCCTTTTGAGTTATTTTACCATTCTTTCATAAAATTATATAGTAAAAAAAAAGTAAAAAGGAAATAGTCATAGTCTAACCTGTACATGTCTGCACACTGCCTGCAAATGCCTTCGTGTTCTTCCTCTACTGTGCCAACAAGCGCTTCGCAATGTTCTTGTTTCTTGGTCTCGCCAGACAAATCCACCCTCCAGCGATCCCTACTGATACCCACCAAATCTAACATTCCCTTCCTTCCTTCCCCTTCCCTTTCCTCCTCTCCTCGTCCCCCTTCCCTTCCCTCTCTCTTTTCCTTCCCCTCTCCTTCCCTCCCTTCTCCATCACTCCCCTCTCTTTATTTTACAGACATACCCTCTCCACCAAGACATTCCAAGAGGATTTCCATAACCAGTCGATTGGCTGTATATCCCTCTGAATCTCCACTATCCCTTTATTCAATAACACACATATTTTGGGTTTTATTTACTCTTTGCCTGTGGCGTGGGATTGACAAGAACACCGGAGTATACTTCCTACGTGGATGTATGTAAAGGGACTAAGTGTATCTATGCCAGTAGGAGCGCCACCGGGGCCGAAGTCTACACCTGGGAAATCAAAACGGATAGTGCGGGATTCGAACCCACAACTAAGCTAATGTTAGATCGAGCACACTTCCGATTATGCCATCAGCGAAATGGGGTTGCAAGAATAGACTATAATAAAATAATAATCGTAATAATGAAATGAATTAAAAACCAGGAAATAAAGTAAATAATTGAATATATATTTATATATATATTATTTTTTTTTTAAATATTATATATGATAATTAATAAAATACATAGATGAAATATAGTGACTAAACAAGTGAATAGATAACTATATCGATTTCTCTATATACACTAATAAAAGACTTCCTGTTTGATTATCTATCTAAATTGGATCGGAAACCGGAAATACCTCAAGGGGATACGTCCCTTTCCGGACCCCTTGATTGGCTGAGTGTGGTGACGTCTAGGTAACGAAGGCAACTGATTGGGCTGAGAGCAGTGACGCCACGGCAACGGAGACGACTGATTGGTTGCAAGCGAAGCGAGCCCACCCGGAGAGGCCGAGCCCCCATGTTAGCGGGGTCGGGCGCAGCCTGATACTGCTATCCTAATAAAAGAATTCCTGTTGATATCGATCTAAATCGGATCAGGAACCGGAAATCCCTCAAGGTGACACGTTCCCTCTAGCCCCTGATAGGCTGACAGAGTAGTGACGTCACGGCAACAGAGGCGACTGATTGGGCCGGTAGATGGTAGTGGCGACGTCTCGTAAAACGGAGACGACTGATTGGCTGAGAGTGGCTACGTCAAGGCAACGGAGACTACTAATTGACTGAGAGTGGTTACGTCACGGCAACGGAGGACGCTTCTTGACTGGCTGCGAGCAAGTGGGTGTCACCCCAAGGGCCGGGGCGCAGCCCGTTGCTCGTAAAAAAACCAAACAAAAAAAAAAACAAAAAAAATTAGGGATCTCCCATCTCTGTCAGAAGCGGACACAACCTTGACTTATTTTCGTTATGCAAAGAGAAACTTGTAACCACATTCAAAAACACATGACGTTTATGTGATTAGGAGACAGCCCGAATACATTACATATCACAGATGTTCGTCATTCAAATTAAAGTTTCAATAGATGAAGCTAATTACTTAGCCTTGAAGTATAACGTTTGGGCTGGATCTGAGGCGCATCTCCAAAGTCCTTCTTTATGCTCTCTCTTTCCCTCTCTCACTTTCTGATCTTTTTATATTGGATTAAGTAAACTTTAGTTATACTCGCACTTTACATTGAATTTTCCTCTCGAGAGGAAGCACCATTTGTTCTTCTGTTACAATCCTATTTACTTTTTTTCTCACACAGGACCTGGTGGGTGTGTGAATGCCGAAATCTGTATTCTAATTTTTTCGTATTTCCATTACATTCGCGATTGTACCAAATCAGGTTTGTACGTATATTGCTTATCACTTTCGCTCGCGCTCTCTTGTTCCCGTTTTATAACTGAAAGAGTAATCCGCACTGAGAATGATAGAAGCGATGGCAAAACTACAGTCCATAACAACGAAACACCGACAATAATAACAGCAGCAATATCAGCAACAACATCAACAATAACAACAAAAATTAACAACAACAATTGATGACTGTCGACGACGATTACGATAACAATAGGAGATTTATCTTCAATTACGAATATAAAAGCATTGGTAAACCATTACCCCATTGCAATAACAAACAACAATAACAACAACAAAATAACAGGAAAACACCAGGTACCACTAATAACAACTACAACAACAACAAAACACAGCCACAGTACGATAGTGCCATCCCATAAAATTCAACAGCCTTCTGTCTGAGTATCGCTTCGTGACCTGAATATTTAATTGGATTTTCCATTGATGGGCGTTTTTTTGACAGTGTTGATCATAAGCAGCATAGGAATTAATGAGTCTGAAAATAGCCTTCTGAATCGATCCTTCAACATTGGCCACTAAGCATTCTAGCTGTATTTAAGGCGTATCTTCCTATCATTTTATGCATTTTTTATCAATTCTGATATACACACTTTGTAAATTATGTTACTAAAACAAAGATGGATGAAAAAAAGTGAGGTAGTTAATAAATCCAAAAATTTGGAATAATAATATCATCTCCGCCGGCATTCAAGTCCAAAATTAAATAGAAGAGGGAAATAATTAAAAACAAAACTGGGAAGTGGAATAAAATGTTATGGAAAATGTTAAGAGAGTGGAAATTTTGAAATTTTATTTATCGTTTTTTTCGAATATTCACTATATGAATTTTCACCATATGAATTACTAAGACGGAACCTCTATGCTCCCAATCCATTCAAAGTCAACCAGTCCCGTTCTAACTCAGTTAACGAGCTTAAACTCCTATCTGAATCAAGAGAATTTAACCCGTTTTGTCTCGTCAGTCACTGAGGGCCAAGGCATGGATTGCCTCTTGACTCTAGATTCAAGACGAATTAGTGTTTGCCGAATTCCAAAGGTCGTCTTGACAAGGAACGACTTTCACGGTTATTGGAGGGGAAATATAAGACTTCTTTTCATTACAAAGTTACTTTCTTCTATCACTACTTTCTCTCTCTCTCTCTCTCTCTCTCTCTCTCTCTCTCTCTCTCTCTCTCTCTCTCTCTCTCTCTCTCTCTCTCTCTCTCTCTCTCTCTCTCTCTCTCTCTCTCTCTCTCTCTACTCTCTCTCTCTCTCTCTCTCTCTCTCTCTCTCTCTCTCTCACTCTCTCTCTCTCTCTCTCTCTCTCTCTCTCTCTCTCTCTCTCTCGCTCTCTCTCGCTCTCTCTCTCTCCCTTTCTTTGTTCCAAACGCTTGCACGCACACACACATATACATGAATTTGAAGTTAGGTATGAAAAGTGGATAGTAAGAGAAAGGCCTCTATAATCGTTGCTCCTTTCTTGTATATTACAATAAGGTGAATACGCCTAAACGCGCGCGCGCGCACACACACACACACACACACACACACACACACACACACACTTACACACACACACACACACACACACACACACACACACATACACACGACTCGGTGGGCGCGGTTGATAGAGAGTACTGGACTGCCAGTTACGGTAGCAGCTAGCAGGAGTACCTGGTTTCGAAATATCCTGCCCAGGGACAAAATTATTTCGGTATCCGCCTGCGCTTCGCGTCGTTACTCTGACTCTCGTGGGCGGGGAGTTGGGGTGTGTGTGTGTTGCGTGTAAGGTCATAGCATTACCCATACGGTCATACGAGCTCTGAGCTCTCTTCCGGGAGGGAAATAGCTGTCGATCACGAGCTTCAAAACACGTGATCCAAAAGACCAAGGTGAAATACACACACACAGACAACACAGCAACCCCCCCCCCCCCCCCCCCCCCCCCCCCCCCCCCCCCCCCCCCCACACACGCAACCCCGCACCCACACACACACACACAACACGCAAACACTCACAGACAGATATATTGCATCGTCCCTCGCAATATCCAAATATAACACGCCAACATTGCACCAGCACGCTCCAAACATAGAAAAATAGTTGCCTTGATTGTTAATGTATACTAACACAGATAGAACAGCGGTGACCTGGACTTTCTTTATTACGTACAGGTAAATGTTATCTAGAAATTAGAAGTATATATCTATTTTTCTATTTCTATATATCCTTTTTTTCTTATTCTTTTTTTTTTGTTTGTTTTTTTTTTTGCTAAATGAAAATTATATTAGAATTTTTTGTTATTCGTTTATTTTTGGTCTAATTGCAACTTTATTAGCGTTTTTATTGGGTTACAGTGAAATTGGAGTTTCGGGGAGTTCTAATACATGATACTTTAGATGGAATCGGCTACAGTCAAAAGCCTAATTTAGGTAGGGAGCTTAGAGGCAGAATTGTGATTAAAGGCGGAGGCCACCTGATGAGTAGTTCAAGGTTCCATGTCAAAATAGCCTTTGCAAGTATAAGGAGGCAGTGAAATTTGATTAAAGGCGGAGGCCACCTGAGGTGTCTGTAGTTCAAAGGTCTCCATGTTAAATAGAGCCTTTGCAAGTATAAACGGGAAAGTGAAATTGAAAATATATGAAATCAAATAAAAGTATTATATATATATACTATATATCTATATATATTCTATTTATATGTTTATATATATATATATATAATATATATATATGTGGTTGTGTGTAGTGGTGTGTGTGTGCTGTGTGTGTGTGTGTGGAGTGCTGTGCGATGTGTGTGTGTGTGTGTGTGTGTGTGGTGTGTGTGTATGTGTGTGTGGTGTGCTGCTATGTGTTGTGTCGTGTGGTGTGGCTGTGCTGTGTGTGTGTGTGTGTGTGTGGTTGTGTGTGTGTGTGTGTATGTGTTTGTGTGTGGGTGTGTGTGGGTGGAGAGCTCTGTGTGTGTGTGTGTAGGATACATATATATTATATATATATTTTATATATATATATATATTATAATATATATTTATCTAGATATATATATATGATGTAAGCGGAATAGGAACACACACAGGAGTCTTGGGTTGACCAAGATCCTGACCAAGACTCCTGTGTGTGTATTAGCTTACGCTCAACCTACACAAACCTCAGTCAGAATGTCTCAACAATACTATATAGTATATAAATTATATATATATATTTATATATATGTATATCATTATATATGTATATATTATATATATATTTGTGTGTGTTGTGATGTTTGTGTGTGAGTGTGTGTGTGTGTGTGGTGTGTGTGTGTGGCCCGGGGTCGTGTGTGGCTTAGTGTTGGTGTGTGTGTGTGTGTGTGGTGTGTGTGTTGTGTGTGTGTGTGCGTCTGTGTGCTGTGTGTGTGTGTGTGTGTGTGTACGTGGGTGTGTGTTGTGTGTGTGTGTGTGTGTGTGTGGTTGTGTGTGTGGTGGTGGCGTGTAGTGTGTGTGTGTTGTGTGTGTGTGTGTGTGTTGAAGCACTTAAGGGACAGGAATGAGTAGAAAAGTGGGATGAGGTAAATATGAAAAAAAATAATAATAAAATTGGAGTTTTCTCCTGCTATCGTTTCGTCTCCGTACAAGAATTTCCTCAGTGTATACAAGCTATTATTCATTGACTATTTTATATACCTCCCAGCTTATCCCGTTCCTTCCTGACCAAAGTCGTTCCTTCCCACACTACCCAAGGCCTCATCAAGAATCTATAGCCCACACTCACTAAACCTCGTTCCACTTAATAAATTCATCTCTGCTACATAGTGTGTGAAGCAACGTACGCTTGCCTCCAATTATTTTTCTTTTTTTTCTGGACAGTTCTCTATGGAGCACCTATTTTTTCTCTCATATCTTGTAGAAAGCCAAAGGAAAAAAGACACCATATAAAATACGACGTCATAACCCCTTACCTAAAATTTTTTTCAGGGCCCAAATGACAAAAATCAAGAGTGGAGCGTTATCATATGTTTCTTTCCTGAGAGGCCTAACCGAATACGCAGTGAGGAATTCCTTCGGGCGGTGGAAAACAATTCCTTCACATATATGATGTTTTAAAAAAAAAACTATGTTGTCCATAAGAGTTACTGCCACATAAAAAGAAATGCCTTAATATATAAACAGAGGAAATAAGTGGAAGAGGGCCGATGTTGACCGTGTTTTTTTTTTTGTTTTTTTGTTTTTTTTTTGTCAGTTCTCAACTCAAAACTCTAGAGTAAAATGAGGATCAAATTCTCACCACGGAAGGTTTGTTAAGAATTATTTACAGTAGAGAGGTCCAAGATAAGTGCGTTTGTGAGAAACAAAAACGTAACAAGATTGAAGCAGAAGAGAACAGCTTGAAAAAAAAATTGCCGCGTTAGTTATTACGGAGGAAGAAAACTGGTTAGCGTATCTAATTAAGCCAAACATATGGGAACACAAAAACGATGTCAAATCCCACCAGATTTCAAATTTGTTAGTAAGACCAACCTTGACAGCTTTAGCCCTACCTAAACAGATTAGGAGAAACACAGAGGTGTTCCAAAGAAACTATCCAAATAAGAAAAGGAGAAATAAACTAAGGCTGGGCATACATCGCTTCGCAGCCATCATGTAGCAACTGCCGAGATTGTATTTATTAATTTGGCGAGGTTTAGGCGAGCGAGCGGATTGTTCCTCCTCAGGAGGCTAGGCTGCGGAGGTGCGGAGGTGTGGAGAGAAATGTTGATCGACGGGCGGGGAAGAACAGGGATAAGCTAGGAGTATACAATGCTCCGTCAACGAATTGTTTATGTTACACATCTAGAGGGAAATTCTTGTTGGACCAAAATATTAGCAATAACATTCCGACGTTTTAATTTTTGTGTTTACCTATCGCACCCTTCCAACAAATCTATTTTGATATATGTATATATTACAGGGTAGGTGAAAAATGTAATCACACATTTGGTCAATAACGTAGAGAACCAGAGACTGTGTGGACACTGTTGGGAGTAGAAAAAGACTGGAAACGGGGGTATTATATATATTTCGATTGCAGGGACTGCCAATCTCTCCGTCAGTAGAAACAACTTAAAGAGAGGGCGTGCTGTTTAAAGTAGCACCCTAACAAAAGAAAGGGGGTACATGGGAAGATGTCTCTTACCCTCGGCTCCTCTACTCGTATGTGAGGTTCAGGAGGAGGCAAATGAGCTTTCAATAGGTTGGAGATGAAGAGTTCATATCACCAGTAATCAAAATACCAACCTACATAAAGGCTTGTACAAACTTGATAATTTTTCATTTGTCAAGGAAATTAGTTAAGATTAATATCAAGTAAAAATGTAATCCAACGAATTGACTTAATGTCGCCCTATTATAATTAGTAGGAAAAACCAGTTGACCCTTGGCGACTGTGTACCTGATGTCGCCCGACCATCGTAAGATAATTGGACAATGACCTTCCAGCTCTCCAGAGGGGTAAAATTGGTCGCTACGCCTTATTCAAACTGTCCTTTGTTCCTTTGTAATCATGTATATATTTGTCTATGTATTCCTATCACTATGTACTTGTTGCCACTGAAGATGTAATATACGAAAAAGCGCTCTCGCTTTCGATTAGTTTCTTTTTCCAAGTGGTCTACTTTGCATAAGTGAACACTACGTACCCGATTGTTCTTATTAGCATATGTATATCTGTTTATATATGTATATGATATATGTTGACTGTATATGTATATGTATATATGTATATGTATATGTATATGGTATATGTATATGTATATGTAATATGTATATGTATTATGTTATATATATGTATATGTATATGTATATGTTATATGATATATGTATATGTATATGTATATGTATATGTATATGTATATGCTATATATCATATATTGTATATTTATATATGTATGTATATGTATTCATATATATAATATATATATATAACGTATATGTATATTTATATATTGTATTTTTATATTACACACACACCACACAACACATTACCCATTATATATATATTTATTTTATGAGGAGAAAGCATACGCTGGATCTCGACGTTCGTCAATTTATTTCCGACGTTTCGAACCCTGTCCGGGGTTCGTCTTCAGTGGTATTTACCCTCTGAAGTACGAATCCCCGGACAGGGTTCGAAACGTCGGAATAAATTGACGAACGTCGATGGTCCAGCGTATGCTTTCTCCCCGATGAATAATGGTTCCTGGACTCCAGCTATTTTACGAATAATTGTAAATATATATATTATATATATAATATATATATATATATATATATATATATATATATATATATATATATATATACATGCTTTTGAGTTTGAGTACTATATATATAAGTATGTAATAATGTATGTATGTATGTATGTATGTATGTATGTATGTATGTATGTATGTATGTATGTATGTATGTATGTATGTAGGTATGTATATATATGTATATAAATATATATACACGTATATATATATATATATATATATATATATATATGTATGTATGTATGTATGTATGTATGTATGTATGTATGTATGTATGTATGTATGTATGTATGTATGTATGTATGTATGTATGTATGTATGTATGTATGTATGCATCGTGTTCGCATCTGCCTATCACTTTGGGTCCCGTTCTCTGGACAGATGATCGAAAAGCAATTACCGGGTTGGGTTCAGCCAAACGTGAAGGGTTTGCACAAGCAGAGGGATGGAAAGGAAGCGATGAATAGGAGGAAGGAATATCGAAAGGGTAGAGAAAAGGAAGGAAAAACGGAAAGGGAAAGGAAGGAAATGGAGTAATGGATTGTTGGGAAGGAAAGGAAAAAGGAGGAAAGAAAACAAAAAAAAAGGTTAACACACCAAACAAATAAAAATTAATGTAAAGATAAGGGAAGGGAAAGGGAAATAAGTGTGATACAAACGGTAAGGGAAATAGAAGGAAAGTGAAGGGAAAGGGAAAGGAAGGGAAAGGGAAGAAAAAGGAAAGGAAAAAGGAAGGAATAGGGAAAAGACAGGGAATTGGCAAGGAAAATAGAAGGGAAAGGGAAATGGAAAGGGAAGGTGAATGCAAAAAGGATGTGAAAAGAAAGGGAAAGGGTAAGGGAAAGGGAAAGGGAAAGGGAAAGGGAAAGGGAAAGGGAAAGGGAAAGGGAAAGGGAAAGGGAAAGGGAAAGGAAAGGAAAGGAAAGGAAAGGAAAGGTAAGGGAAGGGAAAGGAAAGGGAAAGAGAAAGGGAAAGGGAAAGGGAAAGGGAAAGGGAAGGGAAAGGGGAAGGGGAAGGGGAAAGGGGGAGGGGAGGGGGAGGGGGAGGGGGAGGGGAAGGGAAAGGGAAGGTAAAGGGAAAGGGAAGGGAAAGAGAAAGGAAAGTGAAGGGAAAGAGAAGGGAAAGAGAAAGGAAAGGGAAGGAAAAGAGAAAAGAAAGGGAAAGGGAAAGAGAGGGGAAAGGGAAGGGAAAGAGAGGGGAAAGGGAATCGAAAGGGAAGAGATGGGTAAGGGAAAGGGAATGGAAAGAGAAGGGAAAGTGAAAGGAAAGGGTGGGCTATGTGAAGGGAAAGAGAAATGGAAGGGAAAGGGAAGGTAAAGGGAAGGTAAAGAGAAGAGAAATGGAAGGAAAAGGGATAGGAAAGGGAATCGAAAGGGAAGGGAAAGAGAAGGGAAAGGGAAAGGGAAAGAAAAGGGAAGGGAAAGGGAAAAGGAAGCGAAAGGGAAGGGAAAGGGAAGGGAAAAGGAAGGGAAAGGGAAGGGAAAGGGAAGGGAAAAGGAAGGGAAAGGGAAGGGAAACGGAAGGGAAAGGAAAGGAAGGGAAAGGGAAGGGAAAGGGAAGGGAAAGGGAAAGGAAAAGTAAAGGGAAATGGAAGTGAAGGAAGAGGAAAAGGGAAAGGGAAAGGGAAAGGGAAAGGGAAAGGGAAAGGGAAAGGGAAAGGGAAGGGAAAGGGAAAGGGAAAGGGAAAGGGAAGGGAAAGGTAAGGGGAAAGGGAAAGGGAAAGGGAAGATAAAGGGAAAGGGAAGGGAAAGGGAAAGGAAGTGAAGGTAAAGGAAGGGAAAGGAAAGGGAAGGGAAGGGAAAGGGAAAGGGAAAGGGAAAGGGAAAGGGAAAGGGAAAGGGAAAGGGAAAGGGAAAGTAAAGGGAAAGGGAAAGGGAAAGGAAAGGGAAGAGAAATGGAAGGGGAAGGGAAGCGAAAGAGAAGAAAAAGGGAAGTTGAAAGGGAAGGGAAAGGAAAGGGAACGGGAAGGGAAAGGGAAGGGAAAAGGAATGGAAAGGGAAGGGAAAGGGAAGAGAAAGGGAAGGGAAAGGGAAGGGAAAGGGAAGGGAAAGGGAAGGGAAAGGGAAGGGAAAGAGAAGGGAAAGGGGAGGGAAAGGGAAGAGAAAGAGAAGTGAAAGGGAAGGGAAACGAAGGAGAAAGAGAAGAGAAAGGGAAGGGAAAGAGAAGAGAAAGAGAAGAGAAAGGGAAGGGAAAAGGGAAGGGAAAGGGAAGGGAAAGGGAAGGGAAAGGGAAGGGAAGGGAAAGGGAAGGGAAAGGGAAGGGAAAGGGAAGGGACAGGGAAGGGACAGGGAAAGAGGAAGGAATGAGAAGGGAAGGGAAGGGAAGGGAAAGGGAAGGGAAAAGAAAGGAAGAGGGATGGGAAAGGGAAGGGAAAGGGAAGGGAAAGGGAAGGGAAAGGGAAGGGAAAGGGAAGGGAAAGGGAAGGGAAAGGGAAGGGAAAGGGAAGGGAAAGGGAAAGGGAAGGGAAAGGGAAGGAAAGGGAAGGGAAAAGGGAAGGGAAGGGGAAGGGAAGGGAAAGGGATGGGAAAGGGATGGGAAAGGGAAGGGAAAGGGAAGGGAAAGGGAAGGGAAAGGGAAAGGGAAGGGAAACGGAAGGGAGAGGGAAAAGGGAAGGGAAAGGGTAGGGAAGGGAAGGGAAGGGAAGGGAAAGGGAAGGGAAAGGGAAGGGAAAGGGAAGGGAAAGGGAAGGGAAAGGGAAGGGAAAGGGAAGGGAAAGGGAAGGGAAAGGGAAGGGAAAGGGAAAGGGAAAGGGAAGGGGAAAAAGGAAGGGGAATGAAGGGAAATGAAGGGGAAAAGGAAGGGAAGGGGAAAGGGGAAGGTAAAGGGAAAAGAAGGAGAAAGGGGGAAGGAAAGGGTAAGGAGAAAGGGAAGGGAAAGGGAAGGGAAAGGGAAGGGAAAGGGAAGGGAAGGGAAAGGGAAGGGAAAGGGAAAGGGAAAGGGAAAGGGAAAGGGAAGGGAAAGGGAAGGGAAAGGGAAGGGAAAGGGAAGGGAAAGGGAAGGGAAAGGGAAGGGAAAGGGAAGGGAAAGGGAAGGGAAAGGGAAGGGAAAGGGAAGGGAAAGGGAAGGGAAATGAAAGGGAAGGGAAATGAAAGGGAAGGGAAAGCAAGGAATAAGGAAGGGCTAGAGAGGGGAATTGAAAGGAAGGGATAAGGAAGGTAAATGAAAAGGAAGGTAAAGGAAAGGGAAAGGAAAAGAATAGGGAAGGGTAAATGAAGGAAAAGAAACGTAAAGGGAAGGGAAATTGAAGAGAAAGGAAAGGTGGAAGGGTAAGGGGAAAGGAAAGGAAAGAGTAAAGGACTGGGCAAGAGAATAGGAAAGATAATGGGAAATGGATAGGGAAAGAGAAAGAGAAAGGGAAAAGGAATTGGGAAAGGTAAAATGAAAATGAAAGGGAAAGGAAAAGGGAAAGGGAAAAAGAAGAGGAAAAGGAAAGGGAAATGGGAAAGGGAAAGGGAAAGGGAAAGGGAAAGGGAAAGGGAAAGGGAAAGGGAAGGGAATGGGAAATGGGAAATGGAAAGAGAAAGGGAAAGGGAAAGAGAAAGGGAAAGGGAAAGGAAAAGGGAAAGGGAAAGGGAAAGGGAAAGGGAAAGGGAAAGGGAAAGGGAAAGGGAAAGGTAAAGGAAAGGGAAAGGGAAAGGGAAGGGAAGGGAGAGGGAGAGAGGGAGAGGGAAAGGGAAAGGAAAGGAAAGGGAAGGAAAGGGAAGGGGAAAGGGAAAGGGAAAGGGAAAGGAAAAGGAAAAAAAGACAGGAAAGGAAAGGGAAAGGGAAAGGGAAAGGGAAAGGGAAAGGGAAAGGGAAAGGGAAAGGGAAAGGGAAAGGGAAAGGAAAATGGGAAAGGGAAAGGGAGAGGGAGAGGGAGAGGGAGAGGGAGAGGGAGAGGGAGAGGGAGAGGGAGAGGGAGAGGGAGAGAGGAAGAGGGAAAGGGAGAGGGGAGGGAAAGGAGAAATGGAAATGGGAAAGGGAAAGGAAAAGGGAAGAGGAAAGGAAAGGAAAGGGAAAGGGAAAGGGAAATGGAAAGGGAAGAGGAAAGAGAAAGGGAAAGGAAAAGGAAAGGGAAAGGGAAAGGGAGAGGGAAGGGTGAGAGGAAGGGAAAGGAAAGGGAAGGGAAAGGGAAAGGGAAGGGAAAGGGAAAGGGGAAGGGAAAGGAAAGGGAAAGGGAAAGGGAAAGGGAAAGGGAAAGGGAAAGGGAAATGGTAAAGGGAAAGGGAGAGGGAGAAGGAGAGGGAGAGGGAGAGGGAGAGGGAGAGGGAGAGGGAGAGGGAGAGGGAGAGGGAGAGGGAGAGGGAGAGGGAGAGGGAAAGGGAAATGGAAATGGGAAAGGGAAAGGAAAAGGAAAAGGTAAAGGGAAAGGAAAGGGAAAGGGAAAGGGAAAGGGAAAGGGAAAGGGAAAGGGAAGGAGAAAGAGAGAGGGAAAGGGAGAGGGAAAGGGACAGGGAAAGGGAAAGGGAAAGGGAAAGAGAAAGGGAAAGGAAAAGGGAAAGGGAAAGGGAAAGGGAAAAGGAAAGGGAGAGGGAAAGTGAATGGGGAAAGGGAAAGGGAAAAGGAAAAGGAAAAGGAAAGGAAACGTGAAAAGGAAAGGAAAAAGGAAAGGGAAAGGAAAAAGGAAAGGGAAAGGGAAAGGGAAAGGGAAAGGAAAGGGAAAGGGATAGAGATAGGGATAGGGATAGGGATAGGGATAGGGATAGGGATAGGGATAGGGATAGGGATAGGGATAGGGATAGGGATAGGGATAAGGATAGGGATAGGGATAGGGATACGGATTGGGATAGGGATAGGGATAGGGATAGGGATAGGGATAGGGATAGGGATAGGGATAGGGATAGGGATAGGGATAGGGATAGGGATAGCGATAGCGATAGCGATAGCGATAGCGATAGCGATAGGAATAGGGATAGGGATAGGGATAGGGATAGGGATAGGGATAGGGATAGGGATAGGGATAGGGATAGGGATAGGGATAGGGATAGGGATAGGGATAGGGATAGGGATAGGGATAGGGATAGGGATAGGGATAGGGATAGGGATAGCGATAGGGATAGGGATAGGGATAGGGATAGGGATAGGGATAGGGATAGGGATAGGGATAGGGATAGGGATAGGGATAGGGATAGGGATAGGGATAGGGATAGGGATAGGGATAGGGATAGGGATAGGGATAGGGATAGGGATAGGGATAGGGATAGGGATAGGGATAGGGATAGGGATAGGGATAGGGATAGGGATAGGGAAAGGGATAGGGAAAGAGGGATAGGGAAAGGGAAAGAACTTAAGAAATGGGAAAATTAAGGGGAGAAGGAACATAAGAACATAAAAAAGAAGGAGACCGCAAGAGACCATAAAGTCTACATCAGGGATTTCAATATTCATTACCTTCTATTAACCTTCGTAACAACCGATAGTTTCAGCACTCGCTACAGGATTACTAAGTCTCCATTCGTTCTTTCCTATTTCCTTCCCAAATCTAAATTTGTCCAATTTAAATCCATTACTGCGAGTCCTGCCCTGCTGTCTTAATATGATGACCTTGTCTGCATCATTCTTGTCAAAGACGCTCTAGAGTGTGTAGATTAAGGTGTCTAAGCCTGAACTCTGATTCCATATATCATCTTGGTCATCCTCCTGTGTACTGATTCTAATGAATTATCCATTCTATAGGACAGACTAGAACTGTACCGCATAGTAAAGAATGGGTCTAAATAACGCAATATAGAATTTGATAACTGCCTCTGCGCTTTTATTTGTGACCGTCCTAGTAATAATACATAATGCTCGGTTTCCTCGATTCCTGGTGCTAATGCACTGTTTTCTGGATAGAGTCTTTTCGCACTCAGTTTTCTCTGAAAAGGTGTTATCTAAGCTATATCTGCTTTCTGGGTTGTATAAATCTACGTTTAACACGCTGCACTTTAAGATATTGAAGTCCATTTACCATTTCACAGACCATGTGAAAATTTTGTTAAGATCCTCCTGCAGTGTCTCAGCGTCTTCTCTTGATTTGATTAGGGGTACTATTTTAGTGTCGTCCACATACTTATTAACATCACTACTAGTACCATTGTCCAAGTCTTATATACACATAATGAACAATAGTGGGCCCAAAACAGAGCCCTGGGTAACTCCACAAGTAACACTTCCACATTTGAATTTTACACCGTTATTGGTGACCCACTGTTTTCTGTCACTAATCCATACTCTAATCCAATCAAACACTTTTTCTCCTATGCCAAAGGGCTTTGACTTTATTTAGTAGTCTCTGGTGAGGCACCTTATTGAACGTTTGCTAAAGTCAAGGTAAATAAGACGGTAACTATAATTGTCATCTGACGCCTTGTATTTATTAATGTAAAAAGATGAACCCATGCTGTGAATAATGAATCAAATTGTCTTTCTATGTGATCTCTGATTCTATTAGCTATTATTGATTCTAGCATTTTACCTATAACCGACGTCAAACTGATTGGCCTGTAGTTGCCCATAGATTATTTATCACCCTCTTTGAACACAAAAACAACGTCTGGCTGCCACCAAGAAATAGGCACAAATCCAGTGTTTACCAACTTACTAAATATATCCTTTTACTGGATGCGGATTTCAGATTTACACTCTTTGAGCACTCTCGGATATTTTCGGTAGGACCCGGGAAATTTGTAGCTATAATTCTATCAAATATGTTCAACTATTTCTTCCTTATTTTCCCTATCCCCACTGAAGATCGGGTCGCATTCAAGTATGATATTTAACCTCTCCTTTGTAAATACCGTGAGAAAATATCAATCAAATGCCTCGTTCGTTTTTTTTGTTTTTTTTTTCAAATCTATCAGGACACCTTCGTCGTTTTTAAATGGGTCTATCGTTTCCTTATATTTTTTCTATAGAATTGATAGAAATCCTTTGGGCCGGATTTCGCTTGTTTGGTAGCCTTAATTTTGTAGTTACGTTTAGCTGTACGCGTCCTCTTTTCAATCAGTCATGACATATCGTTGTATTTAGATCTAAGGTGTGTTTCACAGATTTTGCATTTGACGTAAATCCCTCTTTTTAATCCGATCTCATTTTTCAGCCTCTCTGTTACCCATTTGTGAGTATTAGTATTTTTCCTTGCCGTTTTGAGGGGAATAAGTTTATTTTACAAGTGTTCTTTTTGACCAGTCATGCCATGTCATTGCATTTAGATCTAAGGTGTGTTTCACAGATTTTGATACTGGCATAAAGCCCTCTTTTTATTCCGATCTCATTTTCATCCTCTCTGTTACCCATTTGGGAGTATTAGCATTTTCCTTACCGCCTTGAAGGGAATAAAATGTATCCTCCCTTTATCTGTTTAAGTGGTTCTTTTCAGATTCCATCTCTAAGCTCTTTCTATTATCTAAACTATATCCCGATACTTTTCTCCCGATTCCCACGTAATCTACAAAAAAAAAAAAAAAAAAAAAAGGCAGGATGCCTACTTCTTGCAAAGAGCCGAAATCCTTTGGGTGACAAGTACATCTCGTTCTTTGTGTGTAGATAATTCTTGCCATAAAAGTGATCCCAAATATTGACAAATACCCATTCTTAGGTCTTACAAAAATTTGCCAGCCTCCAATTGAAATCAATAGCCCTGGATTGCCACATGCCTCCAACTTTACGCCTCGAATAGATTCTATTTACAATAGGGACCTCACCTTTATTCCTAATCTTGTATAATGCCTCCTGGAACCGTGCGAATAATTCCTCACTCCCTAACTTACATCAGTCATTCCCTCATACACTTAATCAACAAATGCGTCTAGTATCTTCCCCGACCATACTAGTGTTGGACAAGACACCCCCGAAACAAAACACCCCTCGGAAAGATAACCCCCTAATATATTCAACCATTTGGTTACCAGAGAAAATGTATCATAAATGGCACTAAGCATGTTAAAATTACAACAACATTTTTGTTATTACGAGATGCAAATTCGAGGATTGTCTACACCTTTCTATGAATCACTTCCGGCAAGATTAACAGTCTCGTCTTTAAACAGCATAACTGTCACACGGCATTCTTTGAAATTTTACTTCCCATTCCTACTGTTTCAATTTAGCTTCCTTAGGGATGGGTGCAAATATAGGTATTCACAAATATTTATTTTCTCCAATTTTATTAGTTCTTAAAATTACGTATATTAATATCTGCTGAATGAGCTGTCTAAAACTAAATTACCGACATTTGAACTCATTTAAAGCGAATGCAATGACAAAGTACTTGCAGAAACTCAGCGACTGTCGATCTGCCATCATTAAATTCATGGCATATCATTTGGAGACGCTGTTGGTATTTTTTTTTATGTTTGTTTCACACGTCTTTATATAGTTTCATTTTGAACATACTGTAAAAGATTAGTTACCACCATTGTTTGGTCTTTCTATAAACTCTTAATCGCTAAATGATTGTTTCTTTTCTAAAAGGTGAAGAGAGGTGGACACTTCGAAATCTTCCATTGACATAAATGGCATCAAAATAATCCAGCATGTTAGATATTTAGCTTGAAGATAATCCATACCTTTCCCCACGTCTTTTACGGGAAGGAATACCAATCCATCCAACATCCCGCAGAAATGCCTCACCGATTCATCAGAATAATAAAGTTGGGTCAGTTCAAGCTCTTATAACTTACGCAATGTGGATTGACTCAGATGGTAAAAACATCTGCGGTGGTTTGTGTGCTGGCCAGAAACATTATATACTGCTCCAAGAAATGGTTGTTCGAAATCTGTTATTACAGTAGTTGTGTCTGGGTTGCATCCTAAATCATTGCATTAATCTGTTACCGCTTGAAGAAACTTTATAAATGCTGCGGCAATTCCCGGACAGAAATGCGACTCACAGGATATCTGGTTATATCATCGGGAGTCTTTTGTCCCGGGGGGGGGGGGGATGTCCGGGGAGTGTTTTGTCCGGATTCACGACCATACACTCTTCAATCCTGTCTCTAACATGATCTATCCCAGCCCCGGGGAAACGAACCCGACTCCTATGCTTCTTATCTTTATCACAAAAGACTCTGTCTAAAAACGTCACCTGGCTATCCCCTAAAACCGAAATCTTATATGTGGGCAGGGATCTAGCGTCTGTCCTTCCCTTCCTCTCTTGCAACTCATTCGTCTCTTCTTTTTGTAGTCCCGCAAGAACTCAAAAAGAATTCCTGCCTTTAAGAGAACCTGGAAAGGGCTTTCTACCACTTCTCAGTGTTTTCCTGGTCCCCGTTTTCCACTCAAGTTTTAAACATGGTTGGTCGTTCGTGTTTTAGGCCTTAGAACGAAAAAAAGAAACATTCTCTTTGATAAGACCTGCAACAGTCTTCTCTAAGGCTACAATTCTACTTCGCAGAGATTGTAGCAGTTCGGCACTGATCACCGATTCACAACCACTCACCATCTCACTGTTTAGGTCCGTTATTCCAGCTATCTTGGTGTAACCTGACCTGCTTGACGACCTCTCCCAACTCGAAGGGGAAGAGAAGGTAAAGATAGGTAAAAGAATTAAGAAAACGAAGGGGATGGAATGGAAAGAAAAAGAAAACAAAAGAAGGGGAAGGGAAAGGATAGGAAAGGGAGAGAAAGGAAGTGGAAGGAAGGGAAGGGAGAGGAAAGGAAGGGAAAGGAAGAGAAGGGGAAGGGAAAAGAAGAGAAGGGGAAAGGAAAGTAAAGGGAAGGTGAAGGGGAGGGGAAGGGAAGAGAAGAGGAAGGAAAGATGAAAGGAAGAAAAGCAAAGGAAGGTAAGGGAAAGGAAATGGGAGTGAAGAAAAAATAAAGAAAGGGAAGGAAAGGAAAAGATAAGCAGAAGGAAAGAAAAAGGAAAGGAAAGAAAGGTGAGGGAAGGTAAACAAAGGTGAGGAAAGGGAAAAGAAGAGAAAGGAAAGGGAAAGGAAGAGACGGGAAAAGAAGAGAAGAGTAAGCATAGGATAGTGCAGGATGGAAGGAGGTCCTTGACAGGAGTGATATTACTGAAGGCTCAAGGTGAGGAGTACATGAACATAAGGTAACATAAATTAAACCTAAGTTAACTTAATCAAACTTAAGTAAACTGAAGTAGAAATTAAAGTAGTAAAGAGGTTCCATCCTGTATTTTTTCTATTACTCCAGTCAAATGTTTAAATGGGAATCCTCCCAACATGTGGAATATTGGCGAGAGGGTTCGAAGTACGACTGCGGGAGTTTTCAGGTGTTCAGGTGTTGTGTGTGTGGAGTGAAGAGGGAGAGAGGTGGAGAGGGATTTGGGAATAACCACCCTTTCCTCGTGCACTATTGGCGTCATCGGAAGCGTACTTATCTCGCATTCGCTTAGTTGTGGGTTCGAATCCCGCACTCCTCTTTGATTCCCAACAGTGACTATCACCTGCCTTAACAGTCCCCAAAGCTATTCAGCTCCTCCTGGCGTAGGCTTCTCACCTACCTATACACACTTTTTCATGGTGACAATGTATCCAGGGTTCGTTTCACCCCAGCAACTAGGCTCCTCCTGGTGTAAATTTCTAACATCCTCCTCAGCTCCTCCTTCTCCTACTCAACTTCCTTCTCACCTTTCTTCTCCTCCTTCTCCTCCTCCACACCCTCCTCCTCACTCTCCTCCTCCTCCTCCTCACCGTCCTTCTCATCCTCGTCTTCACCCTCCTCCTCACCATCCCTCTCGTCATCATCCTCACCATCCTCCCCCTCCTCCTCCTCCTCCTTCTCCACCTCCTCACCCTTCTCCTTCTCACCCTCATCCTCCTCACTATCCTATTCATCCTCATCTTCAACCTTCTCCTCCTCCTCACCCTCCTCCTCTTCTTCCTCCTCCTCTTCCTCCTCATCCTCCTACTCACCCTCCTCGTTTTCCTCCTTCTCTTTCAGGATAAAGGACGTTCTTCGTTATAGAGAAGGTCAACAAACTACCTACAGACCTTGAAACAGCCTTACCTTATCAAGGTGCATCTTTGACGCCGGTGACCATGGAATTCTGTCTTTTCCGATCTGGAGTTAATCTTGTTAGGTCTTGAACGTTCATTCCCTCTCAAATGTTCTGCAGGAAGCTACCCATATATGTCTGCACTGTCTATCACGA
>NC_134782.1:54548470-54553470 GCF_046742065.1 Oratosquilla oratoria
ACAGTCACTGCTGGGAATCGGAGAGAAATGCGGGACTCGAACCCACAACTAAGCGAATTCAAGACCAGCACGCTTCCTATGATTAATGATATACAGTCTTGATCCAATTTGGATACTGTATTGGCTATGTTTGACTTGCACCTACAATAGATAAACAGTTGAATAAATGAACAAACAAATCAAAAGAAAACAAAAATAAATTAAATAGTCAAAGAAAATAATTAAATAAAAATGCATTGTATTATCAGTCAATGTCAAAAAAAGCAGGTCGGATTTCTATAGTGGCAATGATTTATATTCTTGATCTGATAGGTAATTCAGAATTGACTGTACTTTATCTATCCCTAAAAGAAACAAAAGAATATGAATAGATAGATAAGTAAATCAAACCTATCTCCTTATGATCTTTTTCCTTTTTACATAAGAACATAAGAATAAAGGAAACTGCAAAAGACCATAAGGCCTACACTAGGCAGCTCCGTATCCATCACCACCTGTCATCCCCATCCATAAAGTTGTCTAATCGTTTTTTAAAACAACTGATAGTTTCAGCGCTTACTACATGGTTACTAAGTTTATTCCATTCATCGACCACCCTATTAGTAAATCAATTCTTGCCTATTTCCTTCTTAAAGCGACACCCATTACATGTCCTCTCAGTTCATATCTCCCCTTAAACTTCAACTTCCCCTTTCCCTTCCCAGAAGAAGTCCACTATTCTATTTATCTATTTTCTACCTGCTCTCTCCCGCTCAACTACCCTGGAATCACCGATGGAGTTCGAGTTAAGCCTTGAAGTATAACGAAGTACATTTTGTTATACTCAAACCTACAGAGAGAGTGAAGTCCACTATGGTACAGTCACCAAGCCACATGGGAAATTACAATACATTTCCTTTCTCCATCCCACCGATGTCTGTATTCTAGTCATCTTTCCATGCTACGCTTTCCTTGTGGAATGAGACCGTCAAACCACTCTACAGCAACTCTGCTACGTTATCAGTGTCTGTTATGTTATGTTATGTTATGTTATGTTATGTTATGTTATGTTATGTTATGTTATGTTGTGTTATGTTGTGTTATGTTATGTTGTGTTATGTTGTGTTATGTTGTGTATGTTGTGTATGTTGTGTTATGTTGTGTTATGTTGTGTTATGTTGTGTTATGTTGTGTTATGTTGTGTTATGTTGTGTTATGTTGTGTTATGTTGTGTTATGTTGTGTTATGTTGTGTTATGTTGTGTTATGTTGTGTTATGTTGTGTTATGTTGTGTTATGTTGTGTTATGTTGTGTTGTGTTGTGTTGTGTTGTGTTGTGTTGTGTTGTGTTGTGTTGTGTTGTGTTGTGTTGTGTTGTGTTGTGTTGTGTTGTGTTGTGTTGTGCTGTGTTGTGTTGTGTTGTGTTGTGTTGTGTTGTGTTGTGTTGTGTTGTGTTGTGTTGTGTTGTGTTGTGTTGTGTTGTGTTGTGTTGTGTTGTGTTGTGTTGTGTTATGTTATGTTATGTTATGTTATGTTATGTTATGTTATGTCATGTTATGTTATGTTATGATACCAGTCACTATTGCTTCTTAAAAACTCTGTAGAATTCCGTAATCGAAGACTACTACCACCATCACCACCACCATCGCCAGGAACACCAAAACCTTCACCACCACAACCACTACCACCACCTACATATGTCATCACCTCAGCGCGCTGCTGGGTTTGTTCCATTTACGACTTCCATGTCGGGCGCGAGGAGGTCGGACGGAAAGGTGCGCGACAGCCCGGTTGAAACATAACACAAAGCGGTTCCGTCTTCATTTCCCTCCTATTTCCTTCACATCATCTCTTTTCAGTCTCTTCATTATTCCTCCTTCTCCCTCCCTTCCCTTCCTCTCGCTCTCTCTCTCTCTCTCTCTCTCTCTCTCTCTCTCTCTCTCTCTCTCTCTCTCTCTCTCTCTCTCTCTCTCTCTCTCTCTCTCTCTCTCTCTCTCTCTCTCTTTCTTTCTTTCTCTCTCTCCCTCTCTCTCTCCCATTCTCTCTCTCTCCGTTACTCTCCCTAAAGGACTTACCTATTTCTCCATTTTCTAAATACTTAATTTGCTTCCCATTTTCTTTCTCATTGATCTCCTTCATTCCCATATCCTTCTCTCATTTCATGCCTTATCAACTCTACTACTCTTTTGTTCCCTTTCTTCTTGTCTATTCGTCTATTTCTTTTTGTTTTTCGAAATATTTCTACTTCCTTCATCCTTGTTCCTATATCTTCTCTGCATTTCTCCCATTTCTCTTCGCTTCTTATTTTACCATTTCCACCGTTTCTGACGTCACCAATTATACAAAACCACACATTTTTTATCTTTTTTTTTTCTTTAGATATCAAATACTTACCCTGTGGTGGTGGCAAAGAATGCTGCCACCAAGTATTCCCACTTGGATCGTTAGAGGCGAGAAAAACGGGACGGGGATTGGGATCAGGCATCCTTCTCCCTGTAGCCCCACAGGAGACATTCCAAAAAAAAAAAAAAAAAGTAAAGGCATATGAGGGTCTAGGAGTTTTCCAACCAGCACCCTAAGGTTTAGGTCTTTTAATGTGCGTGGATGAGGTACAGATGAGAGTAAAAGGGAAGAGATAGGTAGTATGTTTGTGAGAAGAAAGATAGATGTGTTGGCTTTGAGTGAAACTAAGTTGAGAAGGAAGGGCGAGTGTGAGTTTGGGAGTTTATTTGGGAGGTTATTAGGCGTGAAGAGAGGGCGAGGGAGAGAAGGGGTGGCTATAATAGTAAGTGAAGAGATAGGTAAACGTGTAGGGGAGTGAAAGGAGGTTTCTTCAAGGTTAATGTGAATGAAAGTGAAACTGGGAAAGGAGGTATGGGTTTTTGTAAGTGCATATGGGCCAGGTAGTGAGTAGAGTACAGAGGAAAGGGAGGTTTTTTGGATAGATTTAAATGAGTGCACAGGGGAATTAGGGAGGAACGTCAATGCAGTAGTATTGGGAGGCCTTAATACTAGGGTAGGAAATTAACCAATAGACGGAGTGGTTGGGAAATGTGAAGTTCCAGGAAAGATTCGTAGTGGAGAGTTGATGGTCGAGATGTGTCTAGAAAGAGAGCTGATGATAGCAAATACAGTATTTTGGAAGAAAGTCAAGCATAAGTACACGTGGGAGAGGGTGGTGAATGAAAGGGTGGTAGATAGAGCGTTAATGGACTATGTTGTGGCAGATAGGAGTATAATAGGAAGATTTAAGGAGGCTAAGAGGAGATTGTATGAAGTAGTGATTGTGCCAACAGCACTATATCGGGCAGAAACAAGGAACATAAGAGAGGAAGAGAGAAGGAGTTTGAATGTGTTTGAGATGAAGTATCTGAGAAGTATGATGGGGGTTACTAGGCTAGATAGAGTGAGAAATGGGGAGGTGATGAGGAGAACGGGGGTGGTAAGGGAGTTGGGAGATAGGGTGGATGAAAGAGTGTTGGGATGGTTTGGACACGTGGAAAGAATGAATGAAGAAAGACTAGTAAAAGAGGTATGGAAGGCAGATGTGGAGGAAGTAAACATGAGGGGGCGACCTAGGATGAGAAGAATGGATGGGGTGAAAGGAACTTTGGGGAAGAGGGGAATGTCTGTTGAGGAAGGAAAGGAAAGGACAGAAGACAGGGGTGAATGGAAAATGGTTTTATATGGATGATTTTGTGATGCATGAGGTGGAATGGGTGGGGAGATGGTGGGTGAGGTAGTATGTGTGAGAAAAATTGGACGTAGCCCGAAGGAATTTCTCCCCGTCTTCTCCTTTTCTGCATGAGGGGACAAAGAGGGGGGGTCGCCGGTTTAATGAAGCGGCCTTGCTGTGGATGCGCTGTGTCTTCCGACACTGCTTCTTACCCAGGGCAGTGGACAAGATACAGGGATGACCCGTCTTCCAGGAGGTGCCAAGATAAGAGGGAGGGTAGAGGGTGGAGGGGAGTGGAATGTATTGGGGATGGAATGGGTGGGAATAGTTTTTATGCCTTTGTTTTTTGGCTACCTCCCTTGTAAGGGGGAAAAAGCCTTTGGTATATGTATGTATGTATGTATGTATGTATCAAATACTGCTCCAGTTTTCGAGTTTCCATCATTTTCAACAACTTGTTTATTATTTTTTCTCATCTTCTTTATTCCTCCTCATTGTATTCACTTCCCTTCCTGCTGACGATGTTATCTTGCCTTCTCTAACCTGCAAGCCCTACACGTTTGCCACCTTGCCTTGTATTTCTTCCTTCCTCACAATGCCTTGACACTAATTTCTACATATCTCCTCCCAATTCCTTGCACAATTCCACGGCCCCTTTCACTCCTCACCTCACCTTTTCCTCCTCCTCCTCTTCCTCCTCCTCCTCCTCCTCCTCGTCCTTGTCCTTCTCCTCCTCCCCCTCTCCACCTCCTTCTTCCTCACCTCTTCCCTATCTTCTCTCAATTTACAGCCTCCACTGGTTTCTTTTGGATTATCTTTTACTCCTTCTCCATCCATTTATTCCCTAGGTTATTAAATTAGATTATTTGTGTATGTGTGTGCATGCACAAATTACAAAATGCATACCTTTCGAAATATCAAAACTTCACATAACCCCTGTATATGCGTGCATACAAAAATAAAAACAAACTATTTCTACAAGACCAAACAAGTTCACACTAGCCTGTTGTGTATGTGCATGCATACACAAATTACAAAATAAAGTAAAATAAAACAATATCACACTACCCCATTGTGTATGTGTATATACATACAAACTACAAATACACACTTTTTTCAGTGCAGCAAAATCACACCAAGTCAAATACCCGGAGGCATAAATAGATGAGGCACAAGAATCATACACTGTTGAGGTTATCATCCAGTAACATCAATACTCGGACAGGCAACAAGTACCACACATCCCAGCGGACTCCAGCGTAGACTGTACACTATTTACGTCATCTAAAATGGCTATAGCGTACACGAAAATTAGCAACAATAACACCATTCTTCCCCGAGTTATT
>NC_134782.1:54558470-54560970 GCF_046742065.1 Oratosquilla oratoria
AGCCCCTGGTTTGGAGAATTTGTTAAAACGAGAACGCAAACTTAGATTACTGGTTTATGACACCGGAAATTGAAGTCGTGGAAGTGGTGGAGAAGTGTGGTGGAGGAGGAGATGGTGAAATCGCCCAAGGTAGGTGCCACATCCGAGTAGAAGTGGCAGTAGACTCAGAAGAAGTAGAAGTAGAAATGGAGTCAAGAACCCAATTTCAAGAGGTGACAACGAGGTCATGCCAAAGACGATGGGGTTCTTTTACGAGACCAGTGTTGTTGCCACGGACCAGTTTACAAGTGCTTCTAGCCTTGATAGTCAGCAGGACCGAATATGATGTATCTGCACAGAAAACGGGGAGTCAAAAACTGTGACGTGGTACAAGACGTCGAAGTCTGTAAAAAGGCGTCAAGGACGCAAAGTGGGTGTAGTCGAGGAATTGAATATTTTTTTACTCCAGATTCGAATGCCACGTGCACAGATTGGGGAAGGAAAGAGAGAGAGAGAGAGAGAGAGAGAGAGAGAGAGAGAGAGAGAGAGAGAGAGAGAGAGAGAGAGAGAGAGAGAGAGAGAGAGAGAGAGAGAGAGAGAGAGAGAGATAAAGACCGCGTTTAGTGTACGTGTTCAAAATGGTTCACATGTTCCTGCCGAAATACGTTGATTACATTGTTTGAACATAACGAGAGAGAGAGAGAGAGAGAGAGAGAGAGAGAGAGAGAGAGAGAGAGAGAGAGAGAGAGAGAGAGAGAGAGAGAGAGAGAGAGAGAGAGAGAGAGAGAGAGAGAGAGAGAGAGAGAGAGAGAGAGATAGAGAGAGAGAGAGAGAGAGAGAGAGAGAGAGAGAGAGAGAGAGAGAGAGAGAGAGAGAGAGAGAGAGAGAGAGAGAGAGAGAGAGAGAGAGAGAGAGAGAGAGAGAGAGAGAGAGAGAGAGAGAGAGAGAGAGAGAGAGAGAGAGAGAGAGAGAGAGAGAGAGAGAGAGAGAGAGAGAGAGAGAGAGAGAGAGAGAGAGAGAGAGAGAGAGAAACAGGGACATTTGACCGAGTGGACATTTGGCCGAATGAAAATTCTAATTGTTCATTTCTATCTCTAATTTGTAGAAAGGGAGAAATAGGATAAAATGACATGCATCTAAAATTGTAGTATATCTGTTTTAGCTGCTAATATATTCATGAGTGAACGAAATGAACACATGGCTGAAATAGGTAATTTCCCTTTTCTAACATAAACTAGTGTTTTGTTAATTGCATGTTTAAACTATTAAGTCACTTCCAAGCTAATCCAAAGTTAACTACCTTGCATAGACGGTGGTTCAGTCGCTATTCTAAAATTTTAAAGTCTCGGGAAGTGTGTTTTACATTTATTCACGTTATTTTCTTTATAGCTCATATACAATTTTATTTTCTTATGTTCTCCTAAGCCCTGACCGTCTCCACAAGCACTGGATGAAATGAAGGAAGCATAAAGAAGTGTTTGCTTTTGAGAAACGTAGTGCACCCGTCCTTTCATAATCAGTGGTAATTGAAACTGGATTATGACCTTGTCTGACTTTCTTGAAGGTGCTAAAAGTTAAGCCATGTATGTTTTTTTTTCTTGCGATGAAATATACTTAGGAAATTGTATGGCCCTCATCAATATATATATATATGTATATTTATATATATATATATATATATATATATATATATATATATGTATATATATGTATACATATATATGTATATGTATATATATATATATATATAAACATATACATATATATATATGTATATATATATATATGCATATATATATGTATATATATATATATATATATATATATATATATATATATATATGCATTGTGTATATTCAAAAGCCTATTGGTACAGAATCAAAATCCCCATCACAAACCCAGTTGTCTATAGATTTCCGTAATTCGTCAGTTATGTTCTACTCTTTTTTTCAAATTAGAAACAAAAACAGACAATTAAAAGTTCATTTGGCCAGATATCTGTTTGTCCATTTGTTCGCTCGGCTAAATGTCCTCTCGGTCAAATGTCTGTCGGTTAAATGTCTGTCGGTCAAATGTCCGTCGGCCATCCTTCCGGTCACGGAACAGATCTACATAAGAATAGAAAAAAATGCATATTTATAAAATTGTAGCACAATACCATAGAAAAAACGTAAGACGGAAAACAAGAAACAATCAAGATCGACTTCATGTTCCAGAGGAAAACAAAATTTCGAAAAAAAAGGAAACAAAAAGAAGATAAAGAAAAAAAAAATGGTCCAAGAATAAAAAGAACTGATAAAAAGAAAACGGCTCCGACCGAGATTGACTCTTGGCGGATGGGTGAGCGAAGTGAAATGAAAGAGGACGAGTCTGGACATTGCCATGGAGGAGGAGGAGGAGGAGGAAGGGGAGGAGGAGGAGGAAGAGGAGGAGGAGGAGGAGGAAGAGGAGGAGGGGGAGGAAGAGGAGGAGAGAGAGAGAGAGGAGAGAGGAGGAGGAGGAGGAGGAGGAGGAGAGAGAG
>NC_134782.1:54570970-54575970 GCF_046742065.1 Oratosquilla oratoria
ATATATATATAGATATATATAGAGAGAGAGAGAGAGAGAGAGAGAGAGAGAGAGAGAGAGAGAGAGAGAGAGAGAGAGAGAGAGAGAGAGAGACAGACGAGAGAGAGAGAGAGAGAGAGAGAGAGAGAGAGAGAGAGAGAGAGAGAGAGAGAGAGAGAGAGAGAGAGAGAGAGAGAGAGAGAGAGAGAGAGAGAGAGAGAGAGAGAGAGAGAGAGAGAGAGAGAGAAGATAAATGCAGCAGTATTGGGGTCACCAGTTCAAATGCTGGTATGTTTTGTGCTACAGTTGGAGGGAATGGGAAAGGTAATTACTGCCAATTAAGAGGGACTACGAGCGAATTGCACGAGAGACAGAACAAAACTAAATGCAAAGTTGATCCAAGTTAAACGGGTGGACTTACACTGGTTAAGAAAATTAGTAAATGACTAGAATAAACAAATAAGATAGCGAAATAAAAATTAAATAATTTAATGCATAAGTAATAAATAAATAAATAGATAAACTAGATAGAATGAATTAATAGAATTAATAAATGGATGAAATAAATAAATACATAAATAGTTAAACAAAACAAGTAAATAAAATGAGTAAATATATTGAGTAGATAAATAGATATAAATGAATATAAAAATAGAAATTATAAATCAATAAATGAAATAGATAAGATAAACAAGTAGACATATAAAACAAACAAATAGAATAGAATAAATTAACAAGATAAATTGAATATATTTACAAATAGATAAGATAAAAAAAGGATGTCTTCCTATTTACCTTACTTGATCTAACTATAATACTCGTATACAGAATATGATCTATGGTCATGGGGTCCCGTGCCTGTGCCTCTATTGATCTAAATTGCCTTTAAACTTGTGTTCTTAAAAGGATGTCTTTCTATTTACCTAAATTTATCTAACTGTAATACCTGTATACAGAATAAGATCTATACTCATGGGGTCCCGTGCTTCTACTCATCTAAATTGCCTTTAAACCTGTGCTCTTTTTTATGGCAAAGCAAGTTTTCTCCTCATGTAGTGGCTGTCGCCTGACCGTTTCATTAAAAATAAATCTCGATTACGCAGCTTGTAAGTGATACCTGAGCTCACACAGAGACGCAGCCGACACAGCCGACGCAGCACAGAACAGACTTCCTGCTGCTGCAATGAAATATAGTTGGAACTTCTCTCTCATTTGAAATGCTTCTAGATGTACTACCTCAGCATCCCAAGGGAGAAAGAATTTCAAATCTTGCTTCAATTCAGCAACAGGAAGTCTGACTTTTCCCTGTTCTGCGGCGCTTGCGTCTCAGTTTCTGCCAAGCGATACCATTCACTCGAGAGAATGCGTTGTTCTTTTGCAAGGAATCGACTTATGTTCTGCTGTTCTGCAACTCATCTTGGTGCAGCACAGACCTTAACAGTTTTGTGCTGCATTGGCAGCGTTGTGTATTGTTTGGGGCTTTCGTCACTCGTACCTTGCGAAGAGGCTTTGTAAAGAGGTTTGTGAGGCGTTGCCTCTGGGAAATGTGGCTCCTCAATTGTTGTCCTTTCGTTCATTGTTACAGGACCTTCTGTCGTGTAATCGACTGTGGAACACTAAGTGCACTAGGTTCCAACGTTGAAAGTAGACTTCCTGTCTTATGATAATCCTGGATGCAAAATAACTACACAAATAGACCAATAAATAATGATAATATCAAATGAATAGTAATAACGATAAGTGAATAATAATGATAAATAGATAACGATAAATAAATAATGATAATAAATATATAATGATAATGATAGAAAATTATAAGTAATAATGATAGATGATAATAAATGGTAGCTAAGAAAGAATAAAAGAAAATTTAATTAGAACGAGTGAGAGGTATAAATGCTCCTTAAGATTAGAAATGTCATCTGAGATGGGTTGCTTTGAATTCAGTTCGTTTATTACGGGTTCGATGAAGCCAATTCATCAACCGAGGACCCTGATTTGATTTACAGTGATTGGCTTTACGTCTAAGTGTCCTTCCAATTGATCACATGGTGGCCTGCGGACGTACCATACTTCGATTACGATTTCCGGAATATCCTCTTCAAGTAGATTTCGCCCACTTGAATAAGAACATGGGACTCGATTCCCTATAGACTTACTTGACGTTCTCATTACCGGATCGAATCCTTATCCGAGGACATCATCCCTAGATTAAATGTGCCATTCTTTGTGGAATCTAATTCTGAGTTATAATGAGTTGTGTCTTGAGTGAGGAGAGTTTCCGGTGACACGTATCCTTAAACACATCTAACTAACCCGTGTGGGGGATGAAGTGGACTTTTCCTAAAGGGCTTCTTTCGTACGAAGCGGGCGATGCCCACACCGGTACGACCACTACCATATTTCTCTGTAGACGGCGGCGGAGGTGAAAATCAGCCGCTACTTAAAGAAAATGTAGAAAAGTGGGAGGTGAGCCAGCTGTTGTTTGCGGACGACACTGCGCTTGTGGCAGGATCGGAGGAGGGATTGAGGAAGTTGGTGGCAGAGTTTGGGAGAGTATGTGATAGAAGAAAGCTAAAGATAAATGTGGGTAAAAGTAAGGTGATGAGATGTACAAGGGGTGAAAGTGGCAGTAGACTGGAAGTGAGCATTAAGGGAGAGCGACTGGAGGAAGTGAATAGTTTTAGATACTTGGGTGTAAATGTGGCAGGGAAAGGTGGAGTGAAAGTGGAGGTAGAATGTAGATTAAGAGAAGCGAGTAAATGCCTTGGTGGATTAAAGAGTGTAATGAGGAATAGATATTTGGGAATGGATGCTAAGAGGAGACTGTATGAAGGAGTGATTGTGCCAACAGTACTGTATGGAGCAGAAACATGGAACATAAGAGAAGAAGAGAGAAGGAGTTTGAATGTGTTTGAGATGAGGTGTCTGAGAAGTATGATGGGGGCTACTAGGCTAGATAGTGTGAGGAATGAGGAGGTGAGGAGGAGAACAGGGGTGGAAAAGGAGCTGAGAGATAGGGTTGATGAAAGAATATTAGGATGGTTTGGACACATGGAAAGAATGAGTGAAGAAAGACTAGTAAAAGAGGTATGGAAGGCAGATGTGGAGGGAGTGAACATGAGGGGACGTCCTAGGATGGGGTGGATGGATGGGGTGAAGGGGGCTTTGGGGAAGAGGGGAATGTCTGTTGAGGAAGGACGGGAGAGGACAGAAGACAGGGGTGAATGGAGAATGGTTGTATATGGATGATGTTGTGATTGCATGAGGTGGAATGGGCGGGGGGATGGGGGGGTGAGGTAGTATGTGTGAGCAAAATTTGACGCAGCCCGAAGGGATTTCTCCCCGTCCTCTCCTTTTATGCAATGGGGGGACGGAGAGGGGGGGTCGCCGATTTAATGAAGCGGCCTTGCTGTGGATGTGCTGTGTCTTGCGGCACTGTTTCTGACCCAGGGCAGTGGACAAGGTGCAGGGATGACCCGTCATTCAGGAGGTGCTCAGATGGGAGGGAGGGATGGAATGGGTGGGAATGATTTTATGCCTTTTTCTTTTTGGCTACCTCCCTGGTAAGGGGGAAGAAGCCTTGGTATATGTATGTATATGTATGTACTTACTCCCAGGATTTTTCTTATATATTCGATTGATTGTTTATTAATTAATTAACTAATGTATTTATTTATCTATATATTTATTTACTTATTATTTATTTATTTATTTATTTATCTATTTACTTATATATATATATATATATATATATATATATATATATATATATATATATATATATACATATGTTCATTTGTGCATTTGTTCATTTGTTCGTTTGCTTACTTGTTCATTTGTTCACTTGCTCATTTGTTCACTTGCTCATTTGTTCATTTTCTCACTTATTAATTTGTTTGTTCATTTTTTATTTATTCATTTGTTCATATGTGTATTTGTTCATTTGTTCATTTGTTTATTTGTTTATTTGTTTATTTGTTCATTTGTTCATTTATTCATTTATTCATTTATTCATTTACTCATGTATTCATGTATTCATTTATTCATTTATTCATTTATTCATTTATTCATTTATTCATTTATTCATTTATTCATTTATTCATTTATTCATTATTCATCATTCATTTGTTCATTTGTTCATTTGTCCATTTGTTCATTTGTTCATTTGTTATTTTTTTTCAATTGTTCAATTGTTCAATTGTTCATTTGTTCATTTGTTTATTTGTTCACTTATTCACTTGTTCACTTGTTTATTTGTTCATGTGTCCATTTGTTAATTTGTGAATTTTTTCATTTGTTCATTTGTTCGTTTGTTCATGTGCTCACTTGTTTACATGTTCACTTGTTCGCTTGTTCACTTGTTCATTTGTTCATTTGTTCTCTTTAGACTGTTAGGGCTGGTAACAGACACTGCTGGCAATGAAAGAGATGTACGGGATTCAAAGCCACAACTAAGTGAAAAGGAGATCAACACAGTTCCTATTACGCCACGAACGCACTAGAAGAGAAGGTATAGGTTTTGTTATCATTTGTCTGTCTGATTTTCATTTATTATTAGTTATATGTCAATTTATTATTATTTACTATTTACCTGTTTGTTTATTACTTAACTATACCTATGCATTTATTTATGTATTTTATTTGTTATTTACATTATTATAGTTTTTATTTATTATTTTATTATTATTATGATTTTTTTCGCATCCGACCTAGATATGGACCAAAAGGTCTCCTGTCGGCATGCTCCGCCTTTGTAATTCTTTTTATAAGTTATGGGTGACGCCCATGCTATGCGGAAGATTTTATCTTAAGCATCAGCCATGTGTGAAAGCGTTCATAAACACCCATAGTTATTTGAGAGCACGACGTCGTGCCGTGGACGGCGCATGGCAAAAATACGATGCGCGTGAAATAAGCCTAACCCATGACCCGACCGAGTAGTACGTGACTCTTGTCCTCAGCGACTTCGGACAACTCAGAGTTCGTTCGCTCCTGAGGGCCCTTTCACCCGCTTGCCA
>NC_134782.1:54585970-54590970 GCF_046742065.1 Oratosquilla oratoria
AACACACAACACACAACACTTATTAATATATATATATATATAATATTTATATATATATATATATATATAAGCTGGTATATATGTTTATATGTATGTATGCATATTATGTATGTATATATATATTTTGCATATATATATGTATATACATATATTTTTTATACATATATATATATTTATATTATATATATATATATAAGTTCGGTTCGTATTTTGAAGGGTTCGTGTTAGCATGGGTCGAGAGTTAAGGTTTTGCATATATATGACGTAAGCCGGCCTAGGCATTGGGTTTCGAATCCCAGTGGATGAGTCTATTTCTAAATTTGTCCAAATGTATATAAACACTTGTCGGTAAAGATAACCTGCATAAAGGATTCGAGAAATACATTACGTAGAGTGTTGTGTCCGAGTGCCATCGGCGGGGGAACGCCTGGACCGTGAACCAAGTCGTATGTTTTGAAGGGTCGACGATTGCATGGTCAGTAAGGTTTTGCTTTATAAGAACGTAAGCCGCGCCTAGGAAGGGTTCGAATCCCAGTTGATGATTCTATTTCCAAAAATTGTCAAAATGGATAATGACCACTGTCGGAAGACTAACCGTGCATAAAGGATTTCGATGGAAATACCATTATGTAGCATGTGCTTTCCGAAGTGCCCTCGGCGGAAAACGACTGGACCGTGAAACCAAGTCGTTTCGTTTTGAAGGGTCGAGATAAGCTTGGTCAGTAAGGGTCTTTGCATTTTATGAGTAAACGCTAGGCAAGGGTTCGAATCCCAGTGGATGAGTCTATTTCCAAAAAGATTGTCAAATGAAAAAAACACTTGTGGAGGGGGGAAGACTAACCGGCATAAAGAATCCGTGAAATATCATTTCGTTGCATGTTCTGTCGAGTGCCCTAGCCGGGATCGACTGGACCGTGAACCAAGTCGTTTCGTTTTGAAGGGTCTCGAGATAGCATGGTCAGATAAGGTCTTTGCATTATAAGACGTAAGCCGCTAGGCAAGGGTTCGAATCCAGTGGATGAGTTTATTTCCAAAAATTGTCAAATTATTAAATATATATATATATATAGATGCATATATATATATATATATATATATATAAGTAAAAATAAATAAAGAGATAAGTCTAAATAAAAAATATCTTCTAAAAACGTGTGGAAGTCGGAGACAGGTGTGCTATTACGGTGTACTTTGTCCTAAAAATATTCTTGAAAATGCGCTTGGGTAATTCGGGGTCAGGGTGGTTATTCTTTCTTTCTTTTCTTCTTCTTCTTCTTCTTTTCATTTTTCTTTTCTTTCTTCTTCTTCTTCTTCTTCTTCTTCTTCTTCTTTCTTTTCTTCTTTCATATCATCATCTTCTTTTCTTATTCTTCTTCTTCTTCTTCTTCTTCTTTTCTTCTCTTTCTTCTTATTCTTCTTTTTTTCTTTTCCGTTCTTTTTTCTTTCGCGTTTTCTTCTTACTTCTTCTTCTTCTTCTTCTTCTTTTCTTCTTCCTTTCTTTTTCTTCTTCTTCTTCTTCTTCTTTTCTTCTTCTTCTCGCGTTCTTCTTCGGTTTTTCTTCGCGTTCTTCTTGCGTTCTTCTTTGATTCTTCTTCCCCGGGCGTTCTTCTTCGGCTTTCTTTATTCGCGTTTCTTCTTCTTCGACGTTCTTCTTTGCGTTCATTCTTCCTTACGTTTTTCTTCCTCGCGTTCTTCTTCTACGTTCTTCTTCGCGTTCTTCTTCGCGTTCTTTCTTTGCATTATACCTCGTGTTCTTCTTTGCGGTTCTTCTTAGCGTTCTTCTTCGCGCGGTTCTTCGTCACGTTCTTCTTCGCCGTTCTTCTTCCTCGTGTTTTCTTCCTCGCGTTCTTCTCTGTTCTTTTTCGCGTTCTTTTTCGTGCTGGGGATCCAGTGTTGGGGTTTCCGCACGAGGCCGAGGCCGAAAGGGGGGGTGGGGGGGGGGGGGGAAAAACGAGGGATTAGCGTGCGGAAAGCTGCGGCTGTTAGGCGCCCTGTTTGCTCAGCAAGCCCCCGGCGAAGCCGGGGAGGGCAAAGCCCGCAGCTTGTATACATATATATTTATATATATTTTTTTTTTTTTGTTGCAGTTGCTTGCAGGATTCGAACCCGCTGTTCTCGGCCATCCGTAAAATTACCTTGGGTTCGAATCCTGATGAACTGTTCACAAAAAAAATTCTATCGGTTTGATGTGTGCTGATTAGCGAATTACTCTCTTATATATATATTTATATATATGTACATATATTTATATATTTATATATAAATGTAGGTATATGTATATGTATATGTATATGTATATAGATATTTTAATAATATATATATATTTAAATATATGTGGGTGTTTGTGTGTGAGTGTGTGCTTGTGTGTGTGTGTGTATTATATGTAATATTAATATGTATATATATACATACATATGTAACATATATATACATATAATATTATATATAGTTATATATATAAATGTTATGTATATACATATGCAATTGAATTTAGGAAGCCATTTTTTCTTGAATACATTTTCTATTGGATAATACAGCATGCTTGGCATTGGTTATCTTATATAAACTTTCTATCTAAGGTGCTTAATTGTATGTGCCACATTAAGAACCCCGTCCTTGATGCCGTGAATGAAAAAAAAGATATATATATATATATATATATATATATATATTATAGATTTGTAAATGATAATCTCGTAGATGTAGAAACAAAAAGAACTTCAAACTCTAAAAAAAATGATGGAAGTAAACTTTTGCGAGTGACTTACCGTAAAGGAAAGTATCGGTAACAAGATTTCTTTTTAGATGTTTGGTGAGATGGTACAAATGTGTATATCAAACCAAGCGACTCTTGAAGATGTTTAAACTGTTTTACCAAATACCTTTCAAAATGAAAAGGCGGTGTGTTATGGGTTTTCTTACAAGAGCTTTTAAAATGTGTTCATAGTGGTAATTTTTCCACCAAGAATTAAACAAGATCAAGCAAATGGTAACCAACAATGCCCTTCCGATGAAAGAAATAGACAAAGAAATTAAGAATAAAATAAAGGAATTCAACACCGATCTAGGTAATATAGGAAATATGTAGACTAATATAAATATTCACTATCAAAGTACAATATCATCCGCATACAAAAAAGATGAAAAAGTCTTAAAGAAAATCGTACATAAGAAAATGTAACCCCAAGAAGCAAGAAGATTCCCTGAAATTAGTAATATATTATCACAACTCCAGAACTTTGTCATTAGTTATGAAAAGCAACTTAGCAGGAGTAAAATATAAATCAAAACAATGCTGTGTACAAAAAAATCAAACCCCTTCAACATAGACGGTGTGTGTTGCAATGACGAGTATATTGGCCATACAACTCAAACCTTATCTCAAAGGCTGACATACCATATGCAAAATGGATCAATAAAATCACACATTTCATAAGTACACAAGACGAACATATCGTGGGATGATTTGAACAATAGTACTATAATAATAGCAATTAATAACAATAAGAATAAAATAGAAATGCTTGGAAGCCGTGTTAATAAGATATTACCCTCAGCAATAAACATACAATAAAGTATGAATGGATCCTGGAGTTATTCCGGCATCCCACAGAACGTCACAAAGAAGCTAACCTATATCTACCGGACCGAAGTATGTCTTGTACAGTGACATATATGATCACAATTTATAACTTTCAAATTAACTTACCAGCTTTTGACATGAAGTGTGATGGTTTGTAAACCACTTCTGCACAGCTCATAACGCCGAAGCATCATTCCCTAATGTAGCAGCTATGTCAGCGTGAATGTACTTCGGGGCCGATCCTTTTTTCTGCAGATATTTGATAACACCACGGTGCCAAATTTTTTCCATAGTCATATATTTCTTTGGTTTTCCTTTCAAATTCCTGAATGAATACAACAACGTCAATTAACCTGAAAAGAAACAATGCCGTTACCATCAGATAATGTTGAATTTAATGCATAAAAAAAATCATTGCTTCCAAGTCAGTCTATGAACTTTTCAACCCACGTTCGTATAAGACTTTTTTTTATGAAATACAATATTATAAATAGTCTTGATTTGTAAAGTGCAATAGCTTCGGCCAATTTCTTGACGATCAAGAAACCAATAGAAACTGCAAACTACCATACATTGGATTAATCAATTTCAGTTTTTGACATGAAATTTGATGGTTTGCAAACCAAACCATACCCAGCTAAAGCAAATACTTCCTGAAGGTGCTTTGACTGGCTATGAGATACTTTGGATGTCTACAAAGATGGCAGCTTGAATTAAGTGAATATCCTTATTTAATGGTTCATTACCTATAATGAGATAATTTCCGCCTCAGAGAAAGAAAATAAGATTCTAGGACTGCGTGATCTTTCAATTTCAATAGTCTATCTGTCATTAATAATATTACCAATCGTTTGTTCGTCCACATTTGGAATATGCTGTTTCCGTATGGTCACCCAATCATTAAAGGCATTGATATATTGGAGAAAAAAAAAAGTACAACGGCGAGTCACAAAAACTGATTCCAAACACTAGAAATAAATCATACGAAAATCGACTAAAACATATGAATCTATTTTCCCTACAAAAGCGTAGACTCAGGAATGATTTGATACAGGTCTTAAAGATTCTAACGCGAAAATGACAACTTCAAAAGTGACGAAATGTTCACAGTAAATGCGAATCAGACAAAAAATAATGATCTCAAAATGTCATGAAGATTAGATTTGAATGTGGATAGAAAGAACTTAGTCAACCGTGTAGTAAATGAATAGAATAAACTTCCTACAGAGGTAGTGTAATGTAGTACAGTCAAAGTTTTAAGATTCATTTAGATAAGCACCAAAATAATAGGCTATTATGTCTGCCATTTATCTTATCATATTAATTTATTCATTATTATTTATTTGTTAATTAGGTAATTATAAATCATTATTAATTATTTATCTACTTGACTATTTGATATTATCTATTCATTTAT
>NC_134782.1:54592664-54602664 GCF_046742065.1 Oratosquilla oratoria
AATACCGTCACTTTAACCTTTCAGAGGTAGAAAGAAGAGATTTAAACAATTTCTTCTAAGGAGCGACGTTGTTCTGACAATTTGTTTCAACCTTTTTCATAAGATGTACAATGGTTACATGTACATGTACATCGGTTATAATCTTAAGCCAAATGTCAAAGCCTGAAAAAACTAGCATATACAGAATAACACCCTTATGTTTAGAAGAAACAAAGATCCTAGTTGCTTGTTATGACGTCTAGTTTATTATCTTTCTTTTGTTCATCTTAAATATCACATTTTGTATTACGGGAAAAGTTGTGGCTATGTTAGAAAAAGAAATTGAATAATTGGAGAATGAAGTGAGAGAGGTAATAATAGAGAAGAAGAAAATTGGATAGGAGAAATACAGAAAAATAGGCAGGCAGAGAAAATGGGTTGCACTTCATATTTCTTGGATGATAATGAGCGTTTCTATTCCTAGGAGCAATATCGTGTCGAACACGTGGAGTCGTAGAGAGTTAGAGGTCGTTAAAAAGGAAAATTTAAGGGGACCAGACGGCACTATAACGGGAGGAGTAGTTGAAGTAATAAGTAGTTGTTAAGTACAAAGTGTGGTAGTGAAAGTCAAATATATAATATATAATAAATATATATAGTATATATATATATACCTACAAACTATATATATATACTGTATTATCTATTTTATATATGTAATATATATACATATATATACATTATATTATTTATATATATATATATATATATGTGTGTGAGCGGGCAGGTGGTGTGTGTGTGTTTGAGTGATTTGTGCGTGTGTGTGTGTGAGGTTGTTGTTGTGTTAGTGACGGTGGAGTGTGTGTGTATGACGTTGGGGGTGTGTGTGTCGTGTGTGGGCGTGCATGTCTGGTTTGTGTGTGAGGTGTGTGTTGTTGTGTGTGTGTAGTGTGTGGTGGTGTGTGTTGTGTAGAGTTGATGTGTGTGTGTGTGTGTGTGTGTGTGTGTAAAATGAAAGTAAAACAAATCTCTCTTTTCTTCCCTAATATATATACCTAGCTCTCTGAGTTACACCAAGGGACTCCGATAGGTTTCCTCAATTTGTTTACTAGATCAGTTCTGCAACAACGTCATGATTTCTTTAGTCCAATGATCTTTACTTTTATATTCAAGATCCTTCCCTAAGGGCGTAATTTCACTCTCGTGAATCAATTGAATTTTCTCCTCCTTCATCCTTTCTCGAATCAGAAAGGCTTTGTTACAAAACCCGTAATTATAACTGCTTACTCGAATAATCTCAAAATCAATGCACGATCCTGACTTAGTTTATATATTGGGGCTGACATCGTCCATAAAAATAGAATCATTATTAACAGCCAATGAAATCGGGTGGGGTGTCCTGTCCCGAGGGTCTGTTTATGGGGGTCCGGTCCCGAGGTGTTCGGGTCGGGTTGTATAAGAAGTTGGGTGGAGATGTTTTTTTCGTTGTTTTGCTTAGTCGGTCCCTAGTCTGGGTGTTGGGGGTGCCCCCGAGGGTCCCCCCCCCTGAGGGTTGTTTGCAAACAATTTACGCGACGAGGAGCAAAGTTGTGCAATTTCTTAGCATACGCTCGAATGTTGTCTCCCTACGAACTGTTCTGTTTATCAAACACCCAAACCCAAATTCATAAAAATTATGTTCTCGCCACCTTTTATTTTTTTCCTCTACCCTGCTTGTATCTACCTTATTTGCCCCTACATTTACTATATCTATGGAGCCGTCATCTACAAAGCCTCTTACGTTAAGTTTTAAAGGCTTACACATAGGCTCTTACACATAGGTTATATTATAAAAGTTTGGTTCTATTATGTGGTGAGAGGGTTTGCATAAAGAAGGATTATATTTGTATACAATGGGAGTATGGTACGATACCTCTTGTGAGCTTTAAAAAGGAGCTGATGGGGGTTAGATATTTATAAGTTTATTGGGTGTAGTCAAGTAGGTATCATGTCATTCGCAATTGTTCACTAAGGGATAATAGCTTTTAAAATGAGGTGTCTAACTCCACTTTTCCTTTGTCTCTTTTCTGGGAGATTGTTTGAAATGTTTATATATTTTTTTCTGATGTGATGGATATGAGCTCCTGTCTGTGAGTTTCATTCGTAGTCACTTAGGTGTAATGGGACTCTTTTCTGTGATTCAGCACTTAAACAATTTTCACTTATAGTGGAACGCGACTCGTTTCTGTGAGTCACAAATTTGGAGTAGTAACGAGATACAAAGGGGGTGGGGATGTTTCTTGTATCTCTTGGTGAGACATGTTCCCTAGGTTTACATATGTATATACAATTTAAATACAATATAAAAGTATAAGTAAGGGTTATCATGAACATACATTGGTGAGATATAATCATAGGACATACAATTTACTTTGGTAATTAAATTTATAAGAATGGTGTTTGTTAGTCTTGTATTATATGTGTGGGGTTGATTGGTTATTGACCGCTGTGTGGAATATATAATCAGGAGTCTACTGTCCTTTAGAAATATTGATGTTGCGGTATTCCTCAATTAAAGCTGATTCAACTATTTTTCTTCTGAAACTGCAGTGGGACATGAACGCTAATCTGGTCTTACCCCCAGTCAAAAGAATGATTCTGATTTTTAACAAGAAGAAACATGGCCGAATCTTCTAGCCCATACTTGATTGATCTTTTATATTCTGCCAATCTAGTGTTCAAGTCTCAATCTTCATGTTAAAAATCACAATCATTCTTTTGACTGGGGTAAGGCCAGATTAGTGTTCAAGTCCCACTGAGGTTTCAGGAGGAAAATAGTTTAATCAGTTTTAATTGAGGAATGTCCCAACATTGATATTTCTAAAGGACAGTGGACTACTGACATTATTTCCCACGCAGCGGTCAGTAAGCTTGACCGAAGCTTACAACCCCCTCCCCCTCCCCCTCCCCCTCCCGGCCACCCCATATTACACCGCGTCTGAGTTATGTCATCAGTCCATGTTCCCTTACATTCATTTAGTATCTTTAGCTTATAAGCCCCAATTGTCCACTGTCTCACGTAAGTAGTTTTCTACGAACTCTTACATTCACGCGTTTTAATAATTTGTTATATATATATATATATATATATATATATATATATATATATATACAGTATATACATATACTATGTATATTATATATATACATTAATATATAATATATACATATACTATATATAAGTATATATATTATATTTTATATAATATATATTATATATATATAATCATAATATATTGAATGGAGATTAATCTAATCACAAAAGAATATTCTGTAACTCAGGGCTGCTGAGATGTAGTCGTACTTGAAACCACTAAAAAAACTACATAAAGGTTATGTAGTAAATATGCTATAAGAGTGAAAAATAAATAAATAATAAAAAAGAAGACAAATGATAAACATTTAAACAAACAAATATGTTAATCAATAAACAAATGAATAAAAAATAGAGGAAGAAGGAATGAAAAATATACTGATTTTAAAAAGTAGATCACTACGTACATACATACATATACCAAAGGCTTTTTCCCCCTTACACGGGGTGGTAGACAAGAAAGAGAAAATGGGGATTGGTAAAGGAAGAATCGGAGAGGGAAGTAAAGGGAAGGAAAGGTAAGGTAAGGTAAGGAAAGGGAAAGGAAAGGAAAGGAAGTGAAGGGAGGAGTATAATAAAGAAATGGTGGACGAAGAAAAAAAAATTAATGAATCAGAAACAAATTAGGAATAAAGTCTACAACAGGAAACAGTGAAAGGAGGAAGAAGAGGAAGAGGAAGAAGAGGAAGAGGAAGAAGAGGAAGAGAAATAGGAGGGAATTTGGTGTTTTGGTGTGGGAAAACACGTAGAAGGAGTTGATAGGGAGGAGAAAGAAGAGGCGGAGTAATAGAAAATTGAGGAGTAGGAGTAGAAGAGACCGAGGGAGGAGGAGGATGAGGGGGGGAGGAGTAGTAGGATGAGGAGTAGGAGAAGGTGAAAGGGGAGAAAAAGGATAGAAGAGAAACAAAAAGGAAGAGGCAGAGTAGGAGGGGAAGAGAAAGAGGAAGAAAGGGAGAGCAAGAGGAATAGAAGGAAAGGAAGAGAAAGAAGAGGAGGAGGAAAAAACAGGATCTGGAGAAAAAGGAAGAGCGAGAGAAGGAGGAGGAGGAGGAGGAGGGGGAGGAGGAGGAAGAGGAGGAGGAGGAGGGAAAGGAGGAGTAGGGAAAGAGAGGAAGGAGGAAGAGGAAGGAAAGGAGGGAAGGAAGAGAGGAGGAGAAAGAAGAGAGACGAAGAGAAGGACGGGTGGAAAATAAAGAAAAAGAGTAAAGAGAGGAAATGGGGTATGAGACGAACAAATAAATATGTAAATATATCTATCTATATACGAAGAACTTTTTCCCCATTATAAGGAAGGTAGCCAACTCAAAGGCCCGTACCCTCTCCAACCCCTCCCACCCCCTCCACTCTCCTCTCTCTCTCTCTCTTTTTTCCTCTTTCCTTAATTTCCGCCGCATTTACTCTTGCTTTGATATTCAGAGTGGTCACTTTATTAATTCATTTACCTCTTTATTCTTCATCTGTTTTTTGTTCAAGAATGTATAAAACAATAAATAAATAAATAGACATATAAAGTGGCCACTCTGAATATGAAAGCGACACCAATTGCGACGGAAATGAAGGAAAGTGGCGTAGGAAAAAAGAGAGAAGTTGAAACGAAAGAGAGAGAGAGAGAGAGAGAGAGAGAGAGAGAGAGAGAGAGAGAGAGGAGGAGAGAAGGAGCGAGGAGAGAGAGAGGAGAGAGAGGCGAGAGAGATGGAGGAGAGAAGAGAGAGAGCGCGAGAGAGAGAGAGAGAGAGAGAGAGAGAGAGCGAGGAGAGAGAGAGAGCGGAGAGAGAGAGAGAGAGTAGAGAGGTTTGAGGATGAGTGAGAGAGGGATGAGAGAGAGGAGAGGAGAAGAGAGAGGAGTGCAGAGAGAGTAGAGAGGAGGCGATGAGAGAGAGCGGAGAGAGAGAAGGAGAGAGAGGAGAGAGCGAGAATAGAGAGGAGGAGAGAGAGAGAGACGAGAGAGGAGAGCGAGACGAGAGAGAGAGAGAGAGAGAGAGGGAGAAGAGAGCAGGGAAGAGAAGAGGAGAAGGGAAAGAAGAGAGAGATGAGAGAGAGAGAGAAGAGAGAGAGTAGAGCAGTTGTGAGAGAGAGAGAGAGAGACGAGAGAGAAGAGGAGAGAAGATAGAGAGAGAGAGAGAGGGCGGTGTGAGAAGACGGAGAGAGGCGAGAGAGAGAGAGAGAGAGAGAGAGAGAGAGAGAGAGAGAGAGGCAACCAACAGAAGGCTTCATAAACGGAAGAAGAACAAATGAAGGTGGAGAGGTGGGGGAGGGGAAGGGAAGGGAAGAGAAGGGAAGGGAAGAGTTAGAAGAGAGGAAAGTGAGGGACGAGAGGGGAGGGGAGGGGAGGGAGGGGGAAGGAAAGGGTAAGGGGGGAGAGAGGGGAGAGAAGAAAGAGCGTGAAGGGAAGGAAGGGAAGGAAAGGAAGGGAAGGGAATAAAGGGAAAGGAATGAAGAGTGTTGGATTAATGAGGCCTAAACAAAGGAGGGGAGGGAGAGAAAGGGAAGAGAGTAGAGAGGCAAAAATAGACGGAAAAAGAGAAGAGGGGGAAGAAAGGGAAGGTAGTTCGAGCGGAAGGAGGGGAAGGAGAGAAAGAAGAGAAGGACAAGGAAGGCGAGCAATGGAGGAGATAAGAAAGGTAAAAATAAATGACAAATGATTTAAAGAGGGAATGATAGGAAGGAGCAAATGTAGAGGAAATGAAGAAAGAGAGAGAGAGAGAGAGAGAGAGAGAGAGAGAGAGAGAGAGAGAGAGAGAGAGAGAGAGAGAGAGAGAGAGAGAGAGAGAGAGAGATAAAGAGGTAGAGAGAAGAGTAGAACAATGAAAATAAACGACGAATGGAAAACAGTGTCCCATGTTGTGAGGTAGTCTGACGGGAAAGCTGAATGTAGCTGAATAAATAATTACAAATTATGTTTGTCCCCCTTGGCAAAATCCACAGAATCTGGGCGAAATACCGGACGATTTTGGGAGAATGGAGGGCCAGCATAGGCAAGAACAGACTTTACCTATGTGCCGGAGTGTAGTTGAACTCCTTAAATTACTAAAGAATTCAAAACCTACTTTAGTCGCCATTTTTGTGACTCAAACCTATCGTTCATTATTCGTTTAATAAACAGAGAAATAATCGTGGACTGGTTAAAAAATATCAAAAATAGCGAAAGTGTGATTTTTTTTATCTGCAAGAAATGTGCCACACTGAAAATGAAAAACAAAAATTTCGGAAAGAGGAATGGGGTGGAAGAGGAAAGGGTTTTGAGAAGAGAGTCCTCACCAAAGAGTTGAAATTAGTTTCAGAGTCAAATATGGGAGTGACTATGAACAAAGATGAGTACAAAGAGATGCCTTATGGGAAATTTCTTCTTGAGTCTAAGGGTTGAGGAAAGAGTTCTAAAACCAAAGAATTGAAGGAAGAAATTTCGAGAAAAAAATTCTGTAGACTTGTTAATCTTAACCTTTGTCTTTCGTCACATCGTTCCCCGGGCCTTAAATCTCATATCCTTATTATATATCCTTACTGCCGTTACGCGTTGATCCATTAGTGGTATACGAACCACCTCTCTGGACACAGGCATCCTAGTTGGCTCAGTTATCATATTTCCAAGAAAGGTACATGCAGAAAGGGATACGCACACACACACATAGAGAGAGAGAGAGAGAGAGAGAGAGAGAGAGAGAGAGAGAGAGAGAGAGAGACAGGTGGTGATGGTAGTGGTGGTGGTGATGGTGGTGGTGGTGGTGGGTGTTGGTGGTGGTGGTGGTGGTGGTGGTGGTGGTGGTGGTGGTGGTGGTGGTGGTGGTGGTGGTGGTGGTGGTGGTGGTGGTGGTGGTGGTGGTGGTGGTGGTGGTGGTGGTGGTGGTGGAGGGCGGGTAGAGAGGGCTTTAAAAACATAAGACCCTTTGAACACTAATTTTCTCGACACAATCTTTCAATTTCCAACAAGAGCGGAAATACAACTTTTAAATGGACATGACGAAATACATACAAAAAGGAATTGAGGGTTGCAAGGGGAGGGGAAGACCCGTTAGTTAACATCAAAAAGGCGACCTTATTGTGAATTTAGTAGTGGACAGCTGATAACACGTGAACAAGGTAAGGCGACCTGCCAAATAATGAAACATAGATAATGGTGTGATATGCCAACAGAAAACAGATAAGCAAGGATGTGACCTGTAAAATGATAAGGCATAAAGAAGTGACCTGCCAACTGATTACAGATTAACAAGGATGTGGTGTGACCGGAGGTCTGATAACAGGTGAACAAGGTAATGTGACCTGCCAACTAAAAACTTATGAACAAAGTAATATGATAAGTTAACTAATAACAGATGAACAAATTAATGCAATGTGACCTGCCACCATAACTGATGAACAAATTAATGCTATGTGACCTGCCACCATAACAGATGAACAAATTAATGCTATGTGACCTGCCACCATAACAGATGAAAAATATATGTGACCTTAACCTAGTTCCTGTTAGAGCGAATGGAAACAAAGCTAAAAAAAATAGTGAATATAACTTCACAAGGCAGAGAATAGAAAGCAAATTTATCAAATAAAGACAAACAAACAAACAAAAAATAAGAAATAAAAGTAAACATTATATGACACTGAAAGGACAGGAACAGAAATGTAGATTGAAAAATGTACGGGAAAGGTCGAGAACAACAGAATGTAAAGCAAGCAAATGAATACATACAGAGAGAGAAAAGGACTTTCAAATGTGTATTTTTATCGCTATTCAATCTCATGCATATACGCATAGGGTTCAGCCATGCAGATGCGCCCAGGCACAAGATACAGACACAAGACATGTAGTCACACACACATACACACACACACACACACATACACACACACACACACACACACACACACACACACACACACACACACACACACACACACACACACACACACACACACGCACGCACGCACGCACGCACAAACACACACACACACACACACACACACACACATACACACACACACACACTGGCTTTTCAAAGCAAGCAGCAGTAAGAATGATTGTGTAAGAGTATGATATTGCATTTTGGAAAAAAAAAAATCTTCAGCGAAAATTATTACAATTTCTTTTTTCGAAAGAACCAAGATACTAAATAAGAACACGCAAGACTTCAGACAAAACCGCATCTTACTTACTTGCCATTGTTGTTTCTTTATATCTAGAGAACAATGAGAATGGTACATATCAAAGACAGCCCTTACCCCTTTTTTTTATTCTTATTTTTTTCAGATGTTTGTGTTCATATTATTGTTATTGCTGCAGAAACTCTCTATCTATGACAACTCCCAAAATATTTGCAAGATAGTAAAGTAGTGTGGCCATGACAACAATCGCGTTGGAATATTCAAATGCATTTTTTTTTTTGGGGGGGGGGGGAGAGCGGTCCCTGCCCAAAACTATTCTTTGACCATATCGTCGCTGGCGACAATATTTTCTTGGGTATTCCTATTTTTATTCATTTATATTTCATCTATTCATCTATTTCATGTGCTTTTATTTCCATTAACCTTTCTATTTGCCTCTGTTTTTATTACTTCGATCAATTATTCCATTGATTTGTTTTCTTTTCATCTATTTTCTTTCTTCTATTCATTATTTGATCTATTTTCTCGTTTTTTTTTACTTTTATTCATTGATTTTCTTAGTAATTTTTTACTTATTTGTGTGCTTTTTGTTTGGGGGGGGCAAAAGGGGGTGGAAGGTTCTTTATATTTCGGTCGTATTTTATGAATTTATGTTCCTAGATACCGTAGAGTTTTCACGGTATATGTCATAGAACGCCCCCCACCCTCTACCAGGAGGCTAGCACGGTGCCCCTTACAGAGTTCTTTGTATCATGGAATTTAGTGAAATATACCCTTGGTTCAACATCACCGGTGGCAGGGCTTGACCCGCCATCCCCTTTCCTTCGCCCTAGTTACAATGCCATCCCTCTCAGCCAGCGAGCTTCAGGATTTTGTTAGAAACGAGAAATACGTCAAACTGATGTTTTTCTCATCTATATGAAAAGCATCATCGTTTGTAAAAACGTTTAAAGAATAAAAAGACTAGATAAGAATATAACAACGATAGAAATATAAAAAAGACTAAATACAAAGGTATACAATAGTAAGAAAATTAAATCATTTTTATTGTCTGTTATATCTGGAAAATAAAATAGAATTAGGTGTTCCTGAAATACTTTGAAAAATACTAATATATAAATGAATAAATAAGATAAACGAAAAACACCAAATATGAAGTAAATATATAGATAAATGAATATGTAAATATTTTTCTTCTCTATGAATTTCTTAAAAACGGAGTGTTCCTAAAATACTTTGAATAAATACATAAATAAAGAGATAGATATAAATAAATTAGTAAATACATAAAGTCACAGCGATCCATTGGTGACCCTACATAAAATCAAGGTCTTAGTATAATGAAACCCTTAGAATATTTTCTTGATATATTGAATACAAAAACTACTGCGTGAGTTCCAATGGGATTACCTCCAGCTACAAGACCATTTACGCCCCCCCTCGATCAACAGAGATCAAGTCTTCTCAAATTAGCAAGTTAAGCAATTCTTCTATATGGGGTTGTCACTGCTTCGAATGAGCGGGAGGAGGCGTTACTTATACTTCGTTTACAGTGCTTTCGGATACATATAGATACATTCTATATGATGCATAACAATGAGTGTGGGTCTGGGTGTGAGAGGTGGAGAACGCATCCATTTCCCGAAGGCTACCTGATGTAGGCGCTTGAAAATTCACACAGATATGTCAATCAGTGCTGAGTGTGTAGATTTCGTCACTTTGCGATAAGTCTTCCAGGTCCTTCTCTCTCTTGTTCATGTTTGTTTGTGTTTCTGTTTGTTGTGTTTT
>NC_134782.1:54620164-54622664 GCF_046742065.1 Oratosquilla oratoria
TGTGTGTGTGTGTGTGTGTGTGTGTGTGTGTGTGTGTGTGTGTGTGTGTGTGTGTGTGTGTGTGTTATTCCTTTAACATAATTCCCTTTCCTTCATGCAACGCTTCTCTTTGATATCACAAAACTACCCTCGTCCCTCACTCCCCATTCTAAAAACATGATGATCAATTATCCCTACATAAAGGACTTGTCTTCCCCAGTCCTCTTTTATCTTCCCCTCGTCCTTCACACCTTTGCTCTCTTTTACAGATCCTGGTCTCTTACTCTCTTTTGCAGACCTCAAACTCTTTTTCTGTCTTGTATCCCCCCACTCCGAATCAAACTAAACCGATTCTTCTCTACTGTTGTTATTCTGTATCGCTACAATTTAACTTCGGATATAGTGTTCTAGACTTTCTCTAAGGACACATCCCCAACGTATCTAACACTCGTACGAGTATGGTTCTAACTTCTCTTAACTCGTAGTCTGTTCTCAGTATATGACGTAAAGGTAATTTGATATTTGGAGATTCGAAAAACGAAATATTGGACCCGAAGTCGTTTCTACTTAAACTCAGAAAAGTTGACGACAATCGGGCTTTGGTTTTCGGTTCGCAACACAATATTAGTCTTCCAAATTTCCTTCTTCACATTGCGTGACGACCTTTCAACCATGAGGTCCTGAATTTGACTATGAAGTTCCTCAACCCCACGAAGAAATGTGCTCGCTTTTCTACCAAAAAACAACCTTCAACCCGTAGAGCGATATTCGAGAGAGAAGGGGGGGAGAATAATGTCCCTTTCCTTACATTCCTTCCCGCATAAGTCTCGTGAAGACCGGACCTAGCCAGAATGTACAGTCGAACACGCAAGTTCATTGACACCTTCCTGAGCGAGGTGTTGATAAAAAAAAAAAAAAAAAAAAAAAAATCAGCGTTAATCAACTAACAAATTATATGATTTACTTCTATGGAAAAAATGATAATATACAGAGGCTTTTTTATTAACTGAATTTAAACCCTTTATATACATATATTACTTATACTCTTATTCCGCTGGTCTTCGGGGCACTTGGTAATCCATAACCGCTTTTCAAACGTCTCGTCATGTCTTTTTGTCCTATGCCACCTCCTTCCATTCTCTTGTTCTGTTCTGCATATCTACACATCTTCTTCAACACATCTCCTCCAGTCTTTTCGAGGTCGTCCAAGTGGTCGTTTTCCACGCACTCCACTATTGAGCTCCTTCTTTGGCCATCTATCTTCTTGTATCCTTGTAACATGTCCTGCCCATTTCAATCTTTTTAATCATATTACATTTTTCTCAGTTATGTCATTCTTCATTCTTGCCTTTGATTGTCATATACGGGTCCTAAAATTCTCCGTAAATTCTTATTTTAAAAAACTTCAAACTTCTTCTCTATAGCTTTCGTAAGGGCCCATGTTTCCCAGCCGTCCAATATGAGTGGTCTCACTATTGAGTTTTACAGTCTCAGTTTTGTTGTTCCTGATATTAACCTCTTTTTAAACAATTCTATATATACATATACATATACATATACATATACATATACATATGCATATACATATATATATGTATGTATATCTATATATTAATGTATGCATACATACATGTATATAAATATTATACATATTTATGAATACACACACACACACACACACACACACACACACACACACACACACACACACACACACACACACATATATATATATATATATATATATATATATACATATATTATATATATATGTATATATATATACATATGAATATGTATATATATATATATATGTATATACATATAAAAATATATATACATATATATATACATATATATACATGTATATGTATATATATATATATATATATATATATATTCCATTTAGGCAAAATGTCGACAAAATTACTCCCCAAAATATATGTGAATGAAATAAGGTTCAGTTTTATGAGGAGGCGAGTATATCACTGAGCTCACACGCTTGGTATGGACTAGATATACAGCGAGGTTTCATAAATTAAGCGCAATTTACTTGCAACGGGTGTTAAAGACGGTGTTATTATACAAACGGCCAAGGGTCCTTCCTATCTTGACCATACCACTGATCATAACCACATCGTGTCAAATTTTATATATATTTAAGTATTTTCTTCTAGCTAATGCCATACAATTCTATTCAGCTCAGAAAGGCCCCTAGTTGTGAAAAGGCTTTTTTTCTTATCACCACCAAACAGGCTCGATCCCCATCCAAACTGTCGCTGCTAAACCAGCCCCCACTTAATCTGTCGCTGCCAAACCGGCCCCACCCATTTTGTTTAGGGTACGAACCTCATTCTACTCTTTGTCTTCCTTTCAAAACTTTTCAGCCATATGGAATTTCGGTCTTATTGAAGGCAGGCGATTTCACTTGCCTCTTGGCTGGAAAGTGTTAATTTAAAAACTCCGTTTATCCTTATCAAGCGGTTGATATAACAAATTTGTTCAGGCTAGCTTTGAAAGA
>NC_134782.1:54627664-54640164 GCF_046742065.1 Oratosquilla oratoria
CACGTTACATGAGACGGCAGTGTTGCTCTGACGTGGATAACTGATATACTCGATGAAGTTCAGGCTCAACGTGTATGCAACATGCTTGTTATCGACGACGATTTTCATTGTCTGTCGTTTCAGTGAAAACAATAACAATAAATGTTTAAAATTAAATAGATAAATAAAAAAAATCGAACATAGCTGATGTAACATAGAAATCTAGATCCTCATATCTTTTAATGCCTCTGTTCTATGTCTCTTCAATTGACAAGACCTTTCCCAGAGAAATCTCCGCTACAGCTGGACATAGATCCCCTCCTTTGCCCCGTCACTCTATTAAGGACATTCGAATCTGACCCATAGCGTATCAGAACTCGGCGAATACGTCTTTCGTTGTTGTTGTATGAATATAATTTAACCTATAAATATCACTTTAATTGTAAAAGAATTACAAGTACCCTATGCATTACGCTAAGTAGTCTACAGTGAATATGTGTGTATATATATATATATATATATATATATATATATATATGAATACATATATATATATATATATATGTATGTATGTATGTATGTATGTATGTATGTATGTATGTATGTATGTATGTATGTATGTATGTATGTATGTATGTATGTATGTTTTATTTTAAGGGTCGTCGCGGGATGACGGTACGGCCTTCGCCTTATGATAAGCAAACCGCTCAGTCAAGGTTTTGAATCCCAGTAGGCTAGTCTTCCGGCGGAACGACTGGGCCGTGAACTAAGAAACAAATACTTGTCGGAAGACTAGCCTGCATAAAGGATGATGAAATACAGTACATACCACGTTCCACCCGGGTGCCCTCGGCGGAACGACTGGGCCGTGAACTAAGTCGTTTTGTTTTGAAGGGTCAGGATGGCGTGATGGTACGATTCTCGTCTTGTAAGACGCAAGCCGCTCAGGCGGGAGTTCGAATCCCAGCAGATGAGTTTATTTCCAAATGTCAATTGACACAAATATATATATATATATATATAGTTCCGATTGTTTCACCTCTTAGAGACGAGATCGAGAATTTTGTAGGCGTGAAGTGTTGAGGATGACGCAGTCGTGGGATTGGTGGAACGGTAGGAGGGAGACCTTTATTCAGCAGCGGGTTCGAAATAATTGATTGAATGATCGACTTCATTGATTTTATATGGAGTGGGTATTTCACAGAGAATATTTTCATTTTGTCCTTTGTAACAAGCTAGAAACTGGAAATCGTGAGGCTTTTATGATTTTTTTAACTTCTTCACATTCCTTGTAATTACACACATTCACACTTTTGTTCACCGAATGCTCTCCTTCTAGTACTTCCAAAAGTCACATAAACTGTTACTTTATCCGTTTATTTTTATTTTCGTTCACGTTATGAGACTTGTAACTATCTTCTTACACTGACAGGACATTCCAATATCTAACTATCCCTCAATGACTAAATATATTTTGCTAAGCATAAACTATTGCAGTGCTGACTATGAGAGGGTCAACGGAACTGGAATTGTTGCCTAATGTAATCATTGAAACACTATACTGGGATTCAGGCGCAGGCGTGTGCTACGCTAAGAGCTCTTCTTGACCCTAATCTCGGTTTGAGACTTATGAAGATCAAAGTCTAGTCCCTAATGAAAATTTCGAGTAAAAGTTGCACATTTTTGTGACAGTAATAACAGAAACGCTGATGAAAAACAACCTTTAACAACTCTGCGAATATGTTGCTCTTTTTGGTAATTATTTATTTTAAAAAACTCCCTCCAACAGAGAAACAGTTTACTTACTGTAACTCTTAATAAAGAAGAGTTTATGTTGTCTATTTGTTTTATGTAATTCATTAACCACTCTGCAAGGTAGCTAAACATGACAACCTTTGAAAAAATTTAGAATTCAAGACCCTCCATTTATACCGCCAACACGCGTTAACTCTCTAGTGGAACTCAACCCACAATTCATGTTTATGCACATCTTACCTTCAGAAGTTAACGCCCTTGTCCGCTCAACCATCTTGCACCAAACAGCATTTCACAATTCTTCAGAATACCCTTTGTTATTATGTCTAATAATGAATGGCTAAATATATAAAAGATTAGGAGTTCTAAATGTAAGAAAGTTTTTTCGGCAGATCTGCCGTTGGGTTTTTTTCGTTTTGTGATCATTTCTAATCTTCACAATAAAGACAGATTTTCAAAATTCTTTTCCTAGTGTACCTTGGGCGATGTACACTAATCCCTTTCACTAGAGTAAGATGAGGTTAGAAAGAATGAGAATTAGAGAGAGAGAGAGAGAGAGAGAGAGAGAGAGAGAGAGAGAGAGAGAGAGAGAGAGAGAGAGAGAGAGAGAGAGAGAGAGAGAGAGAGAGAGAGAGAGAGAGAGAGAGAGGGAGAGAGTGGGCGAGAGAGAGGGAGAGAGTGGGCGAGAGAGAGGGAGAGAGTGGGCGACAGAGAGGGAGAGAGTGGGCGACAGAGAGGGAGAGAGTGGGCGACAGAGAGGGAGAGAGTGGGCGAGAGAGAGAGTGGGCGAGAGAGAGAGAGTGGGCGAGAGAGAGAGAGTGGGCGAGAGAGAGAGAGAGTGGGCGAGAGAGAGAGAGAGAGAGAGAGAGAGAGAGAGAGAGAGAGAGAGAGAGAGAGAGAGAGAGAGTGGGCGAGAGAGAGAGAGAGAGAGAGAGAGAGAGAGAGAGAGAGAGTGGGCGAGAGAGAGAGAGAGAGAGAGAGAGAGAGAGAGAGAGAGAGAGAGAGAGAGAGAGAGAGAGAGAGAGAGAGAGAGAGAGAGAGAGAGAGAGAGAGAGAGAGAGAGAGAGAGAGAGAGAGCGAGAGAAGAGAGAGAGAGAGAGAGAGAGAGAGAGAGAGAGAGAGAGAGAGAGAGAGAGAGAGAGAGAGAGAGAGAGAGAGAGAGAGAGAGACCCATATATTTTAATGCTCAGATATAGATTCAACCTGAAAGAAAAAAATAAACAAATGCCTCAAGTTTAGGAGCCCCGCAAGGCTATATGTTAGAACAACCGAATACTGGAATGCTATTTCAGGTTAACAAGAATTATCCTCTTGAACTAGAAAAGAAAAGAAACGTCTAAAGGCAGCGTGTTGTAAGACAAATCTAGTAGAAAAAAATCTAGCACAAAAACAATATACGACCGTGGTTAGCCGAAGAGCAGAGTGTCTGAAGAGGGTCAGCGATGTTGAAACGAACATCTAGAATGTAGTATTGTAAGGCTCGTTTCACACGTATCGACTTTTTGCCGTGCGTCGTACGCGACACGACGTCGTGGTCTCAAATAACCATGGATGTCTACGAACGTTATCACATGTGGTCGTGGTCGTGACGTGGTAAAACGTCCATAGACACCCATGGGTATTTAAGAGTAGATACGTGTGAAATGAGTCTAAGCTAGTCCTAGCTCCACAAATTTAAAACCTTTTCGCCAGACCTGGGGAACACTTGTTACACATACAAAGTAGAATGTTACTAACTTCAATGGCTGCAGTTATGAAAATAGCACTTCTCAATTTTCTAGAATATTTATTATAAAATTACAGCAAAACTAATCACAATACTTCTAAGTATCACTTAATATAACAATTCAGTCTAAATATCACTTTCCCTAACAAATTCACATCGGTATAATAAATGTGTTTTACGATAGGTCATCCCCGTTGGTCTTAGAACTATCCTTTTGCTGAAAATGTCTACCTTTTTCAACATCCTAGGGGAGAGGTTTTTTACGATTACTGATATAATCAGTCGTAATAGTAGAACTGGTAACAGTTCGAACGATCAGTTTACAACATAACAAACTCAGGCTAGGGATTACAATATGCGCACCAGGTAGGATTAGAACGAAAGAGGCATTTGGACCCTATTTATAAGTCACAAAAAAAGGGCGTGGCTTTGCAAGCATGAACTTGCTGGATAGGAAAAGGAGTGGTCATCGGGAAAACCGCCTCTACAAGCTAGGGTATATAAGAACCAACCGGTTTTTTAATATTACAAAGATTTACGATCCTTGAGTCGTAATAGTAAACCCGACAACACTATTGATTACCATCTGAACTACTTATCCCTCTCAAAACAGTATGAAAAATACATCGAATAATATGGTTCATACGATGTTCATGGTTTTTAAAGTTCGCGAAATGGAACCAATTTGCGAAACAAAGTTCCAGGAAACAAAGAGAGTAGGTCATCCTATGCATGAAGACTAATTACCAAACAAGCATTCAAAAATAGAAAAAAAAGGTCCGAAAAAATTATTATAACAGATAAATAGAAGTCTCGTTTAAACGACACGATAGTATTCAATTAAGCACTGTAATAGAATTTTTATTAAGGAGTTTTAATTTCTATTCTACCTTTACAGACAGCTGAATGTTATTAAGCTTCTGCGTGGTAAGTCCACAGACGAATAAGCTAGAATAGACATGTGTATGGTGATTTCACAAATGAATATTTCCTTATTTATTGGTTATTCCATAAACGACGCTTCTTTATCCATTTGTTATTCCACAGACGAATGTTTCTTTATTCATTTATTATTCCACAGACGAACGCTTCTTTATTCATTCGTTATTCCACAGACGAATGTTTGATTATTCATTCGTTATTCCAGAGACGAATGCTGTGTTATTCATTAATTATTCCACAGACAATCTAATAATCGATTCGTTATTCCGCAGACGAACGCTTCGTTATTAATTCGTTGTTCCATAGAAGAAATTTTCGTTATTCTTTTGCTATTCCACAGACGAGAACCTTGTTATCCATTCATTATTTGTCCGTGCATACCAGCCTCTTCACTTTTAATTAACTAAATCAAAGGAAACGTGGATGAAGTGAGGGTTGGTGCGCCCACAGAAAGTGGAGATTAGGGTTGGGGTTTGGGGGTTGGGTACAAAGTGGATTGGATGCATATGGAGAGAGAAGGAAGGTGGGAAATAGCATGAGATCAAGGTAGGAAGGGAGGATGAGAGGAAGGATATAAAGAAAAGAGATGGAGTAGGGAGGGAGGGGAAAAGGAAAGATATGGAAAGAGAAGAAAAGGGAAGGGATAAATGAAAGCTGTGGAGATAGGAAGGGAGGAAAGGGAAAGGAAGGAACAGAAGGGAGGAAGGAGAAAAAGAGAGATGGAGGAAGAAAAGGAGGAAGGGAGGTTTGGAGGGAGGAAGGGAGGTGGTGAGAGGGAGGAAGAGAGAGATGGAGGAAGGAAAGGGAAAAGGAAAGAGGTGAGGGAATGGAAAATGGGAGACAAAGCAAAAAAAAAAGGGGGGGGGAGTGGAAGGGGTTCAGAGATTCAAAATTATGAACAAAGAAAGGGAAAGCAGGAGGGGTGGAGAAGTACAGGTAGGGAAGAAAGGAGGGAATCGATATTTGGCAGAAAAGGGTGGTAAAAGAGAGATAGAGGGGGGAGGAAGAAAAAAAAGAGAGAGAAAGACAGGGAGAGAGAGAAAAAAACAGGGACAGAGAGACAAAAAGAGACAGAGTCATATGATGGTGTGGTACGTTGTACCATCGTACAAACATGTTGTGTATTATACTTACGCATTGCTCAGTTAGGAGCTGTGTATTTCCCCCTATTTTATTACTAATTGTCATAGGTTTTGTGGGATATTAATTCAATTATTTATTGTATTATCTACTTATTGTAAAGAGTGTAACTTTGTATACGAGTCTGTAGGGAGAACCAAGTATTCAATCCAAGCGACCTCATGTGAGTTTGCCCGCCAATTCTGGGCTTGGTGTGGCTTGCCAGTCGCGTATTAAACATTCTCGTGTACACACGCTCGTATATTATTCCAGTGCATATTGTTTAGGGTAGCTCAGTACATGTTTCAAATTATATTTTATACTTCTATTGCCGCTTACAACATTATTGGTGACAGCGGTAAAATCATATTTGCTTGTTCTCAAGTGATGTGAACTTAAGCGAACTTTGGCTGGCCAGCATTACGTATGTGTTTGCGTTTGGGATTTAATACAGTGACTTTTGGAATCTTTTAAACCTGGTGCTCAGGTACAGTGTATTCTACGCGTGCGCCATGTGAGTTTTTGTATATGTCTCATGTGGTCTCCAACTTAGCGTCTCCTGTTTGGGTTTTTGGTTATCGTCATCTGTGTTATTAGAATGTTTGTCTATTATTCATGCGTGTGTCAGCTTTAATCTGATGCCTGGATGTGGAAGGTTTGCTGGACCCACCTAGTTTGTGTAAAGGATTGCCGATGTGCTCGCCAGTTTCAGTACGCTCCCTCTTGAAGAGACTGATTAAGTAGGATTGATGATTGACAACCTTGTGAATATATCATCACCTACTTTAAAGTGAAAGTGCATGTAAACTATTATACCATAGTGTGAGTTCTGTTATATATATATATATATATATATATATATATGTGTGTGTGTGTGTGTGTGTGTGTGTGTGTGTGTGTGTGTGTGTGTGTGTGTGTGTGTGTGTGTGTGTGTGTGTGTGTGTGTGTGTGTGTGTGTGTGTGTGTGTGTGTGTGTGTGTGTGTGTGTGTGTGTGTGTGTGTGTGTGTGTTCCAAATAAATCACTTGAACACGTGATCAGAAATATGCTGGTAACCACTTAAGAAAGAGAAACACAGATATCCCAAGCGCTTTCGTGTAATCCACATCCTCAGGGTATTCTCCCCTGAGGATGTGAATTACACGAATGCGCTTGGGATTTCTGTGTTTCTCTTTCTTAAGTGGTTACCAGCATACATGTATATATATATATATATATATATATATATATGTATATATATATGTATATATATATATAATTATCATTTGACAACTTTTGGAAATAGACTCATCCACTGGGATTCGAACCCTTGCCTAGGCGGCTTACGTCTTATAATGCAAAGGCCTTACTGACACATGCTATCACGACCCTTCAAAACGAAACGACTTGGTTCACGGTCCAGTCGTTCCGCCGTTCCGGTACTTTTTTTTTTTACAGAAAACACACCTATTTCAGTCACAGTATATACTGGTGTAGAATGTACTCTTATAAGCAGAAGGGCTTATTATGCTCTCAGGGATTTGTACAATCTCCCCTTATCTCCTTTTTGTAAAGGCTTGTACTCTGCACAAGGTTCTCCCTTGCCTATTTCGAGTCTGTTCGCATTTACTTAAGATTTTCCTCCCATACTACCGTTTTCCATGTCACTTCTGTTCTTGTTTGTGGAATTGTTCTCATGTGTGAGTGCCTCTTGGGCATTGACGCTCTTACAGCACAGATATATCTCCTGGGCACCGTTTAGTGACTTTTTGTAATTCTGTTATCCCTGCAATGGATAGGCCAGTTTCCATACGTAGCTCACCTTCTGCGCATGATCAGACCAAACAGTTGTCTTCAAAAAGCTCTAATTGTTTTGACTCTCATCTTCCTTTTTGTGCTGTTGCTGTTGTAGGTGAGCATTATATTGGACCTTCAAGTTCAGTTCGAATCCCGGTGCACATTTCAGGTGTTCCAATTGGTTCTGACGTTTTACCTCAGTCTGACACTGCTCCTGGTCGTACTCTAGCATTATAAGGAACTCTCTCCACTATTCGTGAGGATCATGTTACCACAGCTATGATAACCAACGTCACTGGTGCTCCTATCACTCTCTCCCCTGGCACTCATTTAGGTTCCTTTGAAGTAGTTGGTGTTGACACTGTACAGGATTTGCCTTCTATCATAGTAGCTTCGTTGTTACGGTTTCCACAAGTAAGTGGCATAGCTCACTTGGCATCAGTATGTGACGTTTTTAGGTGAGATTAACTTTCCAGGGGTGACGCCTCGTTTCATCGACCTGTTAGTGACCCACTTCTACCTCCCTTGTAGCCACTGTCACCACTACTGTCAGACCTCTACCTCTACTCTGTTAGTAGTCTCTTAATTTGCACTCACGTCAATTCTTATAACTTTTCCAGTCCTTCTTAAGCAGTAGGCCCCATGCCTTTGTTCCTTTAGTCTCACTAGTTTCCAATTTCATTAGGCCCCATGCCTAGTTCTCTCGACCTTTGGGTTAATAAAAGGGTGGTGAATTTCTTGCTTGTTAAACTAACGGACTACACGCAGAGAATGCCCCTTTCAGCTTCTCTCCAATACGTCAGACCACCTTCGTTCAGACGTCACTTTTTATTCGTCACTTTTAATAAAAGGGTGGTGAATTTCTTGCTTGTTCAATACGTCAGACCACCTTCGTTCAGACGTCACTTTTTATTCGTCCAATAGTCTTTTACTTTTCAAAACAAGTGACACCCTTAAGGGCGTGTCTTTTCCCTTTACCTCCAATCCGAGAGGCTGTTACAGTCCTTCCAGAATTATTGCTGCATAAGCAAAAGCATGAGTATGAGCATGACGTCATTGCGCAAGTGGTATGTCTTCGCGGAGGTGGTCTGCAGCTAACATAAGTTTAGATTACATCAGCGATAATAAAACAGTCACCTCCGTCGGTGTGTTTACATAGACAGAACGGCGCCTTCAAATCTTTGTTTATAACAACAGTAGGCGTCGAATCTTGACTCGTTGACTCAGCATTTCAATAGCCATGTATTTCCCAATCTGATTTCCATTCGTACAACTACCGGCCTCTTACACCCACCTTCAAGCTTTGGCTTTAACTGGTGATCCATTAGTAGTTAAGGATGGTGTTGTTCAATGCAATGATCTTCAGCCAGGTGTTCGGCATGTTTATGTACCCTCTTACAGGTTTCCTCATTCATGTCGGCTTGTAGCACAGTCCTTGATTGACGACCTGTTACGTTAAAGTGTTGTACAAGAGTCTCATTCAGATTGGAACTCGCCACTCTACCTGGTGCCTAAAATTGATTAAAATACCTGTCCCACAAGCAGAGGTGAAAATAATAGATTTTTTTTTCTGCTGATTCCAATTGTGTTTTCAGAATTTTTCTATCAGGCATAACTTTTCTATGAGCACATATTAAATTCTAAATAATTATAACTAAAAAATGAGGCTAATATTTCAATGAAACTTACCTTTAAATTGTAGAAATATATAATTTTTGAGTGGATTTTGCTTCTGCGAGATCCCTTTTTAGTGTCCAACAGTAATCACCTAATACTGAAGAGCTCCACTTCCCTTGATACCGAGTTTCCACGTTCATAATATCCTGGTGAAACTTCTCATCGTGTTCGCCACTGACAGCGACGAAATGTGTTTACCACCTTAGACTAAAGGCGGGCTTTTGGTAGATTCCCTTGGAGGAGAAATCTCGTAAGATCACAATCTTCTCGAATCCAACAGGACATTATGAATGGCTTCGTTGACCCATGGTGTTACAGAATGCTCCCTTGACGTACCAGCGCTTAATTAACTCAAAATTTTATGGCCTGGTAGTAAACGGGCTTCTTGTTTACCTAGACGATTTTACTTTAGTCTCCAAGGATGTGGAAAGCCACTTCATTAAGATGCCAATGGTCTTGAGACGTTTTGCTGATGCTGGATTAAAACTCAATTTGTTCAAGTGTTCTTTTTTTATAATTAGCATCCAATACCTAGATCATGTTGTAGAAAAAACTGGTATTCACACCAGATGATAAAATCAACGCACCTAGGGACTTCCCTATACCTAGATCAGATGAACATGTGCGTTCCTTCCTTGGACAATCAGGAAAGTTTTGATTCATTGAAGCATGCCCTTACTGAAGCGCGTCTCTTTGGATTCCCATATTATAGTCTTCCTTTTACTATTTGTACAGATGCTTCTGGTATAGGTATTGGAGTTGTACTTATGCAGTAAGTAGATGAATGCAGATCCCATGTTATTGCATATGCTAGTCACATTCTTTACAAGCCTGAGTATCATATTCTGTCACACAATTAGAGGCACTGACAGTGATGTGGACTTTAAACCATTTTCGAGATACCATTTAAGGATATCCTATTACAGTCTACATGGACCACATAGCTGTCACACAACTTTTCAAGTGCAAAAATCTTTCAGGCCTTATAGCCAGATGATTCCTTACAATTGAAGAATTTAACCCGATCCTTAAGCATATTCCAGGACGTGCGAACAATGTTGCTGATGCACTTTCACGTAATATACCTGCAGTAGCAGTGATTGACAACTTCTCCTTACAGGATCTGGCCCAAGCTCAGTGTGAGGAGCCTGTTTGGTCTGCTGTCATTCATACTTTCGAATCTGGTGATGATACCAACATTCCAGATTTACTTGTACCCCTGTCCCAATTTTCAGGCATGTCGCTAGTAACCTCTATGAATCCTGGGAGGATTGGCTTCCATATATCCGTGCTTACATTAATAGGACAATTAATGTTTCCATAGGTAAGACACCTCATTACGTCATCTATGGATTTAAAAAAAGGCTCCCATATGATGTGTTAGACAGTCCTATTTGTCTCCTCTACAATTTTGATGGTTATAGTTAACTCCAATGTCACACATTACATAGGATATATGAGAAAAACTTGATGACTCCTAGTCCAAAAAGTTGAAATGCCATTATAGCAAGGACCTTTTAACAAAGTATTGGTGATCATCTTTTTAAAAGTATGCCTGACCGCCAATCTAAACTCAATTCTAGATCTACAGGTCCATTTTTGGTGACCGAAAAGTTACATCCCAATAAGATCAGGGTCTTTGATCCTTATCAGGGACTGAGTGAAGTATTACGCGTAGACAGGTGACAAGAGTACTTATCCCTGTATTTGCCCGGCCTCCCCCAAGGCCCACTGTACAAATTGCCTTATAATCTCCGTTCATGGGGTCCAATGCCTTAACATCTGTATGTGTGCATTGCTTATGTTGTTATCCATGATTATCTTGATCTGTATTTTGTATTTTGTTTAGTTATTAGGTGTCATGTCCCGGACGTCCGGTAATTGTTCTTTTTACAGGCGCCAATACTTGTATATATATTTATGTGTTTTTTATGTATATATATTTATATTTCATATGTCAGTGTCAAGTATTTATGTATACCCTCACGTATAATGTATGGTCATGTAAAAAAAAATTGCTCAATTTTGTATGTTTAACATATATATAAATGTGGTGTTGTGGAGTCTGTTGTGTATGTTTTGAGTTCTGTCTTCCCTCGGTCATTCATATTTCTTGTTTGCTCGGTAGGGTTACCGGGTGGTGGTGGCCAAGCGATGTGATGGTGTGGTAAGTTGTAGCATCGTACATTTATGTCTTTTATTATTCCAATGTAATTGTTTAGGGTGACTCAATACATGTTTCAAATGATCTCTGATACTCTTATTGCCACCTAGAGCAGTCAGAAATAGAAACAGATAGAGATAGAGACAGAGACAGAGGCAGAGGCAGGGACAGAGAAAGAGACACACACACACACACACACACACACACACACACACACACACACACACACACACACACACACACACACACACACACACACACACACACACACAAACAAACACACACACACACACACACACACGCAGAGAGAGAGAGAGAGAGTCTTGACATGGAAATATCGGCCTGAGTGATTATATTATAAAGAAGAAAAAGTAGAAAGAGTGGAAAGAGGAGTCAAGAGTTTAGAAAAATAATATATTCAGCAAGTAGTTAAAATCAACTTGGATTTGGAGACTTGACAAATTGAGTGTCTGGCTTGAATGACTGTAGAAAGAGAAAAAGAGTATGAGTGAAGACAAGAAAAAGTTTAGTAGTATATAAAGTTCGTGAATGATATGTCATTATTAGAGTCTCGGATGGTTACGGAAGAGGAGGTAGCGGAGAAGAATGCAGAAGAGAAGAGGAGGAGGTGGAAGAAGAGGAGGAGGAGGAGGAGGGAGGAAGGCTCAGAGGGTAACACTATATGGAGATGGCAGTGTGAGAAATCTTTAGTTTTCAAGTCTAGACATGGAAAGTGTCTTAGATGGTTCCGGAGGAGAAAGAAAAGAAGAATCCAAACGAGACGAGACGAGGAGGAGGAAGAGGAGCAAGGAAGGCTCAGAGGGGTAGCAGCATGTGGGATAAAAGAGGAATTTGTGTGAGACGCCTCCCCTGCGGAGGCCGCCGACTTCGCCTTTATTCCTTGGCCTCAACCTCAAATACATTGATCTCCAAGGTCGCACTATCTCACACACTCCCGTATCTCCAAGCATGGCAAGCCGGGATCTCCAGGGATGCTTGAAATCCCACCCCACCCCCCTCCCACGTCTGCATATGGGGGATTCAGACCCTGCTTGCATTCTGGGGCTTCTGTGGAGCTAAACCCTTCTATTATATGCCCTTGTGGTGTTTCCTTTGCAAAGGTGGCTTCCTGTTTCTTTACAAACAGCTTCTTCATATTCTAATTAATAACTCTCCTAAAAACTGCATTTTTTTCTTATTTCCGTCCTCATTTCATTACTTATTTGGCTTTCTCTAAGAGCTTCATTATCTTTGCACGTTCCTCTTTTTTTTTTTTGCATCTTCCCTAATCCAGATATCTTTTGAATGTTCCTCCTGGGCTAATTTTCAAGATTTGCCTATTACATCGCTTGCTATGGTTTCC
>NC_134782.1:54645164-54665164 GCF_046742065.1 Oratosquilla oratoria
AAAAGAAGAAGAATGAAGAAATAAATAACAAAGAAACAGAAAATGGTAGTGGGGGATTCTTTCGTGCAGAAAACGGAGACAAAGACAAAGACGAAATGAAATATAAAAAAGACACAGACAACGAGGGATACGAGGAGGCAAACGGAGGAAGAGGACAAAACAAAGGAAGAGAAGAAGGCGGTGGTGGAAGAGGTAAAGAAGAAGTAGAAAAAGAAGAAGACAACAAATAATGCGACTACAACAACCAAGACGCCAGTAAAGAAAAAAAAACTAGAAAATAAAAAGTGTTTTATATAAAATTCCGTTCTTCATTGAAATGCATACGAATCCTTCAGTATTCATAGGCCAGCCTTCGTTATAAGCAAAAACATTAATAAAACATGAACTAATATAACTTTGATATGTACGTAGCCTCACCTGGTTATAAAAAAAATAAAGTTCTAAACTTCAACAAAAACTTGAGTAATATGCCAAGACAAAACATGACGACAGAAGATCTTTTTCGTCTAAAACGATGATAGTAGGGTTGCAATAAAAGTATGTACTTTGATAATAATAATATGTATTAATTCACAATTAGATAAATCTACACTAGAGACAAAAGAGGAGTGTTTACAGTTTTCAGGCTACAAACAATCTGATGCCAAGCTTTGGGTTGGCGGAAAAACTCTCGAGCGCTCTTGAAGAACTCTTGGTTTTCCTATACTTTGCACATAAAGTCATACATTACAATATTGACCCTACAATCAATGAATAAATCAATGTCCAACAATACCTCTTATAATTAATAATACAATGTAGAAAATATACAACTCCCAATTGAGCAATACGTAAGTATAATACAGAACACAATGGTACGACACTACAACGGCACCAAACCATCACATTGCACGATCACCACCACTCAGTGACCCCACCTAGGGAAAAAAAAAAAAAAATAGACCGAGTCATAACAGAACTGAAAAGGATGATCTACTCCACACACACCATATTATACATACAAAAACGAGGAAAAAATGTATATGAACACACCCTGTATAAGACAACATACATAACACACACACACACACACACACACACACACACACACACACACACACACACACACACACACACACACACACACACACACACACACACACACACACACACACACACAAACACAAACACAGAGACACACACACACACACACACACACACACACACACACACACACACACACACACACACACACACACACACACACACACACACACACACACATATATATATATATATATATATATATATATATATATATATACAAGAATAGAGAAACGCATAGATAAATACATACATATAAAAATATAAACCGGCGATGGTTTTAGACTAAAGATAATGAATTCCGGACGTCCGGGAGTTGACACTTAATAGCTAAACATTACAGAATACAGATCAAGACAATACACTTAATAGCTTCAGTATTACAAAATACAAATCAAGACAATACACTTAATAGCTTCAATATTACAAAATACAGATCAAGACAATACACTTAATAGGTTAGATATTACAAAATGCAGATCAAGACAATACATTTAATAGCTTAAATATTACAAAACACAGATTAAGGTAATACACTTAATAGCTTCAATATTACAAAATACAGATCATAACAATACACTTAATAGGTTGAATATTACAAAATACAGATCAAGACAATACACTTAATAGCTTGAATATTACAAAATACAGATCAATACAATACAGTTAATAGCTTAGATATTACAAAATACAGATCAAGACAATCATGGATAACAACATGCGCAATCCACACATACAGATATTAAGGCAATGAACCTCTTGAACGGAGATTATGAAAAACAGAAGGGTTTGTTCAGTGGGCCTTGGGGGAGGCTGGATGAATGCAGAGATGGACCCTCTTGTTGCCTGTCTACATGTAATACTTCACTCAGTCCCTGGGAATGATCAAAGACCCTGAAGTAATTGGAATGCAACTTTTCAGACACCAAAAATGGACTCGTAAATCTACAATTTAGTTTAGACTGGCGGTCAGGTATGCTTTTATAAACATGATCACCAATACTTGTGTTAAAAGGCGTAGCCTTGCTATGCTGATGTTTCAACATTTTGGACTTGGAGTCATCAAGTTTGTCTCTCACGGAATCAAATATCCTATGCAATGTGTGACATTGGAGTTAACTATAATCATCAAAATTAGAGAGGGGACGAATAGGCATGACAGTGTCAGCGTCAACTAATTCAAAGAAACCTAAATGAGTGCTAGAAGAGAGTGTGATAGGAGCACCCGTAACTTTCGTCATCATGGCTGTGGTAATATGATCCTCACGAATAGTGGAGAGAGTTCCTTATAATGCTAGACGACAACCACGAGACAAGACGTCAGAACCAATTAGAACACTTGCAATGCGCACCGGGACTCGAACTGAACTTGAGGGTCCAATATAATGCTTGCTTACAACAGCAACAGGACAAGAAAGAATATGAGAGTCTAAACGATTAGAGCTCTTGAAGACAACAGTATGGTCTGATCATGCACAGAAGGTGAGCTACATATGAAAAATGGCCTGCGCGTTGCCGGAATAACAGATTTGTGAAAAGTCACTAAACGGCGCCTAGGAGACATATTAATGCTATTAGCTACAAGAGCGTCAGTGCCCATGAGACAACACATATGAGAGCAATTCCAGAAACAACAACAAAAGTAATAAGGAAAACTTTATCATGGGAGGAAAATCTTAAGGGAATGCGAACAGACCCAAGAATAGGCAAGAGAGAACCTTGTACAGAATGTATTCTTTTACAAAAAGAAGATAATGTGAAATTGTACAAATCCCTGAGAGTATAATATGCCCTTTTACCTATAAGACTACATTCTGCTCCAGTATCTGCTGCGGAGATAGGTGCTTTGTCTGTAAAAAAAAAAAAAAAATGGAAAGTTTGTAATTGTGAAGACTCAGCAGCCAGCAAAGGGATCATCTGAGACTGGATATTTGGTTTGTGATATGGGGCTATTGAAAGGGGGTCTGAGTTTGCCTAGGTTGAAAACAGGTTTCTGTCTTAAGTGTCAGAATCTTTGAACACTATTCATTTGGATGCTTATTTTGGCAATGTATATAACAGTAGGTAAGTTTATCTTAAAGCGTTATTCTAGAGAAGTCATGTGTGATGTTAGAAGAGGTATCAGAGGAGTTTCTATGTACAGGAGCCTGCTTTGTCTTGTGCTCGTGACGCTTACGGCGAAAGCAAAAAGCACTTGAGTGACCTGAATTGTTACAATAGGTACATGTAAGTACAGGTGGTTATAAATGTAGAAGAACGAGTACTTTGAGTAGGTACTAAAGACTTAGGGGGTGGGGGAGGAGAACTAGGAAAATTGGTATGTTGTTGTGCATTTCTAATACACAAAAAACAAAACAAAAATTACTTCCTTTATCTTATTTTATATCCATGTTGCAAAAGACAACAGGAACTCATCCGTCCTATAGCTGAGAGAAAATGCGACTCTCCTCTTAAAAAACACCAGTAATAGTATATAGAAAAGAAATTCCAAAATAAGGCGGAACCTATCCAGAGTGATGGCATCTCTATCTACCCAATCTGATTGAAGCAATGACTCTAAGGCTTTAAAAACAATCTTGCTGGCCTCGACCTTAGCACGCATATACTGTAGTTAAGTATACCCAAAATGGAACGTGAGTACATCAGTTTAATGTTTTTGGGTTACGACATGAGGCTGCCATCATTTCAGCTGCCAGTGAGTTAGAAACAAGTTGTGATCTCACAAATGATATTTTCTCAGACCCACTAACGACGTTAGTGTTTACTATGCTGTCCTCGCATTGTTGAATGAAGGCAGATGCTGTATAATAGAGATCCTAGGCAGATAGTTTAACTATGGAAAGATCCTGATGTAAAGGTGTAAATGTATCAATTAGCCATTGTCTAAGATGGAATTTGGGTACTAATAAACAAAGGCAACTTGGACTTAGTAGATATCGTTAAAGGAGAGCTAGGTAAAATTGTACCACCTCGTAGTAACATACCGTACGTGAAAAAAGAAAAGAAATTATTAATAAGTGCATTAATTATTGCGACCGCTTACTAAAACACATGCCCCACTAAAGGAAAACATGAAATCTTCTGGGCTGGCGATCGTAAAATACATATAAAAAAATAAACAATAGCACCAATTCTCTATAAAAGGCAACAAAAGAAAACGACACCGCAAGGGTTAACCATTCAATAACTAAGCGAAAGCAAAATAGCCGAATAATGACGTAGGAACATGGCTATCAATCTATGACTTAAGCAATATGGCAGACTGGCCACGTAATTTAAAAACTACAAAATTAATCAGAATAACACAAAAATATTACATACATGCATAACTAGCAATGGCTTTATATAAACACAAAATTGATAACCCCAACTTGGAACATAATCAGCCTTTTCAGGAGGCAGTGTACTGTAGGCCGGCATTCATGCAGCCAAATCTTCACACAAACTAGACTGGTTCACTAATCCTACTACACCCAGTTGTCACATTAAAGCCGATAAACAAAGCAGTAATAGGTGAATGTTCTTTTAATACAAAACACGATGAAATTAACCAAAAGTTCAGACGGAGCGACAAACTGGAGACTACATGGGACGTATACAAGAAAATCACATGACGCACACTTAAAATACACTGTTCATGAGCACCGACTTTTATATATTTTCTAAAGTCACTGTATCACAATTACCTGGCTAAAAAGAAAAAAAAAAACGCAAATGCTAGCCAGCCAGTCCTTATCACTTGACAATCATACAAAAGTAAAAAAAATAAATAGATAAATAAAAATAAATAAATAAAGTAAGTAAATTTAACTTAACCGTTGCCACCAAATGTAATACGGTAGCAATAAAAGCACCTACTTTGATAACAATATGGATTAATTTACAATTAGATAAATTTACACTGGAGACAAAAGAGGCGTGTTCACACCTTGCAGGCTACAAACAATCTGACGCCAAACTTTGGGTTGGCGGGAAAACTCTCGAGCGCTCGGGCAGAACACTCGGTTCCCCCGTACTTTGCAAATAAAGTTACATACATTACAACATCGACAATACAATCAATAACGAAATTAATGTTCAAGAATATCTCTAATAATTAAAAATACAATTGAAAAAATATACAACTCCAATAGAGCAATACGTAAGTATAATACACAAACAATCTTACGATGATACAACGGTACCACACCATCACACGATGCCGGCCATTAAATAAATGAATGAATAAATAAATGAATAAATAAATGAATGAATAAATATCAATACGAGCAATGATATTGATATATGATATTATGAAATTATTAGAAATATATGAATATATATAAGTAAATAAAAAAAATGAATAAATGACAGATATAAACAGATATATAAACAGGTAGATAAATTAAATAATATATAAAAGCATAAGAAAATAAAAATAAAAATTTAATGATAATCACATATATACATAAATAAAAAAATAGATAGATAAACAAATATGACTAAAAAGTAGAACACTAAAATACATTATAAACAAAACAAAAATGATAGCTAGTCATTATATATATTAAACATATATTTTTTCTCAAAAATACATTTTGTTGATGAGACTCTACCAAATAAATCTCTTCAGGGCAATATTACATTTCTGCCAAATAAATTACATATCTTAAAAAAAAAAAAAAAATCACCATTTAACTAATCAGCAAATTGCCCACGTTTGATTGAATGCGTATTCCCTTGGAATTTTTTTTTCAATGATTCACCATACCATATTCTACGAGTATATAGTAATATGTATATGTAAGTGTATATATATATATATATATATATATATATATATATATATATAGATAGATAGGTAGATAGATATATATAAATATATGTATATATAATGTATATATATATATATATATATATGTGTGTGTGTGTGTGTGTGTGTGTGTGTGTGTGTGTGTGTGTGTGTGTGTGTGTGTGTGTGTGTGTGTGTGTGTGTGTGTGTGTGTGTGTGTGTGTGTGTGTATAAATATATAAATATATATATATATATATAAATATATATATATATATATATATATATATACACATTGTCCAAGACTAATGCTATAAGGTTATACTAGAAATATAATGTTTATACACTCTTTATACATATTCTTGCGCAAACACACACACGTGTACACACAAAAGCTAATGTTTTACACATTCTGTAACCATGAAACAAGTAATACCTTCTTAAGAACCACGCTGGCCCGTTGCCACTTCGCTGAGGAGCGAGCACTTCTTTCCTCAAATATCCTACCTCCGCTTTAACCTCTCTTTCTTCGGGGAAACGATCGGGTGGGCAAACAGGTGCCACGCCTCGGAGCTAGAGTTCCCAAGGCAGACTTCCATCTCCATCACAAAAGCAAATATTTCTCTTTTAAATACAATGAAATGTTGTACTTTATTTCCTCGTGTGATGTTCATGTTCGTAGCAATCACTTGGATAAAGGGAAAGGAAGAAGGTGAGGGAGAGGGAGAGAGAGGGAGTGTGTGTGTGTGTGTGTGTGTGTGTGTGTGTGTGTGTGTGTGTGTGTGTGTGTGTGTGTGTGTGTGTGTGTGTGTGTGTGTGTGTGTGTGTGTGTGTGTGTGTGTGTGTGTGTGTGTGTGTGTGTGTGTGTGTGTGTGTGTGTGTGTGTGTGTGTGTGTGTGTGTGTGTGTGTGTGTGTGTGTGTGTGTGTGTGTGTGTGTGTGTGTGTGTGTGTGTGTGTGTGTGTGTATGTGTTTGTGTTTGTGTTTGTGTTTGTGTGTGGGGGGTATTTGTGTGTGTTTGTGTGTGTGTGTGAGTGAGTGTGTGTGTTTTTCATCATGGTCTTGGATCACGTGTAGGACTCGTGATCGACCGCTAATACCCTCCCCGAAAAGAACTCAGTTTGAGTAACGACTCGCAGGGGAAGCGATACTGAAATTATTTCAGCTTTGGACGGGATTCGATCTCGGACCACCGGAATGGCGGCCGCAATCGCTTCCACAGTGCTATCGAGGCATGTGTGTGTGTGTGTGTGTGTGTGTGTGTGTGTGTGTGTGTGTGTGTGTGTGTGTGTGTGTGTGTGTGTGTGTGTGTGTGTGTGTGTGTGTGTGTGTGTGTGTGTGTGTGTGTGTGTGTGTGTGAGAGAGAGAGAGAGAGAGAGAGAGAGAGAGAGAGAGAGAGAGAGAGAGAGAGAGAGAGAGAGGGAGGGAGGGAGAGAGAGACAAAGATAGATGAATATATATATAGAGGAAGAGAAATAGAGAGACTGTGAGCATATGCGTTTCCATCTGTAGAAGTAGAAACACTTGTGTCCCAGAATCCAAATTTTAGTCAAAAATACATACATTTAATCTTTATTTTTTCCTTTCGTCAGATGTGTATAAATGTCTTTGAAATGCATAAAACCCTCCTTCATATAATTTCATTAACAAAAAGCTTCTTATTGTTGTCAATACATTCAGTTTTATTTACTAACTGTACTACAAGTTTTGAACCATTTGCTGAGAAAGATATCCTGCACAGTAAGAAATATATTTCCCAGATGTAACAATACTCTTGTGATATACACCATTCAATTGTAATTCCTTACAGTGGTATTCAACGATGGGGAGATTTCCTTCAGAGGAGGAACCTCACAAGCCAAATGTCCATAACATGTGGCCCGTGGATCTCTTGTGGTCCACACACCAAAATTTAGTGGTAGTGGGGTGCCTGACGATTCTATTCAGGGTTAAAATGGTCTTCTCCGAGAAACTAAAGAACTGTAATACAATGTACTGTATACACGAGAAAGCAGGTTAAGAGGGTTTGTGTAAATACAGTAATACATTTGTCTCAAATATTCATTTTTCCTCTACTTTTACTTCTTTTCTTTTCCCACTTCTCTCTCTTTTCCAACTATTTCTTCTTTCATAGTTACTCTCAACTGCCCTTCCCCTTTATCCGCCTTCCCTTTTATCCTCCTTCCCCTTTATCGGTCTTCCCTTCTTCGCTTTGTTTTCTTAACTCCCGATCTTCCAACTTCTACCTTGTCGCCCTCCGCTCTTCACTTTCCTCTTCCTTTCCTTTTTCTTCCCTTCTACTCCTTACCTTCACTGCATTCCCTTTAGTCTCCCTTCTCTTCAATTCTCTTTCCCTCCATTCCCTTCCATTTCCCTTCCATAAATTTATTACCCTCCGTTCCCTTCTCTCCCTTTTCTTTTCCTTCTTGTTTGTCTATATCGTTCATGAGATACTCGTACGAATACATATTTTTACATTGTGAGTAGCCAGGGACCTCTGTACATACGCACACACACACACACACACACACACACACACACACACACACACACACACACACACACACACACACACACACACACACACACACACACACACACACACACACACACACACACACACAAATGAAACAAAGAAACAGGGAAACAGCTTTCGAAAGAGATAACTCAGCCAAGAAGTTTCACAGGTAACTTGCTAAACAGAGAAGCTAGTACAGATACGCTGAAATCCCATAATTATTGGACCATAGTGACTTGCTGGGTGGTTCTCAGGAGGTCCACAACATATAATAATCATATTGGATCTGGTCCATATTGTTTTGAATTTGTTGTTGTGTATGCTTTATGTATCTTTAAGTAGAAATAGACTGGTTCTCTATGTCTTCAATAACTGAGCCAATAGTGGCCCATGCCTAGAAACAAGTTTTGAACCACTGTACTAATTAAAAATAAAGTTAGAAAAGAGTCTGAATCTAAAGAAAGAGAGTTAAAGAGCCTGGGAATGGAATTAGAGAAGAAATGAAAGTGCTCACTGATTTCCTGAGAACCATGTGCCACGATAAATTCATACAGTATGAACAGCAACTGAAAACGACAGTAAAAGAGAAAGAAGAAAGAGAAGATAGAAGAGAGACACAGAAAGAAAGAAGGGAAGAAATGAAAGGAAAAAGAGACAGATAAAAAGTAACACATAGACACACAAACACACAGACACACAGACACAGACACACACACACACATATACACACACACACACACACACAAACACACACACACACACACACACACACACACACACACACACACACACACACACACACACACACACACACACACACACACACACACACACACACACACACACACACACACACACAGACACACACACACACACACACACACACACACACACACACACACACACACACACACACACACACACACACACACACACACACACACACACACACACACACACACACACACACACACACACACACACACACACACACACAGAAGAGAGAGAGAGAGAGAGAGAGAGAGAGAGAGAGAGAGAGAGAGAGAGAGAGAGAGTGAGAGAGAGAGAGCAAGAGTGAGCAGGAGAGAGAGAGAGAAAAGGAGAAAGAGAGTGAGAGAGAGAGAGCAAGAGTGAGCAGGAGAGAGAGAGAGAAAAGGAGAAAGAGAGTGAGTAATATATCCCCTCGTATCGACCACGACACGAGTCTTGTTCAGCATGGAGGTGGGCGGGTCAGGCGACTTCAGAAGAGGGGCGTGGCCTCCTCTCGAAGTTCCTGAAAGTACGTAACGTACATACTACCTAGATAATACGAGATCCCCAACAAAACGTTCGCGAGCACCACCTTGTAGGACTAAGCTGATAAATCTGGCATTCCCCAAGTTATTTATTATTGTTATTATCATGATATTATCGTTACACTCACACACACAGACACACACACACACACACACACACACACACACACACACACACACACACACACACACACACACACACACACACACACACACACACACACACACACACACACACACACACACACACACACACACACACACACACACACATACACACACACACACACACACACACACACACACACACAAACACACACACACACACACACACACACACACACACACACACACACAAACACACACACACACACACACACACACACACACACACACACACACACACACACACACACACACACACACACAAACACGCTAGAGCGTTATTCCATTTACAAACCAAAACCTACTCAGAACACTTCCTAACTCACTCCCAATACAAAAATAAGGGATCAAATAAATGAATAAATTAAATAAACACATAAATTATAAAACATACGACAGTCACTTGACTATCTTTCCAGTCTCGATCTAGTCTCGACATTTCATCCTCAGAATCTTCCATTGAATGACACACCCCACTCATCCCCATTCTGACAATCCAAGTACGACAATATTTTGCCTCATCATCTACTCTTAAGCATACAAGACTCTCGCCAAGGACCGAAGACTTCAGAACGTCCTATTCATTGGCAGATGCTTGCCCGGCTTGTGGGTTGTTTTCTTTCAAGCTATCCACATCTTGAAGTGGAGGTGAAGGCGGGAGTGGAGTGGGGAGGAGGTGGGGGAGGGAAGGGGAGGGGGGTGTCTTGTGTGTATGTCTTCTTATAGTTATGTCAAAACCCGATAGTTCAACACCCTAAATCGACGAGGAGGTTTAATGTTAAGCCTAATGTTCACCGTCGGAATACATCTGTACTTGTTCTGAATGTTGTCGTTCACGATTCACTAGCGCTTCTGTCCTCAAGTAAAACATCGCTTCTACGCTGGTGAGTATAATGCATTTTTCAAACGATTTAGCAACATATGAAGATGATGGAAAACATCGTTTTGATTATTAGACATATTAATGCGTTTTCCTTGTTAGTGGTATGTTTAATAGGTAAAAAGCAATATCTAATTTTTCACATTTCTACTCCTAAGAGACATTTAAACAAACTATATTTAGAGAAAATAAAAAGAAGATATCACATCAATACTCGAGCAAACTTAATGAAAAATATCAAAATCAGTTTGACATCTTCATAGAAACCTACGTATATATTAAACTAGCTCAGACACTACTTGATATGCCTATGTAAACTATAAAACAACATACTAGCAGAAACCCCCCAAATTACCTAGATGCAAATTCAATAAATTTAACAAGAAAAGGCACTTCCAGCAGAGACAAACAAAACTAATTAATCGGCCTTTACCCAGCTTCCTTTTCTCATCAACATTGAGGATCTGCACGTAATACATCACTGCTAGTCCTACGCATCTGTTCTACAGCACATAAACACTTCCACAGCATCCCAAAAGAATATATTTTTGCCACAGCATCCAACGAAATTTCCAGACCTCTTGGATGTTCCAGCGGACAAACGACCATGATGGATCCCGCCCTCCATTCCAGACGAGATGGATTACTACCACAACAGATTAATGACAACATTCCAATTACAACAGCCCGTATATGTTAACGGAGCGAAAATTCGAATGGAGCATTTGCACTGATGAAGTTCAAGTAATTGATCGAGAACGTAACATAAGGAAGGTGTTACTGCAATCATTAGGCAAGGACGTGCCTCATACTTGGGTGTATACATGTGACTATGCTACGCTCCTCATAAGATAGCCTTTCCTCATATACGTGTATACACGTTACTTTATATGTATACATGTTGCCTTATACTTTACACACATTATTATATACGTTCCTCATAATTGGGTGCATAAATGTGACTATATTGTGTTCCTTATGCTGAAGAGTAGCTACCCGGACAAACCTCCCCCATGACAAAACATCCCTGGACAAAATACCCCCGAACGAGACACTCCGGACGAAACACCCCCTAATATATTTTACCAGTGGTGGTGATGTGATGGAGGTTGTTATGATTGTGGTGATATGATGTGATGTTGTGTTGCGTTGGCAATGTGATGATGGTGGTGATGATCTGATGGTAGTGATGTGATGGTAATGATGGCGATATACTGGTGTTGGTAATGATTATGATGGTGATGGTGATGATAATGATTATGATGATAGTGCTGGTGATGATGGTGCTGGTGATGATGGTGATAATGGTGATGGTGGCAGTGGTGATGTGATGGTAGTAGTGATGATGATGGTGATAATAGTGGTGATGATGATGATGGTGATGATAGCTGTGATGGTGATGGTGATGATAGCTGTGATGATGATGGTGATAATGGTGGTGGTGACGGTGATGGTGGTAGTGGTGGTGATGATGGTGGTGATGATGATGGTGATGATGATAGTGGTGATCGTGGTGGTGATGATGCGATGATGATGATGATGGTAGTGATGATAGTAGTGGTGGTGATGATGGTGGTGATAATGATTATGATGATGTTAATGTAGTGGACATGTGATGGTTGTGGTAGAAGTGATGTGGTGATAGTGGTAGTAATCTGGTGGTGGTGGTGATGCACTGATGGTGACGTTTATGATTATGGTGATGGTGATATGGTGATGAAAGTTATGGTTATGGTGAAAATATGATGATGGTGATGTGCAGTAGTGGTGATGCGCGTGTGGTGGCGATGTGACGGTGGTGATAAAAATATTGACAAACTTTAGTTAATACGTGTTACTTTTTTCCACTACATCCATGATATACTTTCACTTGTGACAAAATTGGTTAAATGTATTACGGGGTGTGTATAAGGGTGTCCAAATGAAACACTGAATATGAATATGTTAATAATTGTAAAGCACTACATATACAAGCGTGCGGTTGCTGCTAAGGATGCAGAACCAAGAATGCCTCTGACGCCAAGCCACGCCACCAAGCTCAGACTTGGCTGGAAAAACATACACGAATCGCAACCAGATATTACAATAATAAGTAGAACATAATTATATACATTATACATACGCACAATGATTACAAATGTACGGTGCTATACACGTGCACCATAATAGTTTTTGTCCGAGGGATGTTTCATACAGGAGTGTTTTGTCGGGGTGTGTTTTGTTAGGGGGGGGGGTTCATAAGGGAGTATATGTCCGGGTGTGTTTTGCCCGGGGTTGTTTTGTTCTACGCTCGAAAGATATATATATATATATGTATATATATGACTATCTTTCGTTCATCATACTCAAGTTTTATGTGACTTTGCGTACCTCATACTGAAGTGTGTGCATGTGACTACGTTACGTCACACATACTAATTTGGCTTAAATACTCGTACATAAACATGATCTCCATGCCACAAGTCCAATTCCCGGAACTTTCGTATTAAATTTCTTTCAAAAGAGTTTTCAACTTATCTAGCATACAAGAATATTTTTTATACCCTGATAACACTTGAATATATGAGTTCATATGAAATATGATTCTATTACCCATGAGCAGCCAACATAACAACTTTAATATCAATAGATTTTAAGATAATGCTTTCCGTCAAAACACACACACACACACACACACACACACACACACACACACACACACACACACACACACACACACACACACACACACACACACACACACACACACACACACACACACACACACACACACACACACACACACACACACACACACACACACACACATACACACATTCGGCATTTTCTAAAAGAATATCCAGAAACAGTAGGAATAGTCCTAGGAAAAACATTCAGATAATAATAAATGTCTAGAAAAATAATAATAGAGAAAATAAATAAATAAAGAAAGAAAGAAAAGAGGAAAGAAACAAAGAAACAACGACAAGAAATGAAGTAAGAAAGAAAAAAAAATTAAAGAAATAAAAAAGGATGAAACAAATAAAGGCAAAACGTCAATTCCAACAGGGTCCACAAACAAGTCCAGTTTATCACCAATAAGCCTTCATGACATAACCGTCTCACAACGTCAACAAGTCCAAACCGTCATCGTCTGAACAACACGTCGTTAACTAACGACTCTCGTCATTCAGTCAATCACAACACTCGAGCCAAATCAGCCATCGTCACGAGCTTGTCCATGAATATAAAATGCTTCCAATCACACCCCAAAGCAACAACTCATGTCAAAAGCCACGTAAATCAAACAAATAAACAAACATGACAAACACCGTGATTACAGATGAAATAACAAGTCAACCAAATGTAACGCTCGCAGTCAACCTGTGGTAAACACAATAATTAGAGCAAATTATGAGTCTGGAAAAAAGTTAACCTGGAATGCGCCATGTCCATTAACTACTGTACGACCCCTGCTAGACCACAATAAGCCAAACTTAACATCGAAAGTTAATTGAGGACGGGTTCGGGGTCCGGGGGTGGGGGGAGGTCATGAAGTGCATGACCTCGCTGATTCCCCCCGAGTGCGTTGTTAAATGACCAAGTAATGAGTGCGCCTGGTAACGAGGCCTCTGCATGAAATGCTGCATGGTACCTGCATGACATCGGAAAAAGAAGGGGAAAAAATGAATGCGCGCCCGTGCTCTCACATACAGCATAACTAACTAAACTCACTTTCGCATCCCTTCATCCTGCCTCCTGCAAACACACACGCAAACACAACACGACTCGGTGGCGCGGTTGGTAGAGTCCCAAACTGTCACTACGGTGGTCCGGGTTCGAATCCTGCCCAGAGGCTGAAAATAATTTCAGTATCGGTGCTCTTCTAGTCGTTACTCTAACTCTCGTGGGCTGGGAGTTGGGGGAGGGGGTGCGTGTAAGGTCAAAGCATTACCCATAGATCGGTCATACGAGCTCTGAGCTCTCTTCCGGGAGGGAAATAGCTGTCGATCGCGAGTCCAACACGTGATCCAAAGACCAAGGTGAATCACACACACACACACACACACACACACACACACACACACACACATACATACACTTCTACAAAGCTCTCTTTATGTAAATGAGATTTAGTAAGGATCTCTTGATTCAGATAAATACATAAATAGATAAATCAATAGGAATAGTGACCAACCAGTACACGAATGATAACTCTGTTCAGTCGCTGGGGACTGGCATCCTGTCTTTTCATACGATGGTATTCCTACACTTGATAGAGACATATCTTTAACCTAATCAGGACACATATTTACAAAAATAAATGAATAAACAAATGAATGAATGATGATATATGAAAATAGAAAATGAAATAGAATAACGAAATAGATAGTTAAGTGATAAGATATCAGAATAGAAAATTAAGTAAAGTAAAACAAAAAGTAAATAGAAAAGTGAATAAATAAAAATGAATACTTGAATGAAACAGAAATAGATAAAAAATTCGGGTGACCTTGACCTTATTTCAACTACATTCAAATATTTGCTGCAGTTGATTCAGTCGTTTGGGCGTAATATTGCTAACAAACAAACGAACTCGACCAAAATCAATACTTCACCTCCGAACTTTGCCCACACGAGTCAATTAATTAGAATAAGAAGAGGAATCAAACAGAAACCAGAGACGAGGTCTTAGGAAGATGACCTGACCTCACCTGACCTAATCTGACATGACCTCAGGTAACGGAGAGAGAGAGAGAGAAGAGGTGGAGGAAAACATCACATCAACGATCGGACGCACGAACATTTACAGTTCATCTTGATGATGAAGTTCCGTTTTACATCAAGAACAAGTCATTCAAATATGTATTATTACTCTTGGGCCCTGTTCACACTAGTGGTTTGAACCGCGCAGAAACCACGTCGGTGCCGCATAATCCAGGGAAAACTACGTGGTTGTGTATTAACGCTTCCATTGGTTTACTTTCTAACTGAATAAGGCTTCCATTGGTTTACTTTCTAACTGAATCGCTAGTGTGAACAGAGCCTTAGTTTCGCACTTCACCAAGCATAAATAGATCAGCTACTTAGAACCAGTTTACCTTCCCATTCTATCATAATGTATCTACATGCTCCAGCATGTGGGATTATGAGAGTTGGATTAAATCTCTCAGGCTCTGGTACTCGAACCCTGGACTACGCGAGCTCCGTGAACCTGCTCGCCGGGAGAACTGAGTGGTGTAGCCGGCTACTCCTTATGGTGGCGCAAAGAAAGATAAGGTCTCTTTGGACTTTCTATTCACTGAAGCGAAGCAGTTGCTGTATTTACAGATCGGCAATGTAATTTCCTATATGGAGAATCCACTGATGCTCCCTCCAAGAGTCAACCATGGCGACGTGGGTTAGGTGTAGTATTATGTGTCTGGTTAGTATTAGTGAATGTGTCTTGATGTGATATACGATTTGTAGTTATTATTGTGTAGTTTGATAATTGAAAAGAAATGATTAATGACTGGCAAGAGACTTGTGGCATTTATTGAAAGGGTGGTGCGATTGTGACCTCACGCTTAATCAAGTTGCAGGGGAATGTGTAGGTGAGCAAGATGTTAATAGTAATGTTTGGTCTAAGTATGAGTTGACCGGCGTCCATGTCTGACGACATCCTGTGGTAGGTTTGTTGATCACGTGCCATGCATATAACATCGTTTATATGGTTATAGGGTTAGTACAGTATATGGATACATTGGCTCACCGACCTCCTTGATGTACGTCCTCGTACCTCGGGTTAAGGTTGAGACGGCTGGGGTTTAGCATTAAATACTATACAATTGCTTAAGGAGGTATGATATGATAATGTGTTAAGCCTTGAAAAAATCATTGGGGCTTGAATGAGTTATAGTAAAGGAAGGAGGGTGAATCTATATTATCATAAAAGGGGTGTATTGAAAAAGCTTATGGTAAACGTGTATTTCAGCACTAAAATCTTCATCACTTTGAATGTCAGTACCCATTCTCTTTTCAATGAGAATTTATGTCTGCCACTGTAGTCCGGAATCTCTTTTCAATTATATGTTTAGTTCTGGTTTCACTGTAGTTTAAATGAAAATCGGATAGCACTTTCACTGGATACCATAGCTTAATGAAACATGAATACAAGACATCCTAAAAACCAGTATTTGTTATTTGTCTGCATATAGTTATTTGAGAATATATTTGTTGCAAAATATCTGAAACATATCATATTTCACATCGTTCTGTAGAGGGAGAATTATTCTCTTGTTCCAACGAGAACTTTACATTGTGTCATTTTCTACACTTCACTGGTAGACTCTTTTCCATGAGATATGTGATATGTGGATATGTGATATGTGGATATCAGTGTTTGTGTGTGATAGCAAATTTTTTATCATGCATAATGTTCAGGCAGGACTATAGTGTAGGAGTTTGGGGTTATTTCCAGTGGATTGAACTATTTGATTATGCGTTTAAGAATTTGTATCTAAACTAGCTTTTTTGTTATCTCTGTGTAAAATATCTAACATCTATCCTAATGTTGTATAAAATTGATTGGCCTGTTTGTTATCATATATTTGTATTGTTTAACTGGTGTCAAAATTTTTTTATTTTTGTTTCGTTTTACTATGTGATGAGTTAATGTTGCTCATATATATTTTTTTGTGCATGTCAAGTCGGTGTCTTATGAATAATTATTGGTTATAATCTTTGGGAAATTGTGATGTTTGTAAGATAATATGTTGTTCCTATCTTTACTCTTGTAATTTGATTACGGAGGTCTATAAATTTTTGTGTTACGTTCGATGTACTTGCCTTTGACAATGCATATTCGAGAAATAATGTATACGTTTTGATTATTTTTTATGTTATGGAATAATGATTTGGTATCTTTGTGTGGAAAGTTTTTGTTAATTAATCTTGAGAATGTGTCTTTCTTGAATTCTGTGTGAGGTCTTTCTGTATGTTGGTTGGGTTTATCAGAGTTACCTCGTATCATAGAGGAGTCGGTAAAACTGGAGTGTTTTTATTTGTTCAGTTGAAATGCATGGAAGTCTGTTCAATAAAACTTTGAGTTTGAACCAATGCATATTGAATATTCTTGTATATTTACAATTATTGGGTTTTGTATTGAGGTTTGAATTATATATTATTGACGTGTGGTCAGTTATACACTTTTCATGCGATATATTATTTGTGAGTGTCTGTTTTATCATTCCTAGGGTATTACGATCTGATGGAAGGTAGAGAAGGTTTTATAGAGTGAGGGTTGGTTAAGTAAATCGTAATTGTATAGACACGGTAAAGGAAACATGGACTGGAGGTGAAGCTTTTATTCCTGACGGTTCGTCTATCGACTTTCTCAAAGGGATACGCTCTCACACCCCCTTGAGCCGTAAGGCGTGTTTATAAACTCTGTATGTATCTAGTATGCTCATTCCTTTGAGAAAGTCGATAGACGAATCGTCAGGAATAAAAGCTTCACCTCCAGTCCATGTTTCCTTTACCGTGTCTATACAACTTGTTCACATGGATTTTCATAAGTCGTAATTCTCTTTTCATTTTGAGCCATAGTAGACGTCGGTTTATGAAAGAGAAATGTTTAGTGAGATTACATGATTTATGTACTAAGTTGTTCGTTGTGCGGCTTTTCGTTGTGTTTTATTGGTGTTTGATTTGTTTATTTGATTTTGTGTTGGTGTTTGGTGATTGAATGTGAGTGTGCCTACTTGGAGTTGGAGGTTGTGTGGGTGAATGTTGCTGAGGTGTTCATATCATCTGGGTGTGTTGGTCTGAATTAGTTTAAAGCTTATATGATATTGAGTTGTTATATATGGGTGGATGTTCCTGAAGTGTTCATATTCATCTGGGTGATCTGAGTATGTTGATCTGAATTAGTTTAAAGTTTATATGATATTGAGTTATTATATATATGTCAATGAGAAAGATATCGAGTATCTAAAAATATATTATGGTAGGGTTAATATTATGATAATTGTGTCCTAGTATAGTGGTTTGTACCTCAAAGATGTATTGTTTATTGATAGTTTGCGTTTAAAGATATTTTGCCTATGTATAGTGTCAAAATGCAGTGGGAGATTTTTGGTATGAAATCATTGACATCTTATATTTCCTGCGAATTGGTATACTATGTATTGCATTCTATCTATATTTATGTACTAAGACTTTGTCTATTATTATTTGTTTGTATATATATATATATATATATATATATATATATATATATATATATATATGTACGAATGGTGGTGCGTGGATATATTTTATGTTTTTTGGGCCGAACGGAAACCCTCTCCCTACCCAAATCGCCAACAACCTCGCAAACTTAAGACCTTGTAAACCTACTACGACCTCGGAAGGTTACGACCTCGCAAACCCACGACCTCGTAAGCCCACGACCTCGCAAACCCACGACCTCACAAACCCACGACCTCGTAAACCCACGACCTCGCAAACCCACGACCTCGTAAACCCACGACCCCACAAATCTACGACCTCACAAACCTACGAACTCGTAAGCCTTCGACCTCGCAGGTCTACGACCTCACAAAATTATGGCCTTGCAAACGAGCAATGACGACTTAGGCCAACATGCGTATTAATTACGTCATCACAGCGGGTTTGGAATCACGATCCCATGCGACAGACTGAGGTGGGTTGTCCTGAATGGACTGAATGGCCAGCAAGCCGTATTGACCGGCACGAGAACCGGCTCTTAATCCCTTCAGTGTTGTGCATCACTGTATAGATTAATAGTTCTCATTCTATGTTCTATGGGTCCCTAGGGAACTATAGTGTCCTCCAAGTGTGGCCAGAAATCAAAATCTAGTGGGAATTAGTGGATGTAAAACGATAAAATTCAATGTCAAATTGATCTTCTCCCGGGGGTTAGTGAACAGCAAGCCATAAGTCTGCGATACGTGACGAAAGGTGGGCTTGAAATTGGATGCCAGAGGTTTCTACTCGATTTCATTACGTAGTCAACTGTCATCCCGTTCAGGTTTCATTACATAGCTAAGTCTAATCTGACCCCGATGGTATTAAGCTGATCTCTGTATCCGTTAAAGCTCTGAGACAACTCAGATTCCGAGTTGTATGAGGAGGAGGAGGAGGAGGAGAAGGAGGAGGAAGAGGACAAGGAGGAGGAGAAAGAAGATGCAAGTATCTATGGACTACTTATAAGTAGGGGCGGGGGAAAACACAACAAATTATACATACACACACACACAAACACACACATGCATACACATACATAAACACATACACACACACACAC
>NC_134782.1:54667664-54670164 GCF_046742065.1 Oratosquilla oratoria
TGCAAAATGGTCCACGGATGATGATCGGGGCAGACAGGGAGGTGGTTGAAGGTTGGGGTAGATCTGTCCACAGGACGACGTGAAAATTTGCAATTAACAAGCCAATTACATTAATTACTGTAATCAATGCCTACGTGATAAGACTGTAGGTAATGTACACATTTGAAAGAATTAATAAAAAAAAACTCTTTTGTAACGGAATTCTACTCAATATTTCTGTGTAATTTGATGAGTTAGGTTGATCACAAAGCTTAGAGTATATATATACTGTATATATATATATATATATATATATATATACATACATATATATATATACATATATACATATATACATATATACATATATACATATATACATGTATATATATATATACATACATATATACATATATACATATATACATGTATATATATATGTATATACATATATATATATATATATATATATATATATATACTTGCTTGTTTATTTATTTATATATCTATTCAGTTTATGTATTTCTATTGCGACCTACTTTGCTTTAAGAGCTTCATTGCTTCAACGGCTGTTTCTTGTGATTCATCGATTGGGGTGTAAGGAGGGGGAGGAGGAGATGGTGGTGGGGTGGGGGGTGGGGGTGGTAGCAATGGTAGTGATGCTAAGAAGTCTTGGTAATGGTGGGGATCGCGTTGGTAGTAGGGTTAGTGTTAGTGGTAGTAGAGGAGTAGTGGTGATGGTGATAATGGATGGAGGTGGTGGTACTAGTGGTTGTGGTAGTAGGGTTAGTGTTAGTATGGATAGTAGTGGTGGTGGTGGTGGCTGTATTAGTGCTGGTGGTAGTGGTCCTAGTGGTAGTGGTAGTTGCAGTAATGGTGTTTGTAGTGATGGTAACAGTGGTGGCAGCGGTGGTAGTAGTGGCGTTAGAGGTGGGTAGTGGTAGTAGTATAGTGACGGTATTAGGATTGTTAGTGGTGATAGTGATAGTCGCACTAGTGTTGTTAAAATGTGGTAGTGGTGGTGGTGGTAGTGGTCGTAGAGGTGGTGAGGATAGAAAGTAGAGGGTGGTGGAAGAACTGATGGTGATAGCGTAGACATAAGTGGTGCAAATGATGGTCATGCACAGTGAGACGACGTCAGCATCAAGCTGACCAAACGTTAACTTCGCTTGCAGGGAAGTCAGCTGAGTGCTGACTAAGTTCGATCCTGACAGTGCCCGTCCCATTCGGTTTCTCGGGTTCATTCGTGCGTAGTTGAGGACACGTAACTGACATATTCTATATCTGACCTTCAACATCGTTAGCGCTCTCTCTCTCTCTCTCTCTCTCTCTCTCTCTCTCTATATATATATATATATATATATATATATATATATTATATATATATGTATATACATATATATATATATAGTATATATATATACATATATATGTATATATATTTATATATATATATATAGATATATATATACAATAATACTAGAAACGTGTGTTCTATAGATGCAAGGTAACCACTTATGAAAAGAAATGACCAGAGCAGAGCGCTTTCGTGTATTACATCTTCAGTGCAGAAACACATAGAGAGTACAAGCAAGCATATTATATAATGGGGAAAAGGGGACGTGGACACAAGGGAAACATACGTCAACGGTAGGAGAAGGAAGTGACAAAATATCTTATTTACAAAAGGTCCTGGAAAGTGGGAAGTTCTCCATGGGGTCAGGTTTCAGGAGTTATTTTTACAACTGGAACATGTCTATTTTTTTCTTTACAAATATAATTGTCTTTTTTATACAATTCAAGGTTAAGGTTAAAATTAATATTATCTGTGGGTTTTATTAAGCTACTTTCAATTCTGTTTTTTTCGACAATGTTATTTGTGAAAGCAATCACGCTAGGGTTTCCGAATCGATAAGGTGATTAAAAGTGATGAGATTTTAAAAATATCACTTGAATCATTTCCATCCTTTACAGTTTTTAATTCTAACAGATAGATCTTTTGCCGTTTGACCTATGTAGAACTGGATACATCTTTTTTGTAAATTTTTTAGAATTATTGATAATGTATTGTTTGTGTTATTACTGAAGGCTACATTAATGTTAAAATATTTTAGTCAATTAGAGACGTTGGCTAAATTTTCTTGGTAGGATAACACTACTACGTTATTATGGACAAAAGGTTTGACTGACTGAGTGTTGTAAAAAAAATTCCTTGCAAAAGTGTAAGATATGTCAATGAAATATTTTGGATATTTCAATTTAATATCAATATCATAAACAGTGAGTAGGAAGTTACAAGTGCTTAATTGATAAAAATAGTGACAGGGGGAGACACGCCAACACAGACTTTGTTATTAATCCTTCAAATAAAACATTAAGTGAAGATATAGCAATTGTCCAAGGTTATGGTCTTATTTTTCCTAACAGTCAGTAATGTCATAGTGCTCGGCATCGACAAAGCTTTTTGTGGTTTAAAACCTCACATAGAACCTGCGGATGACATTAACATATGTAAAGAGAT
>NC_134782.1:54675164-54682664 GCF_046742065.1 Oratosquilla oratoria
CAGGATTTCTTCACTTTGGAAAACAACTTGACTTATTGTAATGATATCAGAGGCCTATTCAGTGCCCTTGAGCTGTCCTATGAACCCAATGAGTGGAGGCTATTCATAGATGGATCCCTTTACAGCATAAAAGCAGTTCTGTTGCACATTGGGAACACCATGCCTTCAGTTCCAGTTGCTTACTCAGTCATTTTAAGAGAGACATATGAGAACCTTGCTTTTATTCTAGACCGCATAAGTTACAAAGAGCATGAGTGGTTAATTTGTGCAGACTTGAAAGTAGTAGCCATACTTAATGGGCTACAAACTGGATACACCAAATTTATGTGCTTTCTTTGCAAGTGGGACAGTAGGGCCAGATCAGAACATTATATACGCTCAGAATGGCCATCTCGGGAATCTATGACGCTTGGATGCCATAATGTAATTCATGAGCCACTAGTTAAGAAGGAGAAAATCATTTTGCCACCACTGCATATAAAACTAAGCCTAATGAAGCAATTTACCAAAGCACTGCAACATAACAAGCCATGTTTCCAGTATCTCAAAGGGATCTTCCCTAAAATTAGTGATGCCAAGATTAAAGAGGGTATATTTGTAGGCCCTCAGATTCGCAAGCTTATAAATGATGAGGACTTTGAAGCGACAATGGATGAACCTGAGCTAGCGGCCTGGCATGCATTCAAAGATGTATGCAAAGGGCTTCTGGGAAAGCACCAAGAGTCCCAGCGAGAGCGTAAAGTGGAGAGGCTAATCAAATGCTACCAAGATCTCGGATGCAATATGTCACTGAAGATACACTTTCTTCATTCTCATCTGTCCTTCTTCCCAGAGAATGCAGCAGATGTGAGTGATGAACATGGAGAGAGGTTCCATCAAGATATAGCGTCAATGGAAAACAGGTACAGGGGAAAATGGAGCCCTGCTATGCTGGCTGACTTCTGTTGGAACCTGAAGCGTGACACGCCTGAGACGTCTTATAAAAGAAGAAGAAAAGAATTGATTTAAGGTTAATACATCATATAAAGCTAACAAACATGCCGATTCATTATATATTAATTAAATAAATACAATGAAGACATTTAATCTGACTTTGGGAGCAAAATACATTTATGGAACCTTGGAAATCTCTATTAATTGCATAATTATTAAAACAGCGATTTACAAAAAATTGTGACGTGGCATGAAATTTTTGTTATCAAATTTGAATTCAGCACACTGAACTTCATAATAAAACGCACATGAGAACTATGTTTTTTTCTTAATCCTGAAATTTGTTGTACAGTGTTATTATTTCACTCCTTCCCGCAGGCGACACGCAACATACCAATTTCACAGTCACCCAACCTAACCCGATTCCCAATATTGGAAACGGGGGCCCGAATCCGATGACTTGGTACCGAGAAACTCGAGCCGTTACTCCAAACGGTTTTAAAATCATTCGGTTCCCATTTTCTGAACGGTATTAGCCGACTTCCGTTTTTGAAATGGCCTCGACTCCTGTCCCCCAACTGCAAACTTTATTTATTTGTTCATTTCTTCATCTGTTCGTTTGTTCATATATTCCTGTGTTCGCTTGTGTATTTGTTTGTTTTGTTTATTTGTTTGTTTGTTTATTGATTTATTCATTGATCTATTCCTTTGTTTATTAATCTATTTATTTATCTATAATTTATTTATTCATATGTTCGATCATTCGTTTATTTATCTATTTGTATATATATATATATATATATATATATATATATATATATATATATATATATATATATATATATATATATATATATATATAATTATTTCAGACAAATGAGAAAGAATGTGGGTGGGGAAGGGCAAACGAAGATGTGTTGGGAATAGAGTTTATTTATATGAGGGCAATAAACTCTATTCCCAACACATCTTCATTTGCCCTTCCCCACCCACATTCTCTCTCATATATATATATAAATGTGTGTGCGTGTGTGTGTGTGTGTGTGTGTGTGTGTGTGTGTGTGTGTGTGTGTGTGTGTGTGTGTGTGTGTGTGTGTGTGTGTGTGTGTGTGTGTGCGTGCGTGCGTGCGTGCATGCGTGTGTGTGTGTGTGTGTGTGTGTGTGTGTGTGTGTGTGTGTGTGTGTGTGTGTGTGTGTGTGTGTGTGTGCGTGCGTGCATGTGTGTGTGTGTGTGTGTGTGTGTGTGTGTGTGTGTGTGTGTGTGTGTGTGTGTGTGTGTGTGTGTGTGTGTGTGTGTGTGTGTGTGTGTGTGTGTGTGTGTGTGTGTGTGTGCATGTATGTATGTATGTGTTGGGGTAGATTTGCTGATCTGAAGGAAGGGGAGGGTGGGCGTGTTTATAATTCTGAATCGTTGGGAAGAACTTGTCACATCTTATCACTATGAACCCAGTGATATATTCACCAGCACAAGGATAAGATTCTTAATCCAAAATCAACACCCAAAGGAAACAAAACATCTGGAGGTCAAAGGCTCAAAAATGAGGAGAGAAATCCTACAGAACAAAGTTTAGATGTACCTGTCACGTGTTACTCAAAGTTTAAAACCATTGTCACTCCTGATGTGGAGAGGAACCAGAAGAAAGCATGAAAGAAGCTAGGGTTTTGTATCCATGTAGGAGAACATGTTACGTAGTTTACTGGGGCGTAAAGTACGATGTACAACCTTAGTCTTGTAGTACAATGGTGGTACAAAAGCAGTAAGGACTTGCCGTGGCAAAGGCAGAGGCACATACTGTATAGATTGCAGTGTCCAAAACTATGGATCCTCGACATTCAGCTATGCAAGAACTCACGTTTGGCAAACAACACTGAGTCAAGAGTTCTTATTCAGTGAGGCCTCTTTCGGCAATGAAACGTCCTATTCGAACATGGGAAGGGCAGTCACGAATCTCATGACGTGAATTAAATACAACTCACCATTCTACTTCCACGGAATGGGATGTGAGAGACCTCTGGTAGAGCAAAGCCTTGTCAATTCCGTCAAACCGCTTTTTTTTTTTTTTTTTTTTTTAGGACGTTCTTTGGGTGGCCTTCTCGCCTGGCCACGGCTATCGGGAACCAACCCAGCAAGCCTGAAATGGGTCCCGGGAATCGAACTCACGACAACCCGCTCGAGAGTTCGATCGGGCTACCACGCGGCTTTTACGTGGATACACTTTGGAGAAAAGAGAGCACAGTCGAATGACAGGGGTTAATACGGAAACATTTCTTAGAAGCGCTGGGAAAGCTGGGTTTTCAGGTCGCTTCAATCCCTTCCGTGGAATGTGGTATTTCATCTTGTTTTATCCTGGCCATCACTAGGCTATTTCTTTTAATTCCGTGGCCACACTCAACGTTAGGGAAGAGGTTACATGCTGAGGTAATCCACGAGATGTTCAAACAAAGAGGTTGTCTAAATTATCAATTAGGGTAAGCATCAAAGTAATTATCTCAACTGGTATTTGCAGAACTATTATGAACCTCCTTATCTTTCAAGGATGACAGCAAATAGAACATTCTCGAAACGAAGACCCACGAGTTTACAAAATCATAGATCCACAAAGACATATATACACACGAACACGTAGACAAAACATATGTATATACATAAAGGATTACAAAGGTGGAGCATGCCGACAGGAGACCTTTTGGTCCATAACTAAGTCGGATGCGGAAAAAATATAATATTGATAAATAAATAAAAATAAATAGATAATAATTATTATAATATAAATAATAATAAATAAAATAAATAAATGCATAGGTATAGTTAAAAAATAAACCAAAAGGTAAATAGTAAATAACAATAAATTAACACATATCTTATAATAAATAAAAATCAAGCCCCAAAAAAATAAACAGACAAATGATAACAAACAAATAATATAAAATAAATATCAGTCCTTACAGCATCTTGCTTATGTTTTTATCTAAACGAATCTTAAAGCTTCGAGCTGAACTACATTTCACTGTCTCTGTAGGAGGTTTATTCCATTCATTAACTACACGGTTGGCGAGGTTGTTTCTACCCGCTTCTAAATTAAATCTATTACTATTTCCTGACAGTTTGAATACACACACATGCACGCACGCGTATGCACATACAACCACAATCACACGTACATTTACACACATGCACCTATATTCGTACACGAATGCGTTCACACATGTGCACGCGCACTCAAGCACATTCTTACACACACATACACACGCATACACACGCGCGTGCAGGCAAGCACACGCACGCAGACACCCACTTCATTAACCCCACTATTTGTATGGTAATTAACTTGATTAGCACCTTCGTAGCGTGGGCGCACTTTTCTGTTTTCATTCTGGTACACGCCAGTCATGTTTATTCATCCGAGTTAGTGGATTTCAAACTTCAGGGAGTTTTGATGAACCAGGCGCACTTCAGCTGGGGGATATCTTACCCCTTCCTCCTCCTCCTCCTCCTCCTCCTCCTCCTCCTCCTCTTCCTCCTCCTCCTCCTCCTCTTCCTCCTTCTCCTCCTCCTCCTCTTCTTTCTTCCCTCCCCCCTCTCTCTCTCTCTCTCCCTCTCTCTTTCCGAACCAGAAAAATATTTGTGTCCTTAAAATTTGAATTTCATCCCTATCAGAAGACTTGTGCCTGACTTGTCATATTCAGACAGGACATTGTAATCTCCACAGATCCCTCATTGCCTAAACATCACCTGACGAATTGTTTCCTAATTGGACGCTGCTATCTATATAATATAACCATCAAAACTTCAGATAGGAATTGAGGTATGCGCGTGCGTCTCGCCAAGGAGACCTCACGATCTTTATAGTACAAATGTACAACAGACAAGTAATGTACATCCTTGTGCATTTAACTCTCATAAACCCCCACTAACCCTCCTAACATATAATCGAAGACAATTACAGATTAAACTAGGAGGTCAAGTTAAGACGTTGGTAGCGCAGTTAGAGCCGATGCGACATTGTGAGTCTCATTACCATATCTGATGCTTTATATGATAATCACAAGTCAATTGAGCTCATAATGACTCCAGATTAATAAACAGTGGAGTCCAATGTACTATCTTTGACTCGAGGAGTGCGGTGGGAGTCAGCTGTCGTTTGTTTTATTGAATTTATTCAACTGCCTCCCTTTTCCAGAAAACTACAGTAACTACTCTAGGTAACTAAACGATTGAGTGTTACAGCTGAATAAGAACTACTGAGATATTGTTAAAAGTAGAAGTCCTTAATTAAAAACTAAACTAATACTACTGTTATTATTTTCGTTGGAATAATGCACCAGAGGTAAACTAGAGTGAGGTTCAATTTGTATTTCATAAACCCTAAAAATAAAATTTGTAGAAAAAAAGGGGGGGGAGACCAGTCTTCATATTCCGCGTTCTTTAATTTTCGCGTTTTGCCAACGAATCCCAAAGTGATGCGTGCGGCCCATCATGTGTGTCGCACGCACCGAATAGGAAGACAGCGGAATGTGTACCACGCAATCGTCTCAGCGGTTGTCAAATATTTTTTTTTTCATATATTTCAAAAGGTGGTCAAAAGGCCGGAATCGCGCGTGCGCGCACGCACACAAACACACACACACACACACACACACACACACACACACACACACACACACACACACACACACACACACACACACACACACACACACACACACACACACACACACACACATACACACGCACGCACGCACACACACACACACACACACACACACACACACACACACACACACACACACACACACACACACACACACACACACACACATAGTCTACATCAAGACTTGATCTTGGTAATTTATTTTCTTAGTTTCATCATCATCATCATCATCATCATCATCATCATCATCATCATCATCATCATCATCATCATCATCATCATCATCATCATCATCATCATCATCATCATCATCATCATCATCATCATCATCATCATCATCATCATCATCATCATCATCATCATCATCATCATCATCATCATCATCATCATCATCATCATCATCATCATCATCATCATCATCATCATCATCATCATCATCACCGCCACCACCATCACCGTCATCATTCACACCTTTACCTCAAACCAATCACTTTTTCCATTCCTAATTCTAACACAGGCTCTAGTATTCCCGTAAAAAAAAATCTTTATTGATCTTAACAGCTTTCCTCCTATCCCATATATCTGCAATGCCTCCCACAGTGTCTTCCTGTTTACCTTGTCATAAACCTTTTCCAAATCCATAAAGGCTTAAAAGACATCATTACATTTTCCTAAAGCTGTCTCACATATCTGTCTAACCACAAAAATCTGATCCACGCAACACCTACCTGTCCTAAACCTACACTCTTACTCACCAATTACTTCCTTTGATCCTCTTCTAAATTCTCTCAATCAAACCCTCCCATAAGCTTTCCCAACTGCAGTCAACAAACTGATCCCTCTGAAACTACTACGCTCACACTTGTCACTTTGTAAAATGGAACTATACAGAACACGTACTCCTCCAGTCCTCGGGCACTCTACTCTCTTTTAGACAAACATTAAACAACATCACTAGCCAGTCCACCATCACTGTACCTCCATTTTTTAGACACTACGCTTGACATCCATCCAGTCAATATGCCTTACTTGTTCTCATTATTTTAATAACTACACCTCATCTTTTCTAATTTCTCCCCCATTTTCCTCGCCCATCACTGCTACTATCACCCCAACTGCAACTACTTTTCCTTTCCTATCGTCCTTCACATTTAGCAATTTCCTGAAATACTCTGCCCATCTTACTGCTGCTGCCGTCTCTTTCATTACCATCTTACCATGTGCACCTTTACCTTTTCTTCTCTACTTGATTCGCCTTCTCTTCCTCTCTTACTTTCCTTTTAAAATATCTTTTTATTACTTTTAAAAAATTCTGTCATACTCTTATCCCCATTTCGCATCTGCTCTCCTCTTTGCTTCCTTTATCTTATTCTTTACTTCTCTCTTTTTTGTACCTCTCATATTATTCTCTCGCCCTATTTTGTAACCAATCAATGAATGCTCTTTTCTTCTGTTCTATATTTTTCTTTGCTTGATCATCCCATCACTCGCTACCCTTCCTTCTATTTCCTTCCATCCTCCTTGTTCCATACACCAACTTTGCACGCCTTGTGACTCCCTTCTTGAACCATCCCCATTCCTTCACTCCTAATTCTACTCTATCCTTCACTCCCTCCCACTCCTCTCTTAGCCTTTTCTTTTACTCCTTCTCTTTTTCGTTCTCATTTGAGCAGTTTACTCTCACCGCCCCCTTACCTAATTTTCTTTTTCCTCTTTCTCCAGCTATCCTCCACTCTCAACTTACCTTCCATCAAAAATTTATATGATATTCTCTCACTCTCTCCCCTTAGAACGTGAACATCCAAAACTCTCCCTACTCTTCTGTTAACTACTATGCTGTTCCTTAAAACCCTATCCACCAACCTTCCATCCACCACTCTCTCCCATGTGTACTTATGCTTGACCTTCTTCTCAA
>NC_134782.1:54702664-54710164 GCF_046742065.1 Oratosquilla oratoria
TGATTGTTTTCATTCCACAGACAAGTGCCGTGTCCTGCGGTACCAATGTTCACGTCCATGTTCACGACCTCCCTCTCCCCACCTCACATTCTTATTCCTCTTATTGTCACTCTTCTTCCGAACGACAAGTTAACACCCAACATTCCCTCGGTGTTTCCTTCCCCACTACCTCCCACTCAGACTCCTACCAAGCCCTTGCTGTGTATACTCTCTCTAGCCCTGATACATGGATTCATGCTTTGATAATTGCTGCTACATCGGATACCACCCCTCTCTCAGTTTTTATAGACACTGGTTCCCTGGTCAACATAATGTCAACTCTGAGTTTCCTTTCATTCCGCACTACAACAAAACGTATCACTATTTTGGAACAACTCGATATTCATCTTTGCAATGTTGATGGCATCCAATTTCCAGTGATTGGTAAAGTCACTCCTGATGTTAGCTTCTCCACCGTTACCCCCTCTATTCCATTTACCTTATACCTACCTGATGTTTATTTCCCTCGTGAAATACTTATAGGTTTGTCTTTATCGAGGTAGCATGATATTTCTGTTTATCCTTCCCAACATGAAACCAGTTATTCAAATATAGTCGATGAGATCCGAACATATTCTGCTTTCGTAGATCAGTTCAAGAAATTATTTGGTATACTCGATCAAGTACGTTTATTATCCCCATAGTACAATTTAGCCAAACCTTTCAACAAAGGTACCCACTTCACTAGAAAAAAAAATCCCTCAAACAAGGTTTCTAGCCTTAAAAGTGAACTTAGAAGTGCTTTAAAGACGTTTACCTTGGTTTCCAATGACACAATGACTTTAGACAATGTAGTATCCCTCATTTCGAATTTTGCATTCCTTTCCATCTTACACTCTACCACACTTGAGGAAGCATCCGCAGTTGAGTTTCCTCCACAAACAACACTGACAGAATTTTCAAGAAAGTTCAATGATTCCGAGAAAGCATGATCTCAGGTTGTTAGCCAATCAGTTTCGTTCACAACGCCACAACCTTACCCTGTTCCTCAAGTGACACCCCTTCACACGGGAACACTCATTCTTTCTCGTTCTCATTACATGTCTCGTTCACGTCCACGTTCACCTTCCAGAACACGCATTGTTTGCCATTTCTGTTCACAACCTGGCCACCTTGCCACTAGGTGATGGAAACATCTTCAGCTATCTTGATGATATTGTCATTGCCTCGAAGTCTGTTTCCATCAAACCACTTACAAACATTACAAGCTGTAGGCCATGATGAAATATATCCAACATGTCTACACGAGCCTGTTGACGATAGGGAATGGCTGAAAGAAGGTAATAAGTCCAATTTACACTGTCAAAGTTTTGATCAAAATTTCGTCCTGTCTCTGGTACAATGTTATAAAATTTAATAGCCTTTGAGAGTGTGAGCCTGGCGTTTCTTGTAAATCATAATAGAGAGTGTAGTAAAGCGTTTGACAAGGAACTGGCATGTCAAGCTGGTTGACGGGAAATAGTAGCTACTATCAACACAGCACAATGTTTTTCGCTTTGCACTTGCTTCATAGATGTACATCTGCTTAGCAATCGTCCACTACACAACAGCCTGCTCATCAAACTACACTTTCACAGAAATTGAAAATTTTGCTGTAGTGTGCGCCCTCAGACAGTCCAAAGGCCTCATTCTTAGATATGAAATGTACGTCTACACTGAACACCAAACCATCTTGCATTTATGTTTGGTAAGAATTTCTCAGGAAAATTGCTCGTTGGTTCCTGACAATTCGGAAGTTCATGCCAACCTTCCATTATGTTCATGGTAAAGCAAAGTTAGTTGGTGATGCCCTCAGTAGGCATGTTGCTGTCGTTTCTCAGTCTCCCATGTTAATTAACTTAACTACCCGACTTTCAGATCCACTGTGGGAACGTGTGATATTCTTCTTGGAATCAGGTGACACTACATATATATCAAACTTCCCTCCTAACTTACAGAATGACACGTTTGTTGATGATGTCCTGTATCATCAAGCAACACTGGATCATAAGCACGAACCACACCGCTCAGTGAATCAGTTGGTAGTCCCTTCTGCCCTGATTCCTGAAGTGCTCCACCTTCTTCATGATTCCCCTATTGCTGCACACCCTGGCAAGGATAAATGCGTTACACAAGCCACATTACAGTATTTCTGGTTGTCCTTGCGGAAAGATATCCATGCTTACATAGCTAAATGTTTTTCATGTCATTCTCACAAAGGTCACATTCGCGGTCAGGCTGCTCTCTTAACTTATCCTCCAACTTCTAAACACTTTGATACTGTGGTCCTGTGGTCATTGACTCTCTCCAGCTCCCCTTGAACCCCAATGGGAACTAATACATGTTCGCCTGAAAAAAGAAAATCGAAGTTCTGTATCCTTGACCCACTACCAGACAAAAGTGCACAACACGTTGCACAGGCTCTCGTTGATAGACTGATCTGTCCCTTCATTACTCCTAGATTTTTTTTTTAAGACAAAAGTACAGAGTTCAGTACTAATATTCTTTTTGCCATCTACAAACCCTTTAATACTATCAAATGGAACACCGTCCCCAATCACCCTAGTTCAAATGACCTTGTTGAACGTAAAAGCTGTAAGATCATTAACCTCTTCAATACGATTCAAATTGTATGAAAATGGCAGTTGCCGACAAGTCTATCAAAATAAACACCACAAGTGAGAACGGAGCCTTTATTAGCACGACGTTTCGCTTGTTGTTAAAGATTTTTTCAAGTTTATGTACTTGAAAAGGACGTAACAAGAGAAAAGTCATACTAACAAAGGCTACGTCTTCACTTGTGGTGTTTATTTCAATAGACGAGTCAAATTCTCGTGCACTTCATTGGATGCCTAATGTACGATGCATTGCACTACTTGCGTTATAAAGTCACTGCTATATTACTTGTTCTCTTTCACTCAGAGTAATAATAAACACAGAAAACGTGATCAAATTGGTTCACAGAATTCGGGAGTCACTCAGTTTTAACTACAAAATAAATATGATCAAGACGCCGACGACGGCATCCTCGTATACTCAATCGCGCCTCATAACACCTACGTAGGCGTCATCATATGGAAGAGGTTAATGTATTTCGGCACCTTAAATTTGACCTACATCATTCTTGGGATGACCACGTGCCTATCATTCAGACTTCATTAAATAGTGCCATTAACAAGTCTATATCGGAGTCTCTCCATTTTTTTTTTCTATGTCTGGGACAAAAGGCTCCCATATGACCTCCTTCCTTCAGACGTAGGTTCTGTTTACAATTTCGATGAATATATTAAAGTTAAAATGTCCAGTTTCAGCTCTCTCTCTCTCCAAGAGAATTCATGATTAACTTTTACAAAGGAAGACGTGGCATGACTTCAGCACAAATCTGTGAGAGATTTTACTTATGAGATAGGAGATATTTTCTATTCACTCAGTCACACTCCTACTTCCAAACTTTATAAAAAATTACTTGGTCTTTACAGAATCATTCAGAAAAAATCAGGTAATAAAGTCAGAGCATATAATCTACACGACTTCCAGGAAATCGTATTGCAACTTAATCACATAAAGAAAGTTCCCCATGGTCTTGACTTGGATAATTCCGGTTGCCGCTCTACGACCCGTTCTGAGGACCAGTACAATGTCACAAAACATAAAAACTGGTTGTAAAATCTGTAAATACACAACCACACGTAAAGTAAAAAAAAAAAAAAAAAAAAAAAAAAAAAAAAAAAAAAAAAAAACCGGTGATATGTCTTTTTAGTCCTGCACTCCTTTTTTTTTTTTTTGTGGGAGTAGGTTTTACTATCGTAGATGTTTTATTTTTTCTTATTTTGTATTGTTTTCCTTCAGTATATATTTCCACTTCAATGTCGCGTATGATCTATATTTTCTATTTCATCTTGGGTTATCTTATTCTATCTTTTTAATTCTAGTTTATTCAGTTTTATTTCACTATGATTTGATTAAATTTTACATTTCATCTTACTGTACTCTATTTAATCTTTTATTTAATTTGTTACGCGTTAACAATGAAAAAGACGAAATAGAGTAAACTAAGATGATATGTAAAAAATGGCTACCTCCCATTTGATAGAAGGGAAGGTATCTGTCCGAGATAGGAGTCCTCACCATAGGATGAAAAGTACCGCAGGATTTCAAGCCGGCACATACTAATATTTGAAATAAAATGTAAAAATGAATGATAGTCAGATAACATGAGTAAACGACTATATATTCGGAGCCTGAAGAAAAAGACTGGAAACGGGATTTCTATATATTTCGACTGCAGTCTGCGCGTTCCAGGGAGTTCGTTCAATGTGTGGCATCCGTCATGACTTAGCACTAACCATTTTGCCAAATCAACCTTATTACATGCCTCCCTCTCTCTTATTTCCAGTCTATGTGTTTTCTGTATTTTTTATAATCTGTATATAGTAAAGAAAGATATATAATACAATAAATATCATCGTACTATATATATCATATATCTTACTATATGTATCATGTATTATAACAACGATTTTAATCAATTCTTTGACACGTGGCAGCGGCTTTTCCCCAAGTTGCAACGCCGAGTTGTCAGAGGTGAGGCAGGGCGGATGGGGGTGGGCAGAGTGACAGTGATGATCCGATAATGAGTGGTCAAATTAGCAATGTCCCACTCAAAGGAATTCACATTTCAGCCCCACCGCGAACAGACTTCTTGGAGCGTACAGACTTTTAACTGCAGTCCTCTTTAAAGACTGATAATTGAAATCCTCTTCAGTAGAAGAGGACTGCAATTATGAGTCTTTTTCTTCTGATCCGACTGCGGTGTTGTCTGTGATCTACAAATGTTACTCTTGAACATAAGCAGAGTTAAGCAACCAAAGACAGCTCAGAAACAGAACATCATGGGTATAGATGTTATCCTGTGTACTACAATTAGATTAACACAACACACACACACATACACACACACACACACACACACGCCAATTAGCTAAACAAATTCCTGTATCTGGTTTCCTGCATTACGCTCATAAACGTCTTCATAAGCTTCTACGATCCACGTCATCTGTAGCGTGAGGTTGTCCCCAAGGATAGAAGCGCTGGAAACTACAATCTATGCGTCATCCTTCTCCTCATTCCATTCAGGCTTATTTCCGGATCTATCGACTCCTCAAGAAGAGTACTTGACAGTCTTTCGTCACGTATCCTAGATTTATGTGCTGCTGTTCTTGAGTCTCCTGAAGACGACTACCTTAACACTGAATGAAATCGTCGGGCATCATTTAACCATACACTACGAAGCAAGGTTAGCCCATACCCCACCCCATCCCTCACTTGGGTTGATCTAGTTCTTCATACGCCTCCTTCTCCACTCACAGAACTTTTTCGGCCAATGGAGTGTTCCTCGTTGGTGGGGTACTTAGACAGCTAATTTCAATACCTGAGAGAGGCATCTCGTCTCTCAAAACATTACCGGGTTGATAGACTTCTACTTCCTGTCTATTGTTATTAGTCCCCAATCATTAAAGAATATGTGTGATTCTGGTCCGTAGGGGTGTCACTAGAAGTCCCTACAATGTTGGCTTATGAAGTTGGTCAATGGTTGTTGTTGATGCGAATGGTCCTCCTGATGGTAATGATATTTCTGTTTCACGTGCCTTGCTGTGGCCGCTCCAGTCGCTGACGAAAGTGCGCCACATGTCTTGTTGTGGTCGTCGGTACTAAAACATTTCTTCCCCAGGCTACCAAGGGACTTGGGTCCTTCTTCTCTTTGTGTTAGTCCTGCAGATGACTGACGTAACACAATTCAAGTCCCGCGAGGTGTAGAGGTAGAAGTCACATATTCACTTCACAAGTCTTGGCGTCCATTACACTAATGCATTAATACATCGTTTTATCCAGAAATGCTCCTAAAGCTCATTAGGATAATACGTCTCCGTGGAGTGTTGCACCTTAGTAAACAAATCCCCTAACACGCTTCGTTGCGGCTTCCATTAAGGAATCTTTCATGTTATAATCAACTATTGATAATGATACTGTCAGCATTTCTACCATCACTAACAATATCTCTCGTGATTTCAGAAAAACTTCAAGGGTTTTACTCTGGTTATAAGCAGACGGAAATGTTTAAAGCAGTCCAAAGGGATTTCTTTCTGTCTTCTCTATCTTCCACGTGATGAGACGAGGAGGAGGGTCACAGTGTAAATGAAGCGGACAGTGGGAAAGAGAGGAGCCTTTCCTCCACGAAGGAAACGGTAGGTGAGAGTAGGTGCCTGCCTTGGCTCTCTACCTCCCCTTATAAGGGGCAAGAGGCCCTTGGTATGTAGATAAAAAGGCAATTTTTTTAATTATGATTCTAAGGACCTTTAGAACTACGAAGGTTAAATTAAACTCCTCGGTGATATATTCACCACGACAATCGCCTTGTATACTAACCAGATTTTTTTTTTTCTTAAAGTAATTTTTCTTAAACCTTCATTCAATCCCACGTCAGAAGCCTCCCCTACGGGCCCAACTCCAAATTTCATCCTTTATGTGAAAGCAAAAGGTGCATATTTTCCCACAGTTTCCCAAATTTTATATTCAATCTCTTGAGTCGAGGTAGGGTAATTTGAATTTTCATGGACAGAATTCCAAAACAAAGACAAGGAACGAAAAAATAAAGAACAAATAAAAGTGAACAAGGACTGCACAAGCGGAAGCCACACCCTAGGACACATAGACTTGTGGTTGGTTGCTAACCTTGTTAGGTTTGGCTAACTCATGTGCTGGACAAGGAAATGTCTTGATGGAGTTCCTGGACCACGTAGGCAAATGCCAAGAGAGAGAACAGGTCTGCTTCCTTTTTATGTGTCTGTTATTCAACAAGAAAACCGAAAACCGAATTGTCATTATTACCACTTGTGTCCTGACGTGGGCCTTCGTCTAACGACAAAACCATTAATGACAATGGTTCTCTCGTTAACAAAATTGACCTCTGTCGTGCTTTCAGTATCAACCAAAATAGACGTAGACGTGTGGAAAAAGTAGTTGGACCAGAAACACTATGTTGTTGACGTTTGGCGTACACGTTTTACTCAGTGATAGACAAACGTTAATCAACAGTCTCACTTTCAAATAATATTATCTAGATGTTTTTCTACGAAACTTGGCATCAATTAACTTGGTCAGAACAAAACATATATATATATATATATATATATATATATATATATATATATATATATGTATATATATATGTATAGAGATATATATATATATATGTATATATATGTTGAGACATTCTGATAGGTTAACGTAAGTGGAGTACGAATCACAGGAGTCTTATTTTGAGTTTATTCCTGACTAGTTTTCCCAGGAATGCTTTGAAAAAGGATATTTGCGAAACTTGTCAGGAATAAACTCAGACTAAGACTCCTGTGTTTCCTAATCTATATACATATAAATGATATATATATATATATATATATATTTATATATATATATATATAT
>NC_134782.1:54722664-54730164 GCF_046742065.1 Oratosquilla oratoria
ATCCCAAGACCTATCCTAGTTTTGCCAAGTCGGTTTTTGTAGCTCCCTTGGTAGTTTTCAGTTTTTTCACCTGCTTTATTATATTAAGAAAAAATCTCAATAAGATAAAATTAAAAAAGTAGAATTGCATGATCTGGCAACATGTATAATTGAATTAATGGAAATTGATGAATAAATGAATGAGTAAATGAATAGATAAATGAAAATATATAGAGTAATGGATAGACAAATAAATAAAGGTAAAAATGTTACATATACTATGGGTGATGTGAACGAGTTGCCAAACACCAATTGTTTTTTTTTTTTTTTTGTCATTTCATATTCCGTCATGTTTTGTATGAAAATAAACAGGTTAGTTATTTGCCACCATATTACTTATTTATCTATTCAGTAATGTATTTATTCATTGATTGATCTGTTTATTTATCTATCAATTTATTTTTGTTGTAGAGCTTAAAACAACTTCTTCACATTGGGCGCTAGGAAATAAATAGACAATCCCTTCCTTAATGGCAAATCAATGTTATTATTGCTTTTGTCACGGACTAGTGTACAGGCGTTTCTATCCATGGCAGGTGGTAATAGACATGGAAATCCCATGTGTAGGCCTTATGGTCTCTTGTAGTCTCCTTCATTCTTATGTTCTTAAACTCGAGTCTTCAACGTCCCGTCGCAAGGATCAAATGATCAATTCGTGTTTATTATTACTAAACGTTAAACTACCAGCATAGCGTACAGCTGTGGCTCTTTGAAACTGCTACACACCCCAATACGACTGGAACTTCACCCAGAGCTCACCAGAAGTTCTTGTTTATTAAACAGAAATAAACTTTTTGCTCTGTCCTCTGCGCTAGTGGCTTATTCAGAAGCGTGTTGGTGTCGCGTTTGCTAAGTCCTGGGTTCGAACGTCGTACTTCCTTCTCCGATTCCCAGCAGTGTTATTCCCTGCCCTGTTATTCCCTAAAGCGCATAATAGAGCACAGGTGACGGCTTCAGTCGTAGTTACTCAGCATCTATTGCCATAGGCTCCTGACTACCACCGTTACCTTTATATCCAAGTTATAATGATGTTTACGTGAACTTGTTACCAGTAGTAGGAGTTTGCCTGTTAGTTTTCTTTTTTTACTTATTTTGCTAATAAGGGATAGAGAGTTTAGTTTAATGTAAGGGGTATAGAGAAGTTAAAGGGAGAGGAAAGCTTGAAAGGAAAGACAGGAGGAGAGAACAGACAGGGTCGACTCCCGTTGTGTGGATTCTTTTTTAATAAAAAGGCTTTCATTTTTTTTTTTTTTTTTTTTTTTTGCAGTCTCTTCTATAAAGGATGAATTGAGGGTAGCTGTATACAATAGTCTGAGCAAACTTTAGTAATAGACATTCCATATGCGATTATTATGGATTATACATAGATGATACTATTATGCAAAGAGAGAAGAGGCGAGGAATGGGGGGATAGGGGTCCATATGTGTGAGTGATGTTTTGACGCAGCACGAAGGGATTTCTCCCCGTTTTCTCCTTTTCTGAATGAGAAAACGGAGACGGGGGAGGAGGGGGGTTCGCCGATTAAGTGAAACAGCTTTGCCCTGGATCTACTGTGTCTTGCTGCAGTACTTCTGACCCAAAGCAGTGGCGGAATACAGGGACGACCCATCATCCACGAGGAGCTAAGATGAGAGGGAGGTAAGGATAGTGAATGGGAGTGGAATAGATGGGAGTAGGTACATACGTTTGATATGTCTACCTCCCTTATAAACGGGAAAAACTTCTTCTGTATAGATACATAGAATAAACATGACAATTGCTGAAAAAGGAATATTATGTGCATAACAAATTTATAAATGTATGTATATTGCTCCAAGCGAAGGGGTGACTTTAACAAATCCTCCAGTGCAATGATTTTACTCGCTACAAATTTCAGACAATTTTACTGAAATTTCAGCTCCAGGTGGACGTAGTGAGATGTCTATTGCCTGAAGAAGAATTAACACTACAGCGCTTGTGTATAGGCATGTATTTCATCGACTAAAGTGCTGAAATGTATGATTGTTGAGTGATGACTTGGTTCTGCATTACAATACAGAGTATATACTTGTGGAATCCCGCCGCATGGTACATTCCTCCTCTCTCTCTCTCTCTCTCTCTCTCTCTCACTGTGTGTGTGTGTGTGTGTGTGTGTGTGTGTGTGTGTGTGTGTGTGTGTGTGTGTGTGTGTGTGTGTGTGTGTGTGTGTGTGTGTGTGTGCGCGTGCGTCACCTGCTGTCAAATGTGAACTTGTTGTGAACTTCATATTTGTCTTGCATTCACAACTGAAGATTATTTATTTATTTGTTTATCTATTTATCGAAACCGTGATTACATAAAGATATTCTTGAAATAATGATAGAGTAGAAAACACTAAAAAGTATCTCGTGTTCTTGGCTGACAAACATTAAAGCAAAAGAATATAAATCAAGAAAACGTTTTTAGCAACGCCATAGGTCGAATGTGGATAAACATAAAAGAAGAAATATTAAGGGATAGAAAATATAAAATAATCAATAAGAAATGCGTGAAAAATAAAGAAGTTAACATCAACACAAACTTAAGCGCAAATAACAAAACCAAAATCATAAACACCAAGAAATTTTTTTTTACCCCATTGTTGCAACCCTGAACTGTTACAAGGACTGGGGCGAAATGCTCTTTTACAATTTGCTGCAATTTGGGTCTAAACCCTGTTGCAAAGACACGCGAGGACCCCCCCCCCTTCATCCATTTCGGGGAAAACTGAAAAAGAGAAGAGGAAAACATCGACGGGTCAAACTGGTTCCGTCCAAGGGTAGGTTGGCCAGAGGCTCTACCATACAACAATGTTATTGTTGTTGTTACAACTGTTATTCTTATCCTTGATATTTGTGTGAATATTGTGACGAATGTGGATAGGAGGTAAAGAGAACACGGGCTGAGGGGAATACTTTTATTCTGAGTGGCTTCTTCATTCCTCTGAAGAAGCTACTCAGGCGAAACTAGTCAGGAATAAAGATATTTTCCTCAGCCCATGTTCCCTTTACCTCCTATCCACGTTCTTGATATTGTTTTTACTATTATTGTTGGTATTTCTTTTGTTATGTTTTGTTATTCCTGTTATTGTTGTTACTGTGTTACTGATCTTGCTATTGCTATTTCTGTTATTATTGCTGTTATTGTTCCTCTTGGTTTTATTTTTTTCATTGTTTTTGTTATTTGTTATTCCTGTTATTGTCGTTGCTGTTACTGTTGTTCTTGTTATTGTTATTCCTGTAGTTATTATGGTTTTTATTGTTACATTTGTTATTGTTATTAGTGGTATTTCTATTGCCGTTATTATTGTTATTGTGGATGCTCGCTGGCCAAGCGGATTAGAGCGTCACCACTTGCGACGGAAGCCGAGGAGGAGGAGGTTCGAACTCGGGCGCTAGCAAGATGGACCAAGGGAACGGTTCATTAGATTCCACGCAACAAACTCTTCTGTAAGGGACACCGTCATAGCCCCCGGATAGGGGGGAGTTCGCGACGTTAATCCGAATTAGTTATCGTTGTTGATATAACTATTACTATCATTATCATTTTCCCCTTTGACCCTCTATGGCCTGAACCAGCGTTTCTCAACCAGGGTTCCGCGGAACCCTAAGGTTCCGTAAAAGTTTATTGTAATAATGTGATATAGACATCATCCTATCTAACATATTATTACGATGAAAATGAAATAAGAAAGATATGGATTATTTTTTTTTTTTTTTTTGCTCAGAGGGTTCCTTGAGACATGCAATTTATTTTAAAGGTTCCGCAGGGGTTAAAGGTTAAGAAACACTGACCGGAACAGTCAAACAAGCAATATGCAAGACAAACATAAAAACATGAATGAAGGAGACTGCAAGGGACCATAAGATCTACTTTAGGCAGTTCCATATCCATTACCACCTGTCATTCCCATCCATAAAGTTGTCTAACCTTTTCCCAAAACAACCGATAGTTGCAGTGCTCACTATATGGTTACTAAGACTATTCCATTCCTTGACCACTCTATTGATAAACCAGTTCTTGTCCATTTCCTTCTTAAATCCAAATTTGTCAAATTAGATAAATTACAACGAGTCCTGTCCTGTTCTCTTAATATAATTACCTTGTCTGCACCCCACTTATTAAAGCCCTTATTTCACTTGAATACCTCTATCAGATCACCCCGCATTCTGTGTCTTTCAAGAGAGTGTTAATTAAAATGCTTAAGCCTGTTTTCGTTAGGTAAATTTCTTATTTCATGTATCATTTTGGTCATTCTCCTCTGTACTGATTCTAGTGAATTGATATCCACTCTATAGGACGGACACCAAAACTGTACCGCATAGTCAAAGATGGGTCTAACGAACGCCAGATAGAGTTGAATAACTACCTCTACACTTTTATTTGTAATCGCCTTAGCTATAAATTCTAATGCTCTGTTAGCTCTATTCTTGGGGCTAATACATATTTTCCAAAGGTTAGGGTTCGCTAGAACTCCCAATTTTATCTCGTACTCAGTTCTCTCTCTTTTTTTTTTTTTTTTTTTTCAATCTAAGTTAAACCTTCTTTCTGGGTTGACTAAACATACGTTTAACACGCTGCACTTTGAATTATTTAAGTTCATTTGCCATTTCATTGACCATGTGAACAATTTCTCAAGATCTTCCTGCAGAATGTCGGCGTCTTCTCCTGACCTAATTAGGCCGTATATGTGCGTGTAAACATATAGGTGTACAAATGGCAGAAAAGGGTCTTATTGCCGTTTATCGTAATCTGATTTGACCCTTATGTGTATGAGTGTATGAGTGTGTGTGTGTGTGTGTGTGTGTGTGTGTGTGTGTGTGTGTGTGTGTGCGTGTGTGTGTGTGTGTGTGTGTGTGTGTGTGTGTGTGTGTGTGTGTGTGTGTGTGTGTGTGTGTGTGTGTGTGTGTGTGTGTGTGTATGTATGTATGTATGTATGTATGTATGTATGTATGTATGTATGTATGTATGTATGTATGTATGTATGTATGTATGTATGTATGTATGTATGTATGTATGTATGTATGTATGTATGTATGTATGTATGTATGTATGTATGTATGTATGTATGTATGTATGAATGTATGTATGTTTTTATCTGTGTGTGTGTGTGTGTGTGTGTGTGTGTGTGTGTGTGTGTGTGTGTGTGTGTGTGTGTGTGTGTGTGTGTGTGTGTGTGTGTGTGTGTGTGTGTGTGTGTGTGTGTGTGTGTGTGTGTGTGTGTGTGTGTGTGTGTGTGTGTGTGTGTGTGTGTGTGTGTGTGTGTGTGTGTGTGTGTGTGTGTGTGTGTGTGTGTGTGTGTGTGTGTGTGTGTGTGTGTGTGTGTGTGTGTGTGTGTGTGTGTGCGTGTGTGTGTGTGTGTGTGTGTGTGTGTGTGTGTGTGTGTGTGTGTGTGTGTGTGTGTGTGTGTGTGTGTGTGTGTGTGTGTGTGTGTGTGTGTGTGTGTGTGTGTGTGTGTGTGTGTGTGTGTGTGTACGTGTGCGCGTGTAAGTGTCTCCTATTCCCTTCATTTACCAGGTAATACTTATACTTTCATCATAACCACCGTCGGACAATTCTATACAACGTCACGAGAATTTTTCAATAAAGACAGAACTGTAACTTAATATACCGCCTCGCTATGTATCTCTGATTAACTACAGAGGGTCAAAAATAGAAAGTATTCGCAGAGTATAATCCATGGACCCTCCATTATCTTACTTACGTAAGCTCTGAGTATTACCGACAAATGTTTTTACTGAATTCTACAGAAGCTTTATTCTGATATCCTCCTTCAATCTCTCCTCTACTCCATGACTCCATTTCATTGATGTGACACAGTCCACATAGATAGAAGCGCTGGCTATTGGCGATAGTTGATTCTGAATATAGAGGTATAGAGGAGTATGTATGTGTGTGTGCGAGCGCGCATCTGCGTATGTGTGTGTGTGTGTGTGTGTGTGTGTGTGTGTGTGTGTGTGTGTGTGTGTGTGTGTGTGTGTGTGTGTGTGTGCGCGCACGCGTGTGTTTATGTGTGTGTGTGTGTGTGTGTGTGTGTGTGTGTGTGTGTGTGTGTGTGTGTGTGTGTGTGTGTGTGTGTGTGTGTGTGTGTGTGTGTGTGTGTGTGTGTGTGTGTGTGTGTGTGTGTGTGTGTGTGTGTGTGTGTGTGTGTGTGTGTGTGTGTGTGTGTGTGTGTGTGTGTGTGTGTGTGTGCGCGTATGTGTATGTACTCCCGCGTCCGAGTATATACATGTGAGTATATACGTGTGTGTGCAAATATATCTGTTTACATGTACGCATGTATTCATATACTTTTGTCCGTAATATTGGGTAAGTTTATATTGAAATGTATCTATACAATGTTCCATATATGGACGAAACCTTTCATCTTCCCAGCAATATTGGCTAGATCCTATAAAAGTATTTCTTCCAAATGCTCCTCTGCATTTCGAATCAAACTTCCCCTTGTTTGAAGTGGAACACTCGTTTGCTCTTTTATGGCTTCCCCCTCAGCGTTCGTAACAACAGATACGTCGGGAAAGTTGATTTGTAGTCCTGAGTCGATACCTTCGGTCGCTCCAAAGCTTCCGTTTCGCTCGGCTACCCAAGAAGCAGTCATTATTTTCGCCGTTATTCTGCGTTCATTTTCCCCTCAGGGAACGCTGTTTTTTTTTTTTTTTTTTTTTTTTTTGTAATTTTGACTTGAAGGTTATGATGATCTGAAGGGTGTTTTTTCCTCGAAATTTTGACTTCGAGGTCATGATGCTCTGAAGAGTGTTTCGTCTCGAATTTTTGACATCATGGTCATAATGTCCTGAAGGGTGTTTCTTCTCAAAATTTTGACATGAAGGGCATTGTGTTGTGAAGGGCGTTTCTTCTCAATTTTTTTATTTTCAAAATTTTTGGCTTCGAGGTCATAATGCTCTGAAGGGTTCTTCTCGAAATTTTGACTTCAAGGGCATTGTGCTCTGAAGGGCGTTTCTTCTTGAATTTTTTTTTTCTCGAAATTTTTGGCTTCGAGGTCATGATGCTCTGAAGAGTGTTTCTTCTCGAAATTTTGACCTCTCAAGGTCATGAAGGCTTGCGTTATTCCAAAATTTTACTTTAAGGTCATGCTACTCACGGAGCGTTCGCCTCTGTCCAAAACCATGACCTCAAGGTCATAGTTTGCTATTTCACCTGTTTCTTTACTTCCGACGTCGAAGTATCTGTAGAGAACAAAGGAAACAAACACGGTCAATTTGGTAACGTTGGTACCCCTGATCTTCTATCCCTCTCCCTTAAGTGCATGTGAACGTCCCCCCAAATTTTCAGCAGCGCAGTGTCATATCTACTGCACAATAAGCATATTTTTTCCCATAAGCTATTTGTCAGTAAACCTTTTAAACGGCAAAACATAAATCAGAACTAGTCTATATTTATAATCAACGTGACATCCTACCATTACAACATTTTGTGTTATCAATTAATGTCTGTATGGCACC
>NC_134782.1:54735164-54742664 GCF_046742065.1 Oratosquilla oratoria
TATAGGGTATGGACTGAATACTTTATACTTCTTATATTTCTAGAGCTTCAATAACACCCCTACGGATCAGAATCACCCAGCTTTTACTTTAGGAATTTAGGGACTAACCTACAATCAAAGAATTCCGATTGTTCTAGATTCTACTATCCATCTTTCTTAGTAACCAATTAAATCTCTTTTAACTCCTCAATGGCTCAATCTTCTAAGATATTAAGTTCTAGGATTTCATTTATCTTCCTTCCCCCCTTTCTCTCCCTCCCACGAAGAATAAAAAAAAAAAAGTCTTTCGGAAGAGATTATGCCATTAAAGTCTATTTCTTTATCTTCTTTTGCCACTCTGAAGTACGAAAAAAAAGTCTCGCTAAAATTGGAATACCGCCAAAAAAAACAACGCGAATAAAGGACAGAGAGCCCAGTAGAGGGAAGAAACAAATAGAGACAGACAAACAAACAACAAATTACATACAAGAAGTATGAAGAGCCTACGCCAGGAGGCGCTGAGTAACTGCGGCCGAAGCCGTCACCTTCGCACTCTTATGCCCTTTGGGGGCTGCTGGGGCAGGTAACAATCACTGCTGGGAACCGGAGAAGAACGGGAATCGTACTGCCGAGACCAGCACGCTAACGACTACGCCACTAGCGCATAATTATAGCGTATAATAAAAAAAAAACAGGATGAACTGCGTCTGGTAATGAATATATTTACTAAATATAAACATATATACATTTTCCTGCTATTATCGTAATATTTTGTTGACAGAGATTAGCTTCTAATGAGAGAGGATAGCCGTATTTAGAAACATACTGTATACTCAATAAAAAATATGCTTAAATAGTTCCAATATACCGTGGAACAGGTTCATCTATCCTCAATGTTATATATACATACATACATAAATACATATATATATATATATATATATATATATATATATGTACATATATACATTTATATATATATATATATATATATATATATATACAGTATATGTATATATATATATATATATATATATGTGTGTGTGTGTGTGTGTGTGTGTGTGTGTGTGTGTGTGTGTGTGTGTGTGTGTGTGTGTGTGTGTGTGTGTGTGTGTGTGTGTGTGTGTATGTATGTATGTATGTATATGTACACTATATGTACAGCTTGGCTTACATAGTTTCGAACTACATTATTCCCGTACATACGTCAATTTTCAAAACGAATATATTGAAAGCTACAAATTCGAACTATGGCGGTTAACTCAGAGTTACGTCTCTGCATTATTTATTTCTTGAATAGATCTTAATAAGTCTATCATAGTCCATGACTCTTGGAAGGGCTTCAGCCTATATAAAGCCCTACTGAACAAAGGCACTCTATGGAATGAAGTTTAAAGCACAGAAATGGCCTATGATCTGTGTCTAGAACTTGTGCGTGATTTCCATGGATTTGATGATGTTACAATAAGGAAGGTTTAATGTAGAAGCACATTTGTAAAATAATACTTATTGACTCAATGTCGGAGAGTGAGATAAGATGGATAGAAAATCTGTATATTTCGACCACTATCTGTGGTCCTCTTCAGGAGAATGATGAAGAGGACGGACCACAGATAGTGGTCGAAATATACAGATTTTCTGTCCATCTTATCTCAATGAATAAATAAATCCTTGAAAAAGATAAGCAGCCCTTGAAAAATGTAAAGTTGGTAGAGCTTTACGATCAGCAATCGAACGAAGAAGAGTCAAACACTGAACCTGGCCGCTTTACCATCAAGAAAATACTCAAGAGGCGTTTGCGCAAATGGATAAAACTCTTTCTTTATTTGAGGATATGAATCTTAATGCTCATCGTTTCTCGAAGGTTATGGGGGCATGTCAGCAAGGTTTTGTGACTTATAGCATAGTCCTTGAAGGAAGAAAGAGCTAGGGAATTGAAGGCCCTCCCGACGGCTCTCTGCAAAAAACCTACGCACAACGTGAATCATTTGCTGACGATCCTCAGCCATTGATGTCTTCAAAATCCTCCTCCTCCTACTCCTCCTCCTCCTCCTCCTCCTCCCCCTCCCTATACCAGCTCTAGCCGGCAACATTAACGTCGCGCATCAGGTAGGCTGCACGATAATATCTATATATATATTTGTAAATTTCGAATAGTCATTCACTTAATTGCTATATTACGTAAATATGCGTGTACCTTTAGGCACTGGGGATGTTTATTGGTGATCTTTTTGTAGTAAACTACACTTAAGTCATTTCATGACACGTCGCCACATTTAGAACCAATTGCAAACGTAGAGCGAGGTATTGTATGTTCATATATACATACATATATACATACATACATACATACATACATACATACATACATACATACATACATACATACATACATACATACATACATACATACATACATACATACATATATACATACATACATACATACATACATACATAAATATACATACATACATACATACATACATACATACATACATACATACATACATACATACATACATACATACATATATACATACATACATACATAAATACATATTATCTATATATACATATATATATATATACGTATATATATTTACATATATATATACATATACATATATATATATACTGTATATATACATATATATATATGTATACTGTATATATATATATGTATATATATACATACATATAGATATATTTATATATATGTATATATGTATATGTATATATACATATATATATACATATATATATATACATATATGTACGTGTATGTGTATGTATACATACATATATATATATATATATATATATATATATATATATGTATATACATGTATATACAGTATATATATATGTATATATATATATATATATATATATATATATATATATATATATGTATCCTCAACTGGCGTTGAGTAAATACATAACACAGAACTTAAGGCGGCGATACCAAACTCGTTGTAACTTCTTTTCCTTTATCAAAAAGGTTTACTGGTTCACAATTTCTTCTATGGTTTTACACAATGTCAATCACTTCCTGGTTCTATACCACAATGCACTATTTAATGTCTCTGTACGTATCATCGGACCGACTGCCCTGCTCTCTGGTGCATCTACTTTTTGTTCAACGGAAGTGCTGACACAGCAAAAATAGGAGGCGACAGCAAACGCATTTATATGGGTTTTACTGGGAATGTTTGGTTTTCCGCAAATAAACTATCATGTTCTTAATTACTAGCTATATGTTGTTTACAGTATATAATATTTCCAGGGGGGAAGGGTTCATTATTATTTGGTTGTCGTGTGTTTTGTGAGTTAGAGGTTGACTGCACTTATGAGTGTGTTCGTGTGTGTGTGTGTATCGGTTGCTTGTGGTGGTGTTGGTGACACAGGCAGGAAGTGCTTGGTCGGCAGCTGCCCAGTCAGTCGGGTAGATGTGCTTGGTGGTGGACCAGTGAGTGAGTGAGGGAGTAAGTGGGGTGAGTGAGTGAGTGGTATGAGTGGACGATATTACTCTTCATGTATATTGGGCGTATACATATATATATACACACATATATATATATACTGTATATATATATATACAAATATATATACATATATATACATATATATATATGTGTGTGTGTATACATATATATATATATGTGTGTATGTATATATATATATATATATATATATATATATATATATATAGAGAGAGAGAGAGAGAGAGAGAGAGAGAGAGAGAGAGAACAAATAGAGATCAGGTATCGGCTCCTCAAAGCTACACCTAGAGGTGGAAGACAGGAGTGATGAGTCCTGAAAGCAGGGACTCATCGTAAATGGGTGTCGACCGATTGAGGCCGCTTTCAGTGAAAGGCCCTGAATTTTTTTTGTAGATTTTTCATTATGTAAAATGTGAATGAATGTCGCAAAGAATGAATAGGGATAAGGGAGGGAGATAAAAAAGGTGAATATATTACGCAAGGAGGCGCTGAGTATCTGCAGCCGAAACCGTCTCCTTTGCCCTCTGCGCTTGGATTGTTGGGATAGATGATTAACAGTCACTGCTTGGAATCGGAGAGGAGTGCGGGATTCGAACCCACAACTAAGTGAATGGGAGACCATGACGCCCTCTATGACGCCTCCAGTGCACAGGGAAACGAAGAACAGGAATAAAGCGTATACTAGAGAAAAAGGGGAACAAGAAGAATTTTTTTTTTTTTTAAGAACGGAGGCGAGGGAGTAGGAAAGTGCCCAACCAGCAAAAGACTTCCGAAAAGAGAAGAAGAGAGAGTGAGGGCGTCTGGGAATCGGGCGAGGAAGAAGAGAGGATGATGGCAACTGGAAGAAGAGAGAAGAGAGCAAGCTCTTGCGAAGAGGAGGGAGAAGACTGAAAAGAAGATAAACTTTGGGCAGGTGGCAATTGAGGGAAGTGGGCACAGTAGGAAAGAGGTGAGAGGGAAGCTAAGAGGAGAGGGAAAGGGGAGAAGAGGGGAAAGGGTCAGGAGATGATGAGAGGAAAGACAATGGGAAGGTTTGTAAGAGTCTGCAAAAGGGAATGGAAGGAACTTGGAATGGCGTTCTACGTCCTCAATGTCTGGTGTTCGGGAAGAATGAAGTAAGTCTGTGCAGATTACAGAAGGTATGTAACCATGTGTGTGTGTGTGTGTGTGTGTGTGTGTGTGTGTGTGTGTGTGTGTGTGTGTGTGTGTGTGTGTGTGTGTGTGTGTGTGTGTGTGTGTGTGTGTGTGTGTGAGTGTGTGTGTGTGTGTGTGTGCGTGTATTCAACATGGTCTTGGATCACGTGTTAGACTCGTGATCGACAGTTATTGACCTCTCGAATGAGAATTCAGAGCTCGTATGAACGATCTATGTGTAATGCTGTGACCTTACACGCACACACACACACACCCAACTCTCCGCCTACGAGAGCTGAAGTAATAACCCGCAGGACAGCGATACTGAAATTATTTCAGCCCTGGGCGGGATTCGATCCCGGAGCGCCGTAGTGGCAGACGAGAACTCCAACCACCTCGCCACGAGCTTGTGAGTGTGTGTTTGTATGTGTGTGTGTGTGTGTGTGTGTGTGTGTGTGTGTGTGTGTGTGTGTGTGTGTGTGTGTGTGTGTGTGTGTGTGTGTGTGTGTGTGTGTGTGTGTGTGTGTGTGTGTGTGTGTGTGTGTGTGTGTGTGTGTGTGTTCACCATGGTCTTAGATCACGTGTTGGACTCATGCTTGACAGTTATTAACCTCCCGGATGAGGGCTCAGAACTCGTATAACCGATCTATGTGTAATACTGTGACCTTACACGCACGCACACACCCAACTCTCCGCCTACGAGAGCTGGGGTAGTAACCCGCAGGACAGCGATACTGAAATTATTTCAGCCCTGGGCGGGATTCGATCCCGGAGCGCCGTAGTGCCAGACGAGAACTCTAACCACCTCGCCACGAGGTTGTGTGTGTGTGTGAGTGTATGTGTGTGTGTGTGTGTGTGTGTGTGTGTGTGTGTGTGTGTGTGTGTGTGTGTGTGTGTGTGTGTGTGTGTGTGTGTGTGTGTGTGTGTGTGTGTGTGTGTGTGTGTGTGTGTGTGTGTGTGTGTGTGTGTGTGTGTGTGTGTGTGTGTGTGTGTGTTTGTGTTTGTATGTGTGTGTGTGTGTGTGTGTGTGTGTGTGTGTGTGTGTGTGTGTGTGTGTGTGTGTGTGTGTACGCGCGCGCGTCATCATCATCTTGAATCACGTATAGATATATGTATGCTTGTGTCTGTGGATAGATTTTAAACTTTTCTAACATGCTTTTCATATTTTTTTTTCATTTGGAATATTTATCAAAGACGCTCTCCCATCACGTCAGCTGCATTGCTTCTTTGAGAAATTAAGTGAGAAATGGAAATTTATTTGTAATTTTCAATTACTTTTGTGAATTATGATTATCTAGCTATTACAAGCCACTGCAAAAAGAGAAAGACCGACAGTAATTTAACGGACATACGTTCGAATTTAATTCGCTGTAAGAATCCCTGCCACTATGTAATTTAAGTGATGTGTTTTTTCTACAGAAAACTCAGCTTCAGAATAAATAAAGCATCATATCTATACCTAGTTCATGGTAAAGATCTCTGTATCCATTTCATTAAAATAAACGTCCGCACAAAAAAAAAAAAAAAAAAAATCATAGTCACAGAAAACCGCTTTCAACGTTTTGACAAAACGTTCACAAGACTGAACTCTCGTTAAGCTCTCGATGCTTCCTGCCCAAGTATACCTTTGCAGCGACTTCTTCCCAGGGGCGTTTCCCCTGCGGAGTTGTTACCTGTTGCAACGTGACAGCTTCCGCCGCAGGGGAAGAGATCCTACTAATGACACTTTCCCTTCATGTTTCCCCTGGGAAAGCCATGCCACGACGCTAGCGCTTGCCATTAAGAAAATTTGTAGACTTCCGGGGGGGAGGGGGGAGTTCTTGTGTGTCCGGGGGAGATGTGGCGGTGTGACATGGGGAGATGGGGGGAGTGTGGCCAGGTAGTGTTCGTGAGGGGGCGGGGTGTTGTGTTGGCCGGGGGGATCGTAATGAGAGGGTGTGTTGAGTGGGGGGTGGTTGTTGTCCAGAGGATGTTACGATGGTGCTTAGAGGACAAGGGAGTAGGATCCAGACGGTTTAACCGGAGGGTTTCTCAGAAGCCTCCTTCTCCCAACCCATTCCCTCCACCTCCAAGATTTTTTCTTTCTTTCTTTCTTTCTCTCTTACAGAAAGGACTCTCGGAGGACCTCGCAAGGACACTGACGGTCTGTTTTCTGTCATTTATCACTAAGGAGACTTGTAGGCTTGTGCCGCTATGAGGAATATTTTTATGGTGATGAGAGCGCCTTAATGGTTTTTTTATGCAAAGAAAAGGATCTCAATAACTTAAAAGAGACACTGAGAAGAGTCTTCCCGACTTTTATCTCGCCGAGTATTCTTTGCTCATTATAAGGTATTACATATTGTAAATTACTGTATCACGAAAACGGGGTCTGGATTTTCAGGCCATTATCAGCCCTATCAACTCAAGACATAAGGGCGTTGGCAAGTACATTGTTTCTGAGTCCCCGAAAGCTCGTACAGATATACTACTCTTATCCCGGTGTTCGTCTGTCACCTTTCTCGTGTTTTATTATCATTTTCTCTCACAGTGACTTTATTCAGCTGAGAGGAAACCTCAGGATTGTATCTTGATTGCCCTTTCCTCCTCTTCGTCCTCATCTTTGTTTTCCTCTCTGTCCTTCTCTCTGCCCTACTCTCTGTCTTCCTCTTATTCCTCTTCTCTGTCCTCCTCTTTGTCCTACTCTGTCTTCCTCTTTTTCCTCCTCTCTGTCCTCGTCTTTGTCCTCCTGTCTGTCTTCCTCTCTGTCTCCATTTCTGTCTTCCTCTTTGTCCTTCTCTCTGTCTTCCCCTTTGTCCTCCTCTCCTCCTCTTTGTCCTCCTCTTCGTCCTCCTCTCTGTCCTTCTCTTCGTCCTCCTCTTTTTCCTCCTCTTCGTTCTCT
>NC_134782.1:54752664-54755164 GCF_046742065.1 Oratosquilla oratoria
CATTTTACCATACGGTTTTATATCGTCAGTGGTCGAGTGGTCTAGGGCGGGTGTTATGGAGCCTGTCTTGGGTCCAGAAGCAGCGGGTTCGAATCCTCTGCGCGACGGTCATGGAGATTGTCATATATATATATATATACATATATATATATATAAATATATATATATGTATATATTGAGCCTTCTCTGAAGACCGACTGCCGCCCCCTGGGGTTTACACCTCCAGATGTACGTAAGAGGTTTGACATGTTTTGTAATCGAGTTCAAAGAATGCTGGTCCTCTTTGCCCATGCATACTACTACTACTAATATATATATATATATATATATATATATATATATATATATATATATATATATATATACTCCTACTCCGCTGGTCTTTGGGCCACTTGGTGATCGCCATGTCTTTCTGTCCTGTGCCACCTCCTTCCATTCTCTTGGTTCTATTCTGTATATCTGCACATCTTCTTCAAAGCATCTCCTCCAGTCTATATATATATATATATATATATATATATATATATATATACATATATACATTTGCTAAACAGAAATGTAGTAGCACATTTGTAAATGACACACAGGAAACCCACAGTCGGAGAAAATATACTTCGAATAAAGAAGAATCCTATATTTCGGCTATCAACTGTAGCCCTCTTCAGGAAAGTACATAAGACAGAGGACAAAGGGGACTTATAAGCTACATAAAAGAGAAGGAATGTGGACAGATGACCTCACTCAGGCGCGGGGCAAACTGGGGTGGTGGAGGAGGGAGGGGGTGAGGTGAGGAGGGGTTGTAAGCCCCGTACCAGTTTGCTAATAGCTGCGCGTGAAATGATGTCAGGAGTCCACTGTCCTTTAGAGATATTAATATTAGGGCATTCCTCAATTAATGCTGATTCGACTATTTTTCTCCTGAAATCGCAGTGGGACTTGAACACTAATCAGGCCTTACCCCAGTCGAAAGAATGATTCTTATTTTTGACATGACAAAATACAGCCGAATTTTCTTGCCCATACCTAATTGATCTTTTATATTCTGCCAATCTAGTGTTCAAGTCTCTCCCGGTTTGACCCAAGTAAACCAAATCACAATCTTGGCAGGGCACACAATAAACAACCAGGTGACTCAACTTCCTTCGGTTTTTTGTTGAACGTTCACAATTTGCTTACGTACGGTGTTAGGACAGTGATAGGCAATAGTTAGACGCTCATGAGGAAACAACTTAGTAGAAGAACTGATGGTATTATTGAATGGAATTTTTAGAATGTCCTTAAAAGAGCGGTGAAAACTTGAGGGGACGAAAGTTTAAAAAATGGGTTGGTCTCTGCGCGACGGTCATGGACATTGTATATATATATATATATATATTTATATATATATATATATATATATATATATATCTTGAGCCTGCTCTGAAGACCGACTGCCGGCCCCTGGGGGTTGCACCTCCAGATGGAGGTAAGAGGTTTGACGTGTTTTGTAATCGAGTTCAAAGGATGCTGGTCCTCTTTGCCCATGCATACTACTACTACTACTAATATATATATATATATATATATATAATATATATATATATATATATATATATATATATATATACATAATATATATATACATACATATATATATATATATATATATATATATATATATATATATATATATACTCCTACTCCGCTGGTCTTTGGGCCACTTGGGGATCGCCATGTCCTTTCTGTCCTGTGCTACCTCCTTCAATTCTCTTGGTTCTATTCTGTATATCCTGCACATCTTCTTCAACGCATCTCCTCCAGTCCTTTTCTAGGTCGTCCAAATGGTCGTCTTCCACGCACTATTGAGCACTTTCTTTGGCCATCTATCTTCTTACATCCTTGCGACATATATATATATATATATATATATATATATATATATATATATATATATGTTTGTATATATATACACACACTACCTCTCCGAATGCCCTCTTCACTATGTCATATATTCTGTACCTTGTTTCTTCATCTTATAATTCCTTCTTTGTATCTGCACTGAAGATGTAATTACACGAAAGCGCTCTGCTTCGTTAGTTTACTTTTCCTAGTGGTTATTTACGCATATATATATATATATATATATACATATTTATACATATATATACATACATGTATCCATATATACATTTGCTAAACAGAAATGTGGTAGCACATTTGTAAATGATACACAGGAAACCCACAGTCGGAAAAAATAAACTTCGAATAATGAAGAATCCTATATTTTAGCTATCAACTGTAGCCCTCTTCAGGAAAGTACATAAGACAGAGGACAAAGGGGACTTATAAGCTACATAAAAGAGAAGGAATGTGGACAGATGACCTCACTCAGGCGCGGGGCAAACTGGGGTGGTGGAGGAGGGAGGGGGTGAGGTGAGGAGGGGTTGTAAGCCCCGTACCAGTTTGCTAATAGCTGCGCGTGAAATGATGTCAGGAGTCCACTGTCCTTTAGAGATATTAA
>NC_134782.1:54772664-54775164 GCF_046742065.1 Oratosquilla oratoria
AGTGTATCTTGCTTCTGGGAGATACCTTTTTAGTGTCCAACACTAATCCGCCAATATTGAAAAGCTCCATTTCCCTTGATACAGAATTTCCATGTTCAGAATGTCCTGGTGAAACCTCTCACCATGCTCGTCACTGACGGCGCCAACATTTACAAGGAAAAGTCCAAGTGAGAGTCCAGGAAGTTAATTTTTAGGCTCATATTGCATCTCAAGACCTTGTAGGATGCCAGTAGCTCTTTCACAATTTCAGAATAGCTATTTACTTTGTGATTTCCTAAAAATTCAGGATCCTTTACCTCTTCATAAAAATTCTGGTCTCTTATCAGTTCCCTAATATGTGGTGTAACAAAATTGCCTTCTTTGATTTTTGCATCACTTACTCTAGGGAACTTATTTTTCAAATATGTGAATCCATTGCCAGTTCTATCCATACCTTAAATATATATAAATATATATATATATATATATATATATATATATATATATATATATATATATATATGTATATATATATATATATATATATATATATATATATATATATATATATATATCAACCCTAGCTTAATATGCAAAGGAGGCAAATAATTTTTCTCTGAATCAACAACAGGAGGATTTACAATATTCTTGACTCCTGGTGTCAGAGATTAGTTCGGCCACACATTCTTTTCATAATGATTTTTGTTATCCCGACCATCCCACTCACAGGGAAAGCAACAAAACTTTATGTAACCCAGTTGCATTCCAAGTAAAAGTGCCACAACCTTTAGGTCACCACAGATATTACCTATATCTTCTTCATACTTAATTTTTTTTGCAATAGAAGCTTTATATTCTCATATGTTTCCTTTATGTTAGCTGCATGGGCCAGAAGAACAGATAACTTATTTTCATTGTGGAGCAATCAGCTTTCAGGATCACTTTTGAAGGGTCAATAAACAAGCGCCACTCATTTCTGTCATATTTACGGTTAAGTTCCTCCATAACATAATATACATCATTGATAAACACCACACCATCCTTAAGTGAGAAAAACTGATCAAAATCAGAATGTCGCTTACGATAAAACCTTACTTTGTATTCTTTCTGGAGAAGATTCCAGCCCTTTAACCTGGAAGCAATAAGTTCAGATTGCTTTTTTGACAAATTTAAACCCCGCAAAACATCATTCAAATCTCCCTGACTCAATAAATGTTGTTCATTTGAAGAACAGATTGGCTGAAAGCGCATAACAATCTCACTCATTGTTGCCAATCGCTTCATTGAAATTTATCCCACGTAACACACATAACGTAACATACCGTAGAACACAAAAGCAGTGGGTGATGGGAAGAATTGAACATTATTTTTTTTATTCTACATGCAAAAACATATAAGATACAGCTATTGTTTTGCTCGGGACATTTTTTTTTTTTTTTTTTTTTTTTTTAACCAGTGTTACCAACGCGATGATGATGACCATCGCATACTCTGGTATGGCCTCCACTTAATTAAAAAATTTCACATAGAATATCATTACGAATACCCAATTCTTTTCATCACATTACTATAACACATTTGTATTATCACAACCTGATGTCTGAATATTTGTCATCTTATGTTTGAAATATTTTGTATTGAAAATATCAGTATTGCAATACCAGAGGCAAATGTTGATCATTTGAGGATTCTTAAGTTTGTTCTTTTAAAACACTGAGGTGCCTACGCCAGGAGGCGCTGAGTAGCTCTATCTGAAGCCGTCACCTTTGCCCTATTATGCGCTTTGGGGCAAGTAACAGTCACTGGGGGGAACTGGAGAGAGATGCGGGATTCGAACCCAGAGCTAAGCGAATGCGAGATCGCGTTTCCGATAACACCACCAACGTACATACTAACATTAAGAACAAGAATTTAAATTACTTCGTTAGTTATACGTAAAGAAATATTTTAGTAAATTTCATAAACAAGTCAGCTAGGCACAAATTTAACTAGAAATCCCAATGAAAAAAAAAAAATCTTCCTCTTGACGAAAACATTCGACGGTCAAAGGATTACAAAGGATTACAAAGGCGGAGCATGCCGACAGGAGACCTTTTGGTCCATATCTAGGTCGGATACGAAAAAAAATCATAATAATAATAATAAATGAATAAATAAAAACTATAACAATGTAAATAACAAAAATAATGTAAATAACATAAACAAGCCAGCAAGACACTAATTTAACTAGAAATCCCAATAAAAAAAAATTCTTCCCCTTGACGTAAACGTTCGACAGTCTGGTGAAAGGTTTTTATAAAACCACGATTTTTATCTATTTTTTCCCACCCCACCTTTCCCAAATCACCGTATATGAGCTCAGCACCCACTCACACACTGAACACCCGTCTCATCTATTTCTATCCGACGCGCGCGCGCGGACACACACACACACACACACACACACACACACACACACACACACACACACACACACACACACACACGCACGCACGCACGCACACACACACACACACACACT
>NC_134782.1:54782664-54786286 GCF_046742065.1 Oratosquilla oratoria
AATAATAATAATAATAAAAACAATAATAATAAAATAATTAATAATAAAAATAATAATAATAATAATAATAATAATAATAATAATAATAAATAATAAAATAATAATAATAATAATGATAATAATAATGATAATAATAATAATAATAATAATAATAATAATAATAATAATAATAATAATAATAATAATAATAATAATAATAAATGATGAGTACTTAGGGTTGGAAGGAATTGTTGGTGTGCGTGCCAGAATCGTCCTCCTAATCTTTGATGCACAGCAGTCTCATGTGCCAACCAAACAGTTCTGTAATATGTTGCGTCGTAAGTATTATTAGATACTTTTGAAACGATAAAAAAAGTCTTACTAGAGAGATGATTTGAAATATTGTAAATGCAACAATTGTATGTTATAAAAGGTTTAATGAATGAGAACATTTAATGAGTGAGCCTTTACCTAAAGATCGTTTTACGTTGCTAATGATGCAACAGCCCGTTATAAAAATTATATTTTAAACATCAGCAGAGATTAAATAATGATCCTGAATATCACAGTTTTAACAATAACATATTTTTACAGTGAATATAGTGCAAAACAGGTTTCATGAATATTTGATACATCTTCAATGAGATTCCTGGAAACCAGATGATTACTACGGATAAATAGAGCCATTTTGATGTGACAGTTATATTTTGCTTATACTTAAAACTAAACTATCATATAGTTAAACTTTACATCTTTAATTACTAATTTTCTAAAAATCATGAATGGATACAAGAATTGATATAGAAAGAGTTACTCTATGTATTTGATATTCTATCGAGTTGAAATACAAAGGTTACCAAAAAAGTTGAATATTTATGTATTTGATTATCTTTTACAAGTAAACCTACGGTTGAGTATTTGTGTAGAACATTTGACACGCAAGCCAAGTATATAGGATATGCAAGTGGCATTTACCAACAAATCTAATAAAAGAAACATCTTTTGAAGACCATACCCATATTAGTACGATATTTCGTCGTTTAGATCTCATCAAATACTCCTTAAACCTCTTCCTTAACTAATATCGTCCCATTGCGCAGGAAATTTAGAAACACAGCCTAAGACCCCTTTCTTGAAATTAAACAGATATTAGAGCCACTTCACAAGATACAGTCACCACTAAAGATACCGACTCCCCTCAGTGACTCTGATTAAGCATATAAATTTCGTTGCTAAGACAGTCTCCTTTAGTTACATTTTAGTATCTTGTTGTCCTAAAAAGTGATCGTTTACAAGCAAAATCACCCCAGTGCAAGGGCACGCAATGGTTAGATTTGCATATCAACATCCAAGAGTATTAGAAAAACTTCGTTACGTACAACACCGACTGTACTACCGGTATTGTGTTCAATAGAAACTGTACAACCACTGTTATGTACAACAGGAACTGTACTAGTCATGTTGTACAACAGAACTTCAACTACCGTTGTTATGGACAATAGAAATTGAACTACCGTTGTTATGTGGAACAGAAACTCTTCTGCCGCGACCACTTCACTGTCTATTAAGCTCATTAATGTTACCATCAAGTATCCGCCTTAGTACTACTACCCTCTCTACTGTCTTGACGAGTCATTATCATTGAAACTCCATCTCTTCTTAGTCCCTCGCCCGTCGTTATCTTTCGGGTCCACGCCTACCGGTGCGTTTCATTAGCCAGCGTTGCGGTTGTCTCTTATTTCCTCTCCGTATTTGCTCTGATCCTATTCACGGGATCAGGAGCAGTCTTCATTTGCCAAGTTTACTCCACGTCCTCCGAGGCCTGCGATTTATCCAAGTCTCGTTTGTGACAAAGATAATTTCTTGGTGGAACTAAGGAGGACCCAAATCGAGGGACGCTTGCTAAAGCTGTTGCATATTATTATCGCAGGTCGCGGTGCTGTTCTTAATAAATCGCAATAACATTATGTCTGCGTTCTCTCTCTCTCTCTCTCTCTCTCTCTCTCTCTCTCTCTCTCTCTCTCTCTCTCTCTCTCTCTCTCTCTCTCTCTCTCTCTCTCTCTCTCTCTCTCTCTCTCTCTCTCTCTCTTTCTTTCTTTCCCTCTCTCTATCTGCCTTTCTTTTATCATTTTTCTTTTAAATACATACCATGGTCTAAGTTTTGGTTTTTGCGATCAAAATGTTGTTCAGACTATCAGCATTACGCTGGAAAAATATCAAAATACCATGGTAATATATACATACATATATATATGTATATATGTATATATATATATATATATATATATATATATATTCATATATATATATATGCATATATATATGTATATATATATATATATATATATATATATATATATGTGTGTGTGTGTGTGTGTGTATATACTTATATATATTATTTATATTTATATATATATACATATATATATATATATATATATAAATATATATGGATATATATATATATGTATATATATATATCCAATCAATATCCGTCTGGTTAAAGACTTGACGTAATTTGACGTAAAGAACAATTTAATTTACACACAAATACCGCGTTAAACCTAAAATCATGTTACAAAACAATAATGAAATGTTTTCAGAATTGAATGGAGCATCGAGAAAGAAACGGCACTGAAATATAACGAAACAAATAAACAAATGAATAAATGAATGGAGAGATAATTCACGAAACAAAATAAAGAAACATACAAATGAATAAATGAATGCAGAGATTATTCACGAAACAATTCTGGAAAAAAAACAAAACAATATGAAGTTGTATGTTGAAAAAAAAAACAGAAATGTAGTTTAATATAAATAAACAAATGAATGAAAATATATACGCACTCAATAACCCGACCATGCAACAGGTAGCACTGGATTGCATATTAACAGTAGAACAACTAGCTCACTTGAAAAAATGAACAGAAATAAACAAATAAATGAAGCAAACATACAATCAACTAAGCAAACAACTAGATTAAGAGATAAACATAACAGCATTACCAAGACAATTAACTGAATTCTAATGGCTAACGCTGCTGAAGTATGTACTGTACAAATGATATTATTGCGCATTGTTTAGATGTTTATACAAACTAAATCTTAGTGTTGACATTACTTATGCATTTAGGAGTGAATGATAAGATCGTAGTTAATGGAACTGATATAATCAATTGTATAACAGAGAAAACAGGATCTTGTTGTATATGCGGTAAAAATGTTTTTCTACTCGTTTTCTCTTTCTTAAAAAGTCAACTGTTTTTGTGACACCTGATTATAAAAACTTTATATATATAACTTGGAGATACCTAAATCTGACCCAGGATATGCCAAAATTTCGCAAATATATATTTCTTTCGCGGTTTCTGTCTATATGTACCATTTTTTCATCACGACGAAAATTTGATCTATTTATTTGTTTGTTAATTTTATATATATATATATATATATATATATATATATATATATATATAAATATGTTATAATTTGTAATATATTTGTTATGTGACAATAACGACGTAATGTAGAACTGTTTATATTGTCCCGAGCAATATGTCGTGCACCTATTAGACTGATCACATTCTACTCTGCATTTTTTTATTTTTATTCCTTGTTTATGTATTTATTTCCTTATTAT
>NC_134782.1:54826786-54829286 GCF_046742065.1 Oratosquilla oratoria
GGGTGGAGGGGCCGTGGAAATGAATGAAATAGCCAGGAGGCAGGACATGTTGCAAGGATGCAAGAAGATAGATGGCCGAAGATAATGCTCAGTAGTACGTGGGCGGTGGTGACTTGAACGACCTAGAAAAGAAGGGATATGTGTTGAAGAAGATGTGCAGATATGCGGAATGGAACCTAAAGAATGGAAGGAGATGGCACAGGACCAATGGACAAGGTGAGACGTTTCAAAAAGAGTTATAGATCACTATAGTCTGTGCGCTCTAAGGTCTCCGTTTAGTGTGGGTCATACGTTATGACTTAGCACTAGCCATTCTGCCAAATCAACCTTACATGCCTCTCTCTCTCTTATTTCCCATCTACGTGACATTTTTTTTTGTATATAGTAAAGGAAGCTTTATAATGTGTATTAAGTGGCAGAACTTTTTCCCCATGCACAACGAGTTGTCACAGGTGGGGTAGGATATAAGAAAGAGCAATTGACTAAGTTTGATTTGGAACGACGTATGTGGTACTCTTAATGGATTCCTTGTAACGCACAGACTACAAGAACTTTTTCCCCATGCACAACGAGTTGTCACAGGTGGGGTAGGATATAAGAAAGAGCAATTGACTAAGTTTGATTTGGAACGACGTATGTGGTACTCTTAATGGATTCCTTGTAACGCACAGACTATAAGAACTTTTTCCCCATGCACAACGAGTTGTCACAGGTGGGGTAGGATATAAGAAAGAGCAATTGACTAAGTTTGATTTGGAACGACGTATGTGGTACTCTTAATGGATTCCTTGTAAAACACAGACTATAAGTGACCCGAAGACAAGCATAGCAAAGGTGACAATTGGGATACAAGGGGTCAACCCCTGTAGAAAACGGGTCAGAGAAAACTCGATTAACCAATCCGCTAATTCGTCTTTCCGTTGTTTTTTTGTTTTGTTTTTCACTAGACGATTTTTTCTTGCTCCTCTCCTTCTTGTTCCCCCTCTTTCTTTCTTGTTTCTTGTTTTTATTTTATTCTATCTATTTTTCCCTTTCTCCTCTCTCCCTTTCCCCTTTTCCTCCTCCCACTATTTTTTATTTTCTTACCTTTCTATTCCTTCTCCTCCTTTTTTTTTCATTTTATCTACTTTTATATTTTCCCTATCCCCTTCTCTTCCTTTTCTTTCACCTTTCCCCCTCCTCTTCCTTCCCTTCCCTCTTTTCCTCCTTTCCTCTCCACCTCCTCCTCCTTCTCCTCTCCCTTATCCACTGTTCCTCCTCCTCCTCCTCCTCCTCCTCTTCCTCCTCCTCTTCCTCCTCCTCCTCCTCCTCCTCGTCCTCCTCCTCCTCCTCCTCCTCCTCGTCTTCCTCCTCCTTCTCCTCTTCCTCCTCCTCCTCCTCTTCTTATGCAAGGAGAACCTTATTATCATTAATGATCAATTAGATGTTTATCCCAGGGAAGGAATCAGAAACTGGTAACGACCTAACAACAGTGAAAAGGTGCAAGATGGATGAAAACAAGTTCCTACTAAGTTGCTTAAGAGCGCTATTTCAAGAAATATTGTAGTCAGAATCGGGCTGGTGTCGCATTCGTTTAGTTATGGGGTCGAGTCCCGCACTCCTCTCCGATTCCTAGCAGTGACATTTACCTACCCTAATAGTCCCTAAAAGGCGTTATTGTGTAAAGATGACGGTTTTGGGTGCATCTACTCACTCACATACACATACACATACACATACACATACACATACACATACACATACACATACACATACACATACACATACACATACACATACACATACACATACACATACACATACACATACACATACACATTCACATACACATACACATACACATACACATACACATACACATACACATACACATACACATGCACATACACATACACATACACATACACATGCACATTCACATAAACATACACATACACATACACATACACACACACCTACACCTACACCTACACCTACACCTACACCTACACCTACACCTACACATACACATACACCTACACATACACATACACATATGTATGGGCGCCTCACCTTCTTAAAGTCTGCTGGTATCGTATTTGCTCAGTTGTGGGTTGGAGTCCCGCACTTCTCCGATTCCTAACAGTGGCTGACCTCATGATAGGGCAGCTATTCAGACGCAGCTATTCAGCGTGTCTTGGCGTAGTCTCCTCTCCTTCTTTATCATTTCAAGAGGCAACGCTGAGTAATTCTTTACCATCGTCAACAAAATAATTTTGTATTACTAATTACTAATACCGCATTAATTCTAAAATGACTGAATAAGAGGTAGAAGACGAGGAAGAAATGAAGAAAAAGAAGAAAAAAAATATTTAGAGAAAAAAAAAAGACGAAGAAGGCGACGAAGAAGAAGCAGAATAAGACATTCACCCCCCCAATTTATCACAACTTACTTCTCTTCTCTCTCTCTCTTTCTCTCTCTCTCTTTTTCTCAGTCCTTCAACCGTGAACCCTGATCCGC
>NC_134782.1:54836786-54846786 GCF_046742065.1 Oratosquilla oratoria
ATCTACCCCACTCTCTATCTAAGATATAAAATATACTTATTACTGAATTGTTCTCTTTGGTTAAGCCATAAAAGTATTTCTTTGCTCTTTGATGTGCCTTGCAAATCGTTTAGACCAGACAAAATTTACTAAAGAATATCCAAGGAAGTTAAAGAAGAAGTCTTTAACCCCCTCAGTGTGATGTTCACATTATCTTTACAATCTGGAAGAGTTTTGCAGAAGTGAAAATTAGCAAATGTTGGGCCTTGTTTAAAAAGGGCGACAAATCCAATCCTGATAATAAATGGCCTATTAGCCTTACATTAGATGTGTGTAGACTAATAGGTCTATCCTAAGAAATAAGATTGTGGAATTCTTGGAGAAAAATAATGTTATTAAAGATTCACAAAAGGATTTCCGGAAAAAGCGCTCTTGTTTGACAAATCCTCTCGACTTCTTGTATGATATATATGGAATGTACGTATAAGGGAGGGCAATTAACTTTATATATATTGACTTTCAAAAGGCGTTCAATAAAGTTCCTCATAGTAGGTTACAAAGCAAACTAGAATCCCATGGTATAGTAGGACATAGTCACCAGTGGATTTCAAAATGGCTGTCTGATCATAAGCATTTTTTCTTTTTCTTTTTTTTAATGGAAAAGGCTCAGTCTTGCGTGATGTATTAAGTGGAGTGCCTCATGGCTCAGTGCTAGGTCCTGTGCTCTTTCTGATATGCATTAATACCCTGGATGGAAATGTAAAGTGTAAATTGTCCAAATTCACTGATGATACCGGTATGTCAAATAATTATAATATGATTTTCCTACCACAACAAGAATAACAAAGTGATTTAGACACTTAATGCAAATTTATGGAAAACTCCCAATTTTTTCCAATATAGATAAATATAAAGTACATCATACTGATGATAGTAACGTCCAATCCAACTTCACAAAGAATGGCGTAAAACTGACAAGTGTGGAATAAGAGAAACACTTTAGTGTTGTGATTTCAAATTATCTCAGACCAAGCAGACAGTGCTCGGGAGTCGTTAAAATTGTAAACAAAATAACTGGATTTATAGGTAGAGCTTTTGAGCTTAGAACTGAAGAAATTATTCATAATCGTGATACTGTCCTAGTCGCAACTAACCTAAGATATTATGTACAGTGCTAGTATCTGTATTATAAGAAGGATATAGAGAAGTTAGAAAGAATGCAGCGCACAATAACAAAGCTCATTTATAGGTTTTGCAACAAGCCGTATGAAGAGAGCTCAAGTGGATCAAATTTGTTTATTCTCTCAGAACGGAGATTGAGACGAGATCTAATTAAGGTCCTCAAAATTTTCAAAGGAATTGAAAACATGGATGTGGAAAATATTTCAAAGTGGACACTTCCAAACAACTAAGAATAATGGATGCAAAATTGTAGGAAAATTATTTCAAACAAACGTAGCAAAATATTTTTCTTCAGTCGCGTATTTACTATATGTAATGGCCTGCCATCCAACAACATCGATTGTTCAACCATAGAGGTATTCAAAAAAGTATCGATATTTATCTAACTACAAACCCTTGACTAGAACTATTTACTCCAAAATAGATTATACACACACACACACACACACACACACACACACACACACACACACACACACACACACACACACACACACACACACACACACACACACACACACACACACACACACACACACACACACACACACACACACACACACACACACACACACACACACACACACACACACACACACACACACACACACACACATATATATATATATATATATATATATATATATATATATATATATATATATATCACAACTAACACCACAGTCAGACGAAAGAAAGAGTTGAGTAAGCGAAACTATATATCGTCAGCCTCATAAAGAAAGTGCCTAAGTCATTTGTCCAACTTTTCAGGAAATTGAGAACAAAATAGTTTTTCTATTTTATAAAATGTACGTAATGTTCCTCCTAACGTAGTTTTAACCTACTCAGACACTAAATAAAACATCGGGAATTGTACCACAAGGAGCCATGAAAAATTGATTAAGAAAAAAAATCCAGAAATTGACGAAAAATTACTTAGGCAATTTCTTTACGAGGGTGACGATATTTCGATTGCTAACTGCAATCCTCTTTAGTAAGATTGCAGTTATCAATCGAAATGTAGTTTCGCTTTGTCAATTCATACATATATATATATATATATATATATATATATATATATATATATATATATACATATATATATATATATATATACTCGTATATATATATATATATATATATATATATATATATATATATATTAGTTATCGAAACAGCCATGTAGGAACCAATAGGTCTGTTATTGCTTATTTGTCCATGTGACTCCATGTAACTTTCTCCTATTACATACCTTCCCAAACTCCGCCACTTACTGCTTTAACCTCCCTCTGACCCTGCCATGAGCCCAGTGTCGTTAGCAAACAACAACTGGCTCAGAACCCAATTTTCTCCATTTACTTTAACCATGTCCTACCCCTGCCCATTACCCTCGCATTTACCTCTCCCACCATCCCGTCCATATACACATTGAACAGCCATGGCGACGTGACACATCCCTGACGTAGCCCCATCTTTACCTTAAACCTCTCGCTCTCTCCATTTCCTATTCTAACACAGGCTCTAGCATAGGATGGGGCAGAGGACAGACGTTTTTAAAATGGTTATCATTCAGTCCCCGGGGATGGGACATATGTCAGAAAAACACCATTCGATTTGTTTAGGTTTTAGCATTGTTTTTCTTCTTTTCAGATGGAGATAGAGCATCGCGTGTTTGCCTTCGACAGTTACGTGTAGTTCAGCAGTTCAGCGTGAGTTCCGGCGCCACTTCATCATTCACCAAAATAAGGCTGTTCCAACCGGAAACACAATCTTACGTTGGGTAAATGCATATCGTACAGGTATGCTAATGAATATGAAACCGGTGGGGTCCCCATGAAAGGTAAGGACCCCGGAAAATGTGGAACGTGTCAGACAAGCTTTGGTGCGGAGTCCTATTCACTCTGCTCAGAGGCATTCCACTGAACTTGACATGAGTACTCGATTGGTAAGGCGTATTTTGCATGAAGACCTGCATTTCCAACCCTACAAATTGGTCGTTGGGTAGCAATTGGAACCGAGAGACTATGCACAGCGGCTTAAATTCGCACGTCAGATTTAGAAAAAAAATTGAGGCAAATGACAACCTCGTTTTGTTAATGAGTGAAGGAAACTTTTCGCGTTAAAGTCGTTTTAATCAACAAAGCAATGCTAGAGAGAGTTGAAGCCAACATCCAAGAACGCCTTCAGGAATCCACCAATGACAACGGACACCATATGATGAATGTTGTTTTCCACACTTGATTATGCCAAATACTATTTCAATACAAACACATTGGTGTCATTGTTTTGTTTTTTAATCTACAATTTATGATTTTGAAAATGTTCCAAAAACATATGTCCTCTCTACCCCATCCTGCACTATTGGAAAAACTCTTGACTGTCCTTAACAGATTTCCACCAGTCTCATGTATCTGCAAAACCTCCCACAGTGCCTTCCTGTCTACCCTGTCATAAATCTTTTTCAAGATACGTAAAGGCCCGAAAAATTCCTTATCTTTTGCTAAAGCTTTCTCGCATATCTGCCTTGCCCCAAAAGTCTGATCCATACAACCCCTATATGGTACGTGTAATATACTGTATATACTAGCAGAACGCCACATCTTTGCGTGGGTAAACCCAAATTACAGTGGTTATTTGTCCTTGAAGCATCCATCACATCGTCCCTGTAGAACATCTAATGTTCTACATCGATAACACACCTTTACTTCTTTTCGGAATCGAGTACCACTTCCCAGTGCCAATTTGTACTTACCAGTCCCAAGTGGCATTTTTTCTTTTATTCCACTGAGAGCGTTTCTTCGATGATGGAGTTAAAAGCAGGTTCACAAAACACAAGACACCAAAGCCTTGGCCATGATATATAGCAACTATGGAGGTACATTTTTCTTTGTTGGATATTTGATGCTTGTATATATACTATTTTCCTTGAAAATAAAGTTGCAAACGAAATTATAGCAATATAACAAGAACTAGATATAGTTTTGGGTGGTTCTATCACATAATGGGTCAAATTTGAGCGTCCTCAATAGTTATAACAGTATTTTTGGTTTTCCTCAGTCTATATCCTCTTTTTCTCCATAGCTACCCTTGACTTTCTCTATCTTGATTTATTCCTCTTCTCTCCCCTCAAAGTCATGCATTTCTCTAGTGCAAAAATTTCTCCCCCAAACCCTCTTCCTCTCTTCCCCTCCCCTTCCTTCCTTCTTTCATTATCTCTTCCCTTCATCTTTCTTTCCTTTCTGTCTTTCTTCCTTCCTACCTTCCTTCTCTCCCTGCTTTCTCTTTCATTTCCTTGTTTTACTTTCTCTGTTCTTTCCTCATCGTTACTTTATTATCTAATCACAACTCTCAGATCTCTATCGAAACTTTATGCCTTTGTAAGCAGAGTTTGTATATTCGGTGCCACAACGATGACAATAAGCCTCCCACCTCCCTCAAAAAAATATTCTGGGAGAATATACCCGAACGTGAAGCTTACCCTTCTGTCTCACGTTGTCTGAGAAAGCAAGTAATCTAGCTACGTCCAGTGCGGAGTCTGGGCTTCCCAGACCTATTAATCAACACCTAACTCTGGGCTATGGAGCTGCCTTCAACAGAACTAAATACAATTCTACTCCACGTCTTCTCCACGTGAAGATTATTTGGCTTCACCCGTGCCTTCAGGGTCTTAGTAAGTGAGCACAGCCTCAAGAAGACATGGTCATCCTCAGAACTTGTTTCCACAACAAAATCGTACCTTTGGAAACCATATTCGATTCTTGTTTGTAGATAATGGTAAGGGGTCCCCATACACAGAAGCCGTGGGGATAATCCAGTCTCGGGTGAGAGGCCCAGCCGCGGAAGCACTGTCTCGCACGAGAGGTGTGGCGGATATCAGGGATGACCCTTCATCCACGAAATGGTAGAATGGGAGGAGGGAGGAGGAGGTTCTGGATGGATGTAAGATGGGCGTGAGGTGGGCGTATGCATCGACTCGCACACCATCCTATTATAAGATGAAAAAAACTGTTGGTAGGTATGCGTGTGTGTATGTATGTATGTATGTATGTATGTATGTATGTATGTATGTATGTATGTATGTATGTATGTATGTATGTATGTATGTATGTATGTTTGTATGTATGTATATGTATATGTGTATGTATATGTATGTATGTATGTATGTATGTATGTATGTATGTATGTATGTATGTATGTATGTATGTATGTATGTATGTATGTATGTATGTATGTATGTATGTATGTATGTATGTATGTATGTATGTATGTATGTATGTATGTATGTATGTATGTATGTATGTATGTATGTATGTATGTCAAGTCTGGTTGATAACAAAAATCAACTGCTCAAGACGAACCCATCTCATAGTTAATTACCACGAACAGTTAACTAGCTCTTCTATCCTATTCATAGTATAGCGTCAAAAGAAGACACAGGACATTTAGTACAGCACTTCCCTACATTCGTTCCAAAGAATAACACAGTCTCTTTTCTGAGTGACTTGTGTCCAATCCTGATTTCCTAGAGACCGCAGGTTTCCTGCAAGACAAACGTTTTAACTGGAGAAGTTGAAATGGTGAAGAATTGTTGAATAAAAGTACAAAATAATGGCGTGTATTTTTACTTCAGAGGTCAAATGTACGCAACTCTACATTCATTAATGGGTAAAACATCGCAATTACATGTCTCATGTGACTTCAGAAATAGCGAATATCTATATATATATATATATATATATATATATGTATATATATGTATATATATATATATATACATATATATATATATACATATATATATATATATTATATGTATATGTATGTATGTATGTATGTATGTATGTATGTAGCATATTTGACTTAAAAAACTACGATTTTTCCGGTGGAGTGAGAACATAACAGATCCGACATTTTAATTTTCGAAATGTAATGTTTTGCCTGAAGCACAAATCCTACTTATCAGACACATATCCACATAAATGGAACTGAAAAACATACCCCTTAAGGTGGTCGTTCTTATTTACGCAATATTTCATATATTACTAATCTTTACCCTCCTGATCTAAAACATTAGACATCCACTAACTAACACTAATTTTCGGGTTGTGAGTCTAAGGTCTCCATAACCCGGGGACCTAAAACCACTAACCTAAGGCCATTTGACTGCCCGAGAGGCTTCTGACATTGCGTTTGAAATAAGAGTTTATCCTACTCCAGTAACATTACTTCGATAAGGCTGGCACACATAAAGTCTGAGGGCTAAAGCGTCTCTTTGATGTAAACGCGCGTTGGAGTTGAACAAGTTTCTCTGGCTAATGGTACAACTCAAATTGCAATGGATTATTGATCATTAAAGGTGCTATGTACATTCAGGGCTGTTACTAAAGATTCGTCTGAAGCAACAATGTAACCATTCAGTGCCATTAAACTACATTTCAAATGATATAGGAGTTGATGTTGATTAATATATGTACACACATACATATACCAAAAGATCATTTCCCCTTCGTAAGGAGGATGGTGGCATCGAACCAAACATCGACTTTTTGCCCATCTCACATACACTCAAAAACACATTTGTCCCTCTCATATAACACACACACACACACACACACACACACACACACACACACACACACACACACACACACACACACACACACACACACACACACACACACACACACACACACACACACACACACACACACACACACACACACACACACACACACACACACACACACACACACACACACACACACACACACACACACACACACACACACACACACACACACACACACACACACACACACACACACACACACACACACACATACACACACAAACCTTGAGGAGGCGTAGCTCGGGGGGGTTGCCACTTTGTCTTCTGACCGGATCCAGGATCTCTCTCAGCCTCGACTGAATATTCTTAACTACGTCACTTTAGGAGAGCTGACGTGATTCCTCACCTACTACTACCCTAAGTCGATGACACAATCCCGTATCATACTAACAACTATCCAACGTTTCTTTCCCGTCAGTGAAACCCCTATGGACCAGTTTCACACATTATTTTAAGACTACAGACTCAACCTAGTTAGAAAATGTACTTTGGCAATGCCCAACATTTTAACGATCCCTTTCTCCTTTCATTGTCCTTTTGCATCCGGCAAATGAAACCAACAACACGTTCGTGGGTTTTGCCTTTTGTATATTCTTTCTAACTCCTAACAGACAATTTGATTCCGTTTTTGAAGGCACCCTAACCCCGTTGTCCGTAAGTCACTTCCAACTTCTTCCATACGCGCATAGTGCCTGCGGACATAGTAGAATGTTCCTCTGAGTGACAGACTTACAACTTTTCTCTGTAGAAGACAGAAAATTAATTAATAGTTGACTCGACTCGCACTGAGTGGAATGTTATATTTAGATACACACACAAAAAATGGCACAAACACAAAATGCGTGCAACTGTTTACAAGGCTGCTTAGAAACTGAAGCCACGCTATCCAATTTGCGCCAAAAACAAAAGGCGCGCATAGCATTTGCAATATCTTACATACAAAAGACATTGTATAATACATAATGTACATATGGTTACCAATAAATAATAATACAATATATATATATATATATACCCGCAGCCCCACGATTGCCAGTAACAGTCCTCATGACCTCCCGCAGATGTCTCTGAGAAGAAACTTTGGACTCATGGCTGTGTCGTATTAGTGAGTGACTGCGTATATGTCACCGGCTGTGAATGTCATGTGGAGGAGAGTTGTAGCTGGTTGTCTCTTGTCCATATACGAAGAAACTATAACAAGTACAGCTGAAGTTGATAGAGACCTTGGATCCAATCGGAAACCGAATGTCAGCCCCTCAAGGCTGCGGACAGAACTGGACACGACAGATATGTCCGCTAGTATTACCATTTTGTATAACTAATTTGGATGAAGTCAGGTGATTTTACTTGCCAGTGTCTTCCTGACCATTATCTCTTGACTTCCCCTCTTGGCTTCCTGATAACCCGTTTCAGCTCATTCTGACCATTTACCTCCACCCTTTCAGTACCCCTGGCCACTTCCACCTCACTGCATCACTCCCTTTGCATTTGCCTCTCTCTCTCTCTCCTCTTTTTCGTCACCCTCCTCTCTTCTCTCCCGTTCTCTTTCCTCTTTCTTCCATGACTCTCCTCTCTTCTCTCTCTCTTTCGTCCCTCTCTCCCTCCCTCTCTCTCTCGCTCTCTCTCTATCATCTATCTATCTATCTATCTATCTATCTATCTATCTATCTATCTATCTATCTATCTATCTATCTATCTATCTATCTATCTATCTATCTATCTATCTATCTATCTATCTATCTATCTAACATTCTCTCTCTCTCTCTCTCTCTCTCTCTCTCTCTCTCTCTCTCTCTCTCTCTCTCTCTCTCTCTCTCTCTCTCTCTCTCTCTCTCTCTCTCTCTCTCTCTCTCTCTCTCTCTTTCTCTCTCTCTCTCTCTCTCTCTCTCTCTCTCTCTCTCTCTCTCTCTCTCTCTCTCTCTCTCTCTCTCTCTCTCTCTCTCTCTCTCTCTCTCTCTCTCTCTCTCTCTCTCTCTCTCGTTCTCTCTCAGCACCCTGTCCTCCATTCTTCCCAGAGCCGCACCTCTGCTCCGACTGACCCCCGTCGTGCTTTCCATCTTGCATTCCCATCATTTATCTCCTTGGCGTCACCAATACTCCAATTAAAGCGTCTCTACATCTTCACTTCCCTTGTGACCTCTCCCTGACTTCCCCCAACCCTCCCCTCTCCCTTCGGTCCACGCTCCCCTCCACCCCGCCCCGCCCCGCCTCCACCTCACCGTCCACCTCCACATTGGCCTACACCATCCCTCCTCCCTTTTGCTCTCTCTGTCTCCATTTTCCTATTTCCTGTTGTCTTTTATTTGTTATCTTATATCTTCCTTTTCCCTATGTCCTATCTCCTGTCTTTTACTATATACCTAACCTCCTGTCTTAAATCGCTTATATGATATCTATCTCTTATCACCAACACTGTATTTCTTATTCCATATCTTCTGTCTATTTCAAGCCTTTTATCTCCTATATCTTTCTCCTAACCCTTTCATTCATACCTTGTATCGCCTTTACAGTACACTATCTCTTACCTCTTATCACTTACGTCCTATTACTAATTACTCATTACCTCCTATCTACCTGGTGTCGCTTATCTCCAAACCTTCATCTCCTATCCTGCATCTCCTAGTTATATCTCCTAATCGCTTCTTCTATTTTCTATTTCTATCTCACATCTGAAAAGTGGCTAATGAAATTTAACACAAGTAAATGCAAGGTTATGCACAGAGGTATAAATAACAGTAAGTACAATTATAAGTTATTTGGAAACGATCTCAAATCATCAAATGCAGTGTATTTCAGCCTCTGAGAAAGCAAATAAGATTCTAGGACTGATTGCGCGATCCTTCGATTTCAAAAGTCCATCTGTCATTAACAAGCTATATATCGTTAGTTCGTCCACATTTGGAATATGCTGTTTCAGTATGGTCAATGTCTATAAGACATTGACAGATTGGAAAAAGTACAACGGCGAGCCACAAAACCGATTCCAAATATCAAAAATAAATCATGCGAAAATCGACTAAAACATATGAATCTGTTTTCCCTAAAAAAGCGTAGACTCAAAGGTAACTTGATACAGGACTTTAAGATTCTAAAGGGAATTGGAAACATTAAAAGTGACAAAAATTTTACATTGAATGAGACTCCGACAAGAAATTATGGTCTCAAATTGTCAGGAAATAAATTTAATTTGGAAGTGGATAGAAACAACTT
>NC_134782.1:54864286-54866786 GCF_046742065.1 Oratosquilla oratoria
TGTTGATCCCTGTGGCCTTGTATAGGTTAAGGAGTTAGTAAACCCAAGCTTCACCAAAGCAACATCAAGGCTGAGATCTAAGAGAAGTAGTCTCTTTGTACCTACGGCCTACCTACACAACGTTTGAGTTTGTCATTTATATAAACGTATATACATTTGTGTTACACTAGATATATATGTATATAATCACCTAAGATCAATGATCAACGCATGTGCTGACTAGCTCACATCATCCGCTTTAGTAGTGACCGTCTATAGCCGTTTTTTTTTTTTTTTTTTTTTTTTTTTTTTTTTTTTTTTTTTTTTTTTTTTTTTTTTTTGCTTGTGCGCAGAGGCTAGCCACTCTCGAGCTACCAAACAAACTCCCCCTCAGAGTTCTTCCTCCTCCTCACTCCCAAAGGTACTCCCTCTTTCCCTAACTCCTTTTCCCGTGTTCTACCTGACTCCCCTACCCATTTCCTACATTCCTGAGGCTAGAGTGTCTCTTTTACACTCACCATTTTGCCTCTGAAACTCCATTCTCTTCTTCTGGCCTCCTCTTCGTCTTCTGTTCTCCATTTTACGCTCCGCTTCAGAAACCATCTTCTATCCCATCCTCTACTCTCCAGCTTGGCCCTTCCTCATTTCCTACCCACCCCCAAACATCCATGACCTCGCTTCTGAAGCCCCCCCCGTCCCCTTCTCTTGCCTTCCTCTCCCTCATCTCTCTCTCACCATCTGCCGCGCCACTCCAAAAGCCTTCCTCATCTTCTTGCAAGACTCTCGTCTGAAGTTTCTGCCTCAAAATTTGCTCATCAGCTCTGGACATCCATTTTCTTTGGTTTACTGGTTTCTTTCTCCTCTTTTTATCCACCTACTCTTATCCAACAACCCCTCTCCCCCCTCTTATTCTCTCTCTCTCTCTTTCTCTTTCTTCCTCTCTCTCTCTTTTACCTCACATTCTTTTCACTTCTCAATCATTCTTCTTCATCCCAACCTTGAGTCGCTCTTTTGCATCTCTACCAGTAGTAAAACAATAGTTGCCTGGTGTCCAACGAGTACCCTACAGATACTGAAGGACTTCCCCACCCGAGGATTTCTTTGTTCAAGCACGAATTTGGAATACACGTGGACCTATGTGGAAAACAGAGTTAAAATCAATTGAGAAATATTGCACCAAAAAGGTCAGATCAAAGGTGATGGAGATACAAAACAGGTAGTAGAAATGCGTTAGAGTAAAGTTTCAAAGTACCAGCATATATTTTTCTTTTCTTTTTTCGAGTGAAGATTAAGAACGCTGAGTGATTCTGGTCCGTAGGAAAAATGTTAATATGAGACAAAAGCCATATGACATTTGTCTATTAAAAAGACGGTCATTCCGACATGTTTTCTAGAATCATCAAATACTAGAGGATGAGCGAGTAAGTTTTCAAACATTTAAATGCAAAAGAGCTCAGGAAAAAATATACTGCCATTTTGAAAAGATATTCTTACACGACAATTTCCATATCATAAAGTTATCAAGTTTGTCCCAATACATTTCATTTCAGTGTTAAACAAAGTAATATATACACGACCATGAATTGTCAACACTACTTTTTTCGATTATACGCTAACATTAAAATAATTACAAAAATTATTCACCCACAAATGGTCATTGTATCATTCCACAGAACCTTTTGTAATCAAGGGAAGATATTCTGTATTATAAAGCTGAATGTTTAATCACCATCTGCGAAAACAGCAAACATGTAAATGAATATATTAAATTCTATTCTAATTCTCTCAGAATTACAATAATGTCAGTTCGATGCAATCTAAATAAGAAATTATCTTTACTTTAGCCGTACATTAATATACATACATACATACATACATGCATACATACATACATACAAACATATATATATATACATACACACACACAAACACACACACACACACACACACACACACACACACACACACACACACACACACACACACACACACACACACACACACACACACACACACACACACACACACACACACACACACACACACACACACACACACACACACACACACACACACACACACATATATATAGATATATATATATATATATATATATATATATATATATATATATACATATGCATGTATATATACATATACACATATATATACATGTATATATATGTATATATATATATACTATATATATATATATATAGATATGCATATATATATGCATATACTTATATATGCATATATATGTATATATATATGTATATATATATATATATATATATATATATATATATATATACTAGCCAAATTATCCGCGCGTTGCTACGAGTTCTTGAATAGTTCCTAACCTAACCATACCCCCACCTGACTTTAACCCTTAACCCTAACCAATTTTTTTTAAATGAAATATGATTTTAAACACTCCCCCTCCCAGGTGTGCGCCCCCCCCCCTTCCCGAAGGTTGGGAAACCTTAGTTTGAAAATACATGCGTATACAAACAGAAAT
>NC_134782.1:54871786-54876786 GCF_046742065.1 Oratosquilla oratoria
AGGGTGAGGGAGAGGGAAGGAGAGGGAGGGAGAGGGAAGATAAGGGAGGGTGATGGAGAGTGAGTGAGGTTGAGGGAGGCAGTGGGAGGGCAAGGGAGGGTGAGGGAAGGTGAGGCAGGGAGAGGGAAGAAGAGGAAAGGAAAGTGAGGGAGAGGAAAGGAGAGGGAGGAAAAATGAGGAAAAGGGAGGGAGAGGGAAGGAAAATGAGGAAAAGGGAGGGAGAGAGAGGAAATATTAGGAAAAGGGAGGGAGAGGAAGGAAGAGGAAGGGAGAGGGAGGGAGAGAGAGGAAGAGAGAGGAAGAGGGAGAGAGAGTGAAGAAGAGGAAAGGAAAGTGAGGGAGAGGGAGGAAAAATAAGGAAAAGGGAGGGAGAGGGAGGAAGAGGGAGGAAGAGGGAGGGAGAGAGAGGAAGATAGAGGAAGAGGGAGGGAGAGTGAAGAAGAGGAAAGGAAAGTGAGGGAGAAGGAAGGAGAGGGAGGAAAAATGAGGGAAAGGGAGGGAGAGGGAGGAAGAGGGAGGAAGAGGGAGGGAGAGGGAGGAAGAGAGAGGAAGAGGGAGGGAGAGAGAAGGAAAAGAATGAAGGGGCATGGAGAAAGGGATAGTGAGAGGGAGGGAGAGGGAGGAGAAAGGGAAAAGAGGAGGAAGGAAGAAGGAGGTATAAGAAAAAAAGAAGAAAGATGGAGATGTGAAAGGAGACGAGATAAGGAGAGGGAGGGAGAGGTAGGAGGAGGATGAAGGGAGAGGGAGGGAGAGGAAGGGAGAGGAGAGAGAGAAGTGGGGAGTGGATAGTTGGGGGAAGGAGGGAGTAGAAACGCAACTTTTCAAAGGACAAGTACAAATTGAAAACTGTCAGCGGGAAGAGAGGAGTTGATGAGGTGTGTGTGTGTGACCATCGACTCTGTCTTGCTGCATACTCGATGAAAACACTATCGCAAGAAACTGATTTTACATAGGATTTACAGTAATTATGATAATAACAATAATGATGATAATACTAATAATAACAGCAATAATAATGGGTAGTGGAGGGAGGGAGGGAGACTGATTTTACATAGGATTTACAGTAATTATGATAATAACAATAATGATGATAGTACTAATAATAATAATAGCAATAATAATATCAATAAAACTAATAGTAACAATAACAATGTAGATGATAATAATACTGATAATAATAATCAGCATAATTAAGATAATCATGTTAATCACGTTAATCAAGTTAATAACTTTAATTATGTTAATCTTGTTAATCATCATAATCATCATGATAACCAAGCATTCACAATTATATTCACAAAATTCACGATAAAGATACTACAAAAACAACAAAACACAAACGACAACAATAACAATATCAGCAACAACAACAGAAAAAACAACAACACGTAAACAAGACCATAAACAAAAACAACATAAAAAACAATAGCAAAAGACAAAAAACAACAAAAATAACAAAAACACCAATGAAAATAACAGATAAAACAACAATAAAAACAACAGATAAAACAACAACAACAAAAACAACAGATAAAACAACAACAACAACAATAGCAACAACAACAACAACAACAACAATGAAAACAACAACAACAACAACAACAACAACAAATGGCTGGATCTCTACTTCTCTCCTCCATGTCTCTCTCCTTTGTGTGTCTCTCCCTGTCTCTGTGTCTCTCTTCGATCTCTCTGCTCCGCCTAATATATACCCCGGAAATGGGAGCTTACTTCTCTAGGGATGGCAAAACGTTAGTAAAGTGATGATTAAAGATATAAAACATGTGTATATGACTTAAGGCACCCCTCTCTAAAAACCTCCTCTTTAACTATATTTTAACTAACTAGGCAAAGATTTTTTTCCTAGCATGTAATTCTAGATTATATTCTCTGGTAATACTAATTGAGTTTTAGTAACTTCTTCTAACATATCAATGGAAGGATTTTCCACAAACTGTTTTTCTAAAGACATTTTTCCAGAAATATGTAATTCCAACGAGCAGCTGAATCGCTACCTAAATTCTCTTTTCGTCCTGGCAAGGGTCGCCAATTTTCTTGTCACGACCCACCTATGACCCTGGCTAGTCGCGGCACGAAAATAATAATAATAAAAAATAAAATAAAATAAAGCCATGCACAGTTCGGATGAATGACAGAGTTCAGGCAGGATAATTTAACTCTTCGTTAAAATCAAATATTATTACACAAACAAAAATAACACATACAACTTAAATGGAAATAGAATAATAATAGCATATCAATACATATTGCATAGAATAGACGCATAATATTATTTGCCAGGTAGAGTAGCTGAGTGTGCTCTTGTATTCAGCACGTAAGAACAGCTGGACGAAACGAAGTTTTTATTATGGTGTAGACGAGTCTTGATTCTGGTTGCTAAGGTCACACCAACGGTCTTGGGAACAAAAAGGTAGTTTGAGGTGAAGCTTAAGTACGATAACTTCTGGTAGGGGAAGTTTCTGGTTGTACTTCTGGTAGGTGAAGCTTGTGGTAGTTGGGAACAATAAAGATATGAATTGATGTTTCGTAGTTGATAAATAACAGAATGTCGAGTCGCACTTAGTCCAGTAACAGTCTGGAGATGTCCGAAATAATTCGGGAAAAACACGAGGACTGTGCACTTCGCGTAGAGGCAGGCAGTCGCCGTGGTCCAAAAAACTTATTTAGCGGAGTTATCGTAATCGACGAATGTAGAATAATTTCTACGTAGATTCAGATAGACCTTGGGCTTCTGCATATTTCCTTGTCTTTTTTCGCGTACTGGATCTCTCTCTTTCTCTCTCTCTCTCTGCTTCTCTTCTCTATGTCTCTCTCCTTTGTGTGCCTCTCTGTGCCTCTGTGTCTGCCCAGTCTCTCTGCTTTGCCTTATATATATATACCCCGGGAATGGGAGCTTACGTTTCTGGGGATAGCAAAACGTAAGTAAAGCGGTAGTCTAAAGACCTCCAACCAATGGGAAAGCAGAATGAGTTTTCCCGCCAAATTATGTTACGTTTCTGAGCTTGGCGTCATCTAACAATACGTAATGAGGAGCGTTCCAACAGACGGGTATTGCGTAATGTTTAACATTTTAAGAAATGCACATAAATAGTTATGAAATACAATCAAAATTACGTCATATACACGCAAAGCATGCCTTTAAATTGCAAGCAAGAGACTTTATTCACACAATGGCGTGACACAACACAACCACAGTATTTTATTCAAGCTAAGGACGTAACAATATATATATATATATATATATATGTGTATATATATATATATAAACATATATATATGTATATATATATATATATGTGTATATATATATATATAAACATATATATATGTATATACACACACACACACACATATATATATATATATATATATATATATATACTTTATGTATTTCTATGGCAACCCTTTATATGTATATATATATACATATATATATATATATTATGTATTTATATGTCAACTCTTCATTTGTGAAAATAATATATACATTATGCTTTACACTAGAAAACAGAAACAAGAGGCTTTGCTTTCCAGAATATCAAGTTTTGAAACCAAGAACCCCAAAACTACCGATACACTTTCGGAAGAAACGAAAATATATGAACTCTTTGAATTTCAGGGAACGATATGGTATCATTTTTTAACGGTCTTCCCTGCAACGTTCCTGTATATATCATGGTAATTCTATGAAATGCATGCTTTTAACTATTACTTTTCTCATACTGCTCAACGTAACTTAACATGATCTCTTTGTATTCCATTATACTCTTTTTGATAAAACCGTCAGCATCATTTTCAAGTGATTTGTTTAGTAGTCTCATTTTTCAATCGTAAAATCAGTTGAACTAAAGCGCACTTTTCATGTGCTTTACTTCAAATTATTTCATCCCAGTTCTCACTCTTATGAAATTTATATTTATTAGTTATTCATTTTTCTCATTTCCCCTTTATATTTGAAATGCAATTTGTCAAATACAGCTAATTGATAAAGGAATATTTTTAACATTTTCGCTGCTCCATTCACCGTCAGTCGATATGACGTCATAGATCCAAATAGTTGTAACTTAAGATCAATATTACAAATTATCTTATTACAGTAATTACAGACAGTACAATCAATGCACGTGTTCTTATTTATTTTACCTGAAAATCCCAATGCGTAGAAGTCTATGTAGCATTTCTTCTTCTTATATATAAAACAAAAAATCGAAAACAAATTCACAAAGCCCACAATCCTATCGTACGTATATCATATGCGCAAATGACAGTGGTACTTTATTGTACACCATTAACCATCAGTGTGCGTACTACAACCAAGAAAATAGTACCTCATATTTCTGCGATATTTAAAAAAATTTGAGGACGACAAATATTTCTAAAATTATATTGGTCGATAGACGATAAACAAATCATATTACATGTATCCTGTTTCGAATATTTTCCAGGATTTGAGAAAATAAAGAATTATTTATCTTCCTTTGTGAACAAATAGTAACCTTTCAAAGTCTGAAAATAGATCAAACTTATGTTTGTTGAATTAAATATCTAAAGATTTTACGTTTTGTATTTGATTGCTAGGAATATTTAATACATTTCCGTGTTGATATATAACATTCGATACAATTTGCTGGAAGGTTTGGAATGTTAGATACGAGTATATTTTACACTGCTTACATGAGTTCAGTTGGATTTTGAATTTATCAACATATCTAAAAAAGAACTAAAGAAAGATAATTAATTGCAGGAAAAATAAACACATATTAGTAACAGATACAAGGCAGTATACATGCAAGAATGAATGATCTTTATATTTATCAAATTTAATATATACGCCAAAGTCCTACTCTTTTATTTATTGTTTTACTTCACAATTTTCCTCGTCGATGTCGTTGTTTTAAACAAAATTATATATGCAAGGTATATCGGTTAGCAAGTGTCTTCTTTAACTGAATAAAATCATCTGGCGGGAGCTAAAATAA
>NC_134782.1:54881786-54894286 GCF_046742065.1 Oratosquilla oratoria
AAGCTCTACTACTCTCATAAAAACTCTTGACAGCTCCCAGAAGCTTTCCTCCTATCCCATATATCTGCATAACCTCCCGCAGTGCCTTTCTGTCTACCCTATCATAAGCCTTTTCCAGATCCATAAAAGCCCAAAAAACATCCTTCCCCTTTCCTATAGCTTTCTCACATATCTGTCTTACCACAAAGATCTGATCTACACAACCTCTACCTGTCCTAAATCCACACTGTTCCTCACCAATTACTCCTTCTGTTCCTCTCCTAATCCTCTCAATTAAGATCCTCCCATAAGCCTTCCCTACTACACTTAACAGGCTAATCCCTCTGAAACAACTACATTCACACTTGTCCCCTTTTCCCTTGTAAAGAGGAACTATACAGGCACTTCTCCAGTCCTCCGGTACTCTACCCTCTCTCCAGCAAACATTAAATAACCTCACCAACCAGTCCACCATCACTGAACCTCCCTTTTTCAGACATTCTGCATGGTATCCATCCAGACCAGGTGCCTTACCTGCTTTCATCATCTTTACAACTGCCTTTACCTCATCCTTCCTTATTTCTCCTCCATTCTCCTCACTCATCACTCTCATTTTCTTCACATTTCCCACTGCAGCTATCTTCCCTTCCCTATCCTCCTTCACATTTAGCAACTCCCTAAAATATTCTGCCCATCTTCCCCTTACTGCCATCTCTTCCATTATCATCTCTCCATCTGTACCTTTTACCTTTTCTTCTCTACTTGATTCGCCTCCTCTTCCTCTCTTAATTTCTTTCCAAAACATCTTTTTATTACTTTCAAAATTTTCTGTCATACTCCTACCCCATTTCACATCTGCTCTCCTCTTTGCCTCCTTTACCTTTTGCTTTACTTCTCTTTTCTTTTCTTTGTATGTCTCATATGACTCCCCCGTCCTCTTTTGTAACCAATCTGTGAATGCTCGCTTCTTCTCTTCTACAACCTTCTTTGTTTCCTCATCCCACCATTCACTACCCTTTCTTCTATTTCCCCCTGTCCTTCTTGTTCCACACACCATCCTTGCACACTTTAAGACTCCTTCCTTGAACCATCCCCATTCCTCCTCCACACCCATCTCTGCTCCATCCTTTACTCCCTCCCACTCCTCCTTCAGCTTCTTTTCGTACTCCTTCTCCTTTTCCTTTTTATTCAAGGAGTTCACTCTAAGAACCTCCCTACCTTTTGTCCCTTTCCTCTTTCTCCATCTATCCTCCACTCTCAGCTTACCTTCCACCAAAAAATGATCTGATATTCCCCCACCCTCTCCCCTTAATGATAATAATAATGATAAAGTAATAATAATGATAATGATAATTATAATGATAATAATGATAATGATAATGATAATAATAATAATAATAATAATAATAATAATAATAATAATAATAATAATAATAATAATAATAATAATAATAATAATAATAATAATAATAATAATAATAATAATAATAATAATAATAATAATAATAATAATAATAATAATAATAATAGTAATAATGATAATAATAATAATAATAATAATAATAATAATAATAATAATAATAATAATAATAATAATAATAATAATAATAATAATAATAATAATAATAATAATAATAATAATAATAATAATAATAATAATAATAATAATAATAATAATAATAATAATAATAATAATAATAATAATAATAATAATAATAATAATAATAATAATAATAATAATAATAATAATAATAATGATAATAGTATTAATTATTATAATAATAATAATAACAATAATAGTAACAATAATAATAACAACAATAATAATCATGATATAAACAATGATTGAAATAATGATAATATCAGTAACTATAATGAGGAATATGATGGTGTCCTTAACATACTGTGTATGTTAAGTTATACAGTATATTATGGTCAGTAGTAGAAATAATATGTTTCCATATAAGGTTATGGGCAAGATTGTTCACAAAATGGTAGAGGTTTTGGTAAACTCCAGCCCAAAATGCCGTTCAAGGTCAAGACATCCTCTCGTTTGAATTAGGTCACATAATGTCAGTCATAATAGAATGCATGCATCATAACATTGCTTTGAGATCTTGAGTCCTTCAAAATCTATTTACTCCTTAGATGTTTGAGATCGTCATACGACAGGTAGAACAAATTTGATAAAATAAAAAAAATGCGAAATTGTAACAATTTCATCTCTATCACGGGCTTCAATTAGTTGCTAAAACTAACGGTTTTCTAGTTCATGATGGACGACTTTTATCAGATTCGAGTGTAGTCAGTAGTTGTGAAATAATAATTATGGTAATTTGGCACAGGTTTGGTACATCTGAATAGAAACGCTGGTGAACTATTCGTGATTACAATCTTTACCAGTTTGGAAGATTTCGTATGCCTATTTTAGTGCCATAGGCACTTACGAAAAATTTCTAGATAATCATCCTCACTGTTTTACTTTTCTCATTTACTTTATATTGTTTCTTATACTTCTTTTCTGTAGTTTTTATTTATCAGTTATAGAAGATAAATTCATGACAAATATTTTAATACTTCATAATCTTGAGCAAAGTTGACGTTTTGAGACATACGAGTATTCAAAGAAGTTCAACAACTAACGAGTTAAACACTATATGAGGACGGAGCCTTTATTTGTACCACGTTTCACTTATTATGCCCATGGCCAACAAATTTTTAAACCACCCTTTGTGAGCAATTTGCCAGCGGACGTTTGGGCCAATTTTCTCAACCTCTCCCAGTATGCAATCCCTCTTCTCCTCCTTCTCTTCCTCTCCTCCTCCTCCTCCTCTCCTCCTCCTCCTCCTCTCCTTCTCCTCCTCCTCCTCTTCTTTCCCTTCTACTTCTTTCTTTCCCCGTTCCCTCCATTCCTCTTATTTAATCTCAGGCATGTGTATCTGAACTTGTACTTGAAAAAGCTGTAATAAACGAAACGTCGTACAAATAAAAGCTCCGTCCTCATATGGTGTTAACTCGTCTGATCGGCAACTAATACTTTCATAAAAATTTCAACAACTGTCGTCTGGTGCATGGTTTCCGATATTTGACGATTTCCAGTCGCTAGCATACTGATTTTCTTCTCTTTAATAATTTCTAGATTTTCTATGAATACAAACGGAACATATATGTCAAAACTGGCAATGTAATATGGAATAAATATGAATCTGTTCAAAACCAGTTCATTGAGCTGAACAGTTTGATTTCTGTACAGATAATAAATGTAGTGATATTTACTTTTAAATTCTATGAGATTCTTTGAAGCTTATGTGTCATATACATGGGCAATTTATTGATCTTACTATGGTGTTATTGCAGTGATAACAATTATATTATTAAGTTAGTAGAAATCGTGTGAACTTGTGAAACTACTTTCCAACTCGCATTATTTTCTTCTCAATGCTAATGCGTTGCGCGGTGTCTGGTTCCATTACCGACATCGGAACCTTCAAGTTTAAGTGAGTGTACGTGATTAATGCTATCTTGTGAATTTGTGAACAAGAATCAAACCAGAAAATGAAATTAAACATCATAACATCAAAACCATCAGGTAAGATAATCACAAACAAATATGTTACTACTTATTTATTCATTTGTGTATCTACTTAACCAGGGCTGGGCAACAACTGGCGTATGTGCCAATTGTGGTACGCCATCGATCTCTCCCGGCACGCAAAACCCAAGACTTCCCTGAAAAAAAAGAGTAAATTTTCAACTTCTTTGCCGACTTTTGTATTTCAGCTCAATAAAACATATATCACATATACACTTGGTTAAACACCTTCACCATCATTTCATAATTATATCGTCTCGTGTTTTGTAAAAATCCAAGTTCAGGTAAGTGTGGGTTCATTTCTAAATATTTGCAAAACGTAAATGTTACATCACAAAATGTTTTTGTTTTCCATGGTAATCATCGAGTCTCGAGGAACATTGAAGATATATCATGTATTCGTGAAACATGCTATGCAGTATATTCCCCGTAATCATATAGTATTGTTAAGGATGTGATATTCAGGATGATTATTTCGTCTTTGCTGATGTTCAAAACACCATGTTTAAGTCGTGTAGCTGTTATTACTCCTAGATATTTAAAAAAAATCCTATTATCAGTAAAATAACACGAACTTTATGAAAAAAGATACTCACAAAAGTTCACATCTATTCAACCATATTTCTATCTATATGCCAAAGTTCTTTTCTCCCTTACAAGGGGGGTAGCCAAAATCAAATGGTAAGTACCCATTTGACTCCATCCATCACGCATTCTTCCCTCTTATCTTAGTTCCTCATGGCACCATCTAGCCTAGGTGCCTTACTTACTCTCATCATTTTCAAAAGCAATTTTACCTTATCTTTTCTGGTTTCTCTTCCATTTTCCTCTCCTATCACCGTCATTTTCTTAGCGCCTTCCACTGTTAACACCAATCCCTCCCTGTCCTCCTCTACATTCAACAGCTCTCTAAAATACCCTGACCATCATTCCTTGGTCATCTCTTTTTCTGTTAACATCTGTTCATTTGCGTCTTTTACCTTTCCTTCTCTACTTGACTCACCTCCCCTTCCTCTCTTAACTTCCTCCCAAAACATATTTCTATTATTTTCAAAGTTTTCAGTCATACTCTTCCCCATTGCACATCCGCTTTTCTTTTATTCCCTTCTTTTTTCTTTGTACCTCTCATATGCTTCTCTCGTCCTACTTTGTAACCAGTCCCTGAGTGTTCGATTCTTCTTGTTTACTACCCTCTTCACTTCATCATCCCACCACTCACCACCCTTCCTTCTATTCCCTCCCTTCCTCCTTGTTCCACATACCATCTGTGATCACCTTGCCACTCCCTCCTTAGCCCCCCCATTCCTCTTCCTCTTCCATCTCTATTCTATCTTTTACCACCTCCCACACTTCTATCAACTTCTGCTACTTGCGCTCCTTTTTCTTCTCCTTTAAACAGTTTACTATAAGCACCTCTCTACTTTCTGCCTTTTTCCTCTTTTTCCCTCTATCCTCTACTCTCAGATTACCTTTCATAAAAATATAGAACATTCCCCCACTTTCTCTCCTAAGAACATTGACATCCAGAACTCTTCCTACTCTGTTCCTAGATGCCACTACAAAGTTCATTGACGCCTTACCAACCACCCATCCATCCACCAACCTTTCCAATTTGTATTTATGCTTGACTTTTTTCCTAAACACTATGTCTGCAATCATCAACTCTTTCTAAGCACATCTCCACCATTAACTGTCTACTATGATTTCTACCTCGCACTCCAAACTTCACCTCTCCGTCTATATATATATATATATATATATATATATATATATATATATATATATATATATATATATATATATATATATATATATATATATATAAGAGGGAGGGAGGAGGGTGGAGGGGAGTGGAATATAGAGGAAATGGAATGGGTGGGAGTTGTATCTATGCCTTTTTCTTTTTGGTTACCCCCGTGTAAGGGGAAAAGCCTATGGTATATGTATATAAATATATATATATATATATATATATATATATATATATATACATATATTTACTTATGGATGGGTATGATTAGTGGTATTGGACATGGAAATGCATAGTATAGGCCTTATGGTCTCTTACAGTCTGCTTCATTCTCATGCTCGTGGGGTCTTATGAATTTGTTATTGTAAGTTGTGTGTATCAGTTTCTGTGTTATATTTATCTGATTATGAACTAGTTACCAGTGCTTCTATCCTATCTTGTATGTTTATTATATTTGGAAATTGAATTGTTAGAGATTTATTAGTTCTGTTGAACATATAACCAGGAAATATAATAAGGAGATAGTGTTTATTTATTTATTTATTTATTTATTTATTTATTTATTTATTTATTTATTTATTCATCTATTTATTCATTTTCAATGTGGTGGCTCTGAGTCAAACTTTACGAACTGAACGTAATAATATGGAAAATAGAAACAAAAAATAACGTGACTGATATTATTGATGATTTGAGGCGTTTTTCAAAATTGCAACAACATTTGTTTAATTCTACGCAATATATTCATGAATAATGCTGATATCTACACCACCACAACCACTACCATTAATACCATCTTCACCACCATCAATACCGCCTCAATACCATCTGTAATTACTATACATCACTTTTCATTATCATTACTGCCAACATCACTACTACAATCATAACCACTACCATCATCACTATTACAACTATTATCATCGATTTTACACTTACTATCATCACTTACTATTTCTATATATAGTTATCACGTCAACAACACTACAATATTACTATTACTATCACCCTCGCTTATACATGTTTACACATTGTCAGGGTCGCCTGACGCCATGATCAGATAACACACACCAGAACAAGACCAGACCAGCATCTTCCATAATCTACTCAGACGTGTTCCAGGGTGTTTGTGTGAACGGGTGGGGGGGGGTGCATCCCAAAGGTGGGGGAGACCTCCCTCTCCTCCTCCCTCACTCCCTCCCCCATTCTCCCCACTCCTCCCAGAGTGGAGGTGGATTCTGCCAACTTACACTGTGACAGGATACAACTAACATAACATCTACCATCATAACCTCCGTACTACCACCACTATCGCTACTACCAACACCTCTGCTACTGTTAGTAGCAATAGCAGCGATAAGAATGGTTTTTGAGGTAGTTGAAACACAAAGGCAAAAGCCGACAAGACTGTGAGAATCAACACCGTGTGAGATCGAAACCTTTATTGGTACGATGTTTCGCTTGTTACAGCTTTTTCAATTACTTGAAAAAGCTGTAACAAGCGAAATGTCGTACCAATAAAGGTTTCGATCTCACACGGTGTTGATTCTCACAGTTTTAAGGTAGTGGTACCACTGAGGCCCTACTCACACAACTGAACCGTGATGGTTCTGCTACAGTGTAGCTCAGTGGATGAGTTCACACACAACCGCACAGCTTTTCCTTGACTATGTGGTACCGCCGCGGTTTCCGCGCGGCTGAAACCGCTAGTGTGAACAGGACTTAACTGATAGTGGACATAGTCATGGTGTTAGTGGTGACTATATGTGGTAGTGGCAGTGGCAGTCGTTGTGGTTGTAGTGGTGATGAGTGGTAGTAATCCTTTTTGCTACCGTTCTCTCGGACCAGGAAAATACACACAATTAATTAGTCAAATAGGCAACTCAGGCCATTGTTGCCTAATACACCAGTCCTTATATTTGATGGCATAACACGATACGTACATGAAACCATCCTTAATAATCACTCTTTTATAGACAAAGAGAATCTAAAAATCTCGTGTAAAAGAGATTGCTTGATTTCTTATTTATACCTCTAGGTTACAACGCGTTTATTTGCAACACCTTAGAGAAATGTACAATATGCACACTTGTAAGCAACGTAGAACATAAAAAAATAACCTGAGCAAATTTTGCTGAATTAGTTAACGGACGTTTGCAATTTTAACACAGCAAAGAGAATAGCAAGTCAAAGGAAATGAAATAGATTCTAGGTCGAAAGGTGAGGGGAAATGTTAGGAGTTAAATTCTAGATAAGATAAACGTCGAAACAATGGAGTTGTCTGGACCAGAGAGAAACAAACGACAGAACACACACACACACACACACACACACACACACACACACACACACACACACACACACACACACACACACACACACACACACACACACACACACACACACACACACACACACACACACACACAGGCGCGTGCACGTAAAAGAAATCAAACTACAGGGTGCTCCAAAAGTGTACTCACTCTCTAAAACGTTTCGTAACGTTGCTCTGTGTTATCATCATCAGCTGTGTCTGGAAAATAACGGTCATCGGTACGAACGTTTACGAAACATGCACGTGGTAGTAGACTAGCTGCCTAGTGTAGGCCTTATGGTCTCTTGCGCTCTCCTTCATTCTTATGTTCTTATGTTCTTAAGGGTAAGACTTCTGTTCCAACTGATGACCATTTTTTTAATAGAAAAATATATTGAGTTTCCAGTGCTATATTTTCGTGCTGCGTGCATGTTGCATGCACGCAATTACTTACCAGCAATACTTGGTATATTCCAGCCAGAATATTGCATATGATCAGTATATTGCTTTGTTGATTTGATTGTGTACATTATGTCAACGATTGGTTTATTGCTTTCCATATTACAATGCTAGAAATCATGCAATGCGTGCATGGACACGTGCATGCTTAAGTCTTTCATACAAATCATATATTGTGGAATTAAGTCGCCATGGTCTGCGACGGGATTTCTAGGTCAAGATCATGAATGTATTGTTTGATGTCTGTAAAGCGTTGTGTAAAAGGCGTAGGCTGTTTCGTATAGTGTCCCCTTTGCGTAGATTACTTGCGTTGTCTGCCTAGCTCTAATGGCAAATGTAGTTTTAGTTATAGTTGAGTGTCTCTTTAGCAAAAACTTCAACATTTCTGTTGTGTTAAAAAAGAGTTCTTCGAAAATTGCTTTGTTCTATCAAGTAGAAAAAGAATAAGGTATACACTTCAGTTATGTTTAAAATATGTACAAAACTTGATGTGTGTTCACATTACTTTCATTGTGTTAAAAAATTGTGTTCACACTTCAATTATGTTCAGAGAAATAAAAAAAATTGCTTCGTGATCACACAATTATATTGTGTTCGTAAAGTTATGTTCACATTTATATTCAAGAAATGTTCAATACTCTCTTTATGTTCACATAATTTCTATTTTGTTAAAAAAGATCACACTTCACTGATGTTCAAAAACTTGTTCAAAAAGCACATCTGTACGATACCTCCATTATGTCCAAAACGCATTATGTTCAAAACGTGCTCTGTGTTCACAATACATCAGAGTGATTTGTTGCTTGCGTGCAATGGATGCATTGTGTTCATTCCATTTAGGGCTTAAGTTACACACAATATGTGCAGAGCTTGCGTTGCCGGTGTTGCATGGAAAGGTCGTTTGCGTCAACGCCATTGGTGCGTGGAGTCCGTATATTACGTAAAATGATAACGGTAGGAAGAGGAACCTTAACGAAGAGCGCGGAGAAAGGGAAGAGAGAATCGGGCATTCAAGGAATAGTCCTCGAGAAGCTTGAGAATAATGGTGGGGACCCCAAAAAAAGCATCTTGAAGTCACTGGAAATAATTTTTCATTTTGTCTGACCACTTTTTTATTATAAATTATATATGTATATATATATATATATATATATATATATGAATATATATATACATATGTATAAATATATACATATATACACATATATGTATATATATGCATATATATGAATATATATGTATATATATACATATATATATATATACATATATATATATATACATATGTATATATATATATATATATATCTATATATATATATATACATATATATGTATATATGTATCGAGCTTCACCCGTGCCCGGTTGACCTGATCCCGTATATATACCCTTACATGGATAACTTTCCTCACTATTCTCCTAACCTCTAGTGAATTAACAACCCGCAGTCTACACCCTGAAGAAGCCTCAGACCGAGGCGAAAAACTCTGAGTTTCGGTGAAAGATAGTCAACAGTTACTTCTGTTACTAGAAGATAATTAATCAAGTCGGCATACAACAGCACAATAGTGAGCTATGCTATTCATAAAAGAGAAATGAATAATTTCATCCAGTCCCTTTCTACAAGTGATAAGAAGATCTTTCAAAAGATCAAGAATTCCTACCTTAAAATCATCAAAGCATCCAGTGCAGTTGATTTTAACCATAATTGTTTGAGAGAAAAACCTGTGCCCAAGAAATATATATATATATATACATATATATATATATGTACATATATATATATATATATATATATATATAGATAGATAGATAGATAGATAGATAGATAGATAAATTAAAAAATAAAAGTATGACTATATAAAAGATTACAGGTAAAATAATTTTGTAGCTCAAAGAATCGTCTTAAAGTTACTCGTAAACAAGAAAGTTTCTTCTTTTTCTTTAAGAAAATTTGGCTTTAGAGGTTAACTGATGTGTAATATTCTGAAAGGTGTGTGTGTGCGTGTGTGTGATTCACCATGGCTTTGAATTAAGTGCAGGTCTTGTGATCGCCAGCTATTACCCCCCTCCCCAACACCCGAATGAGAGACTTGTGAGAATGAATTGAGGCCTCTGAATGTAAGGTTTTTATGTAAAATATTTCCTTCTCTCTCTCTCTCTCTCTCTCTCTCTCTCTCTCTCTCTCTCTCTCTCTCTCTCTCTCTCTCTCTTTCTCTCCTACTCCCTCCCTCATTTTTCCCTTTTTTAGGAATAATTCTCCTCGGTGTTGATTTTTGTACCTAAGGACGTGCGACATGAAAAAAGAAAGATCCATTAAACTTAATCACCGAGGATGGCCGATGGAAGCCGTCATTCAGATGACGCAGTAACCACGTGAACATAACGTATATAATATGGAGCGGAAATATTCAAGATGCTCTTAGTAGGGCTTCTCTGAGCCATGAAGATGGAGCCATGCAGGATATTGTGGGCTTTATAAAAAGAAAAGAATATATAAGAAAGAATATATACATTATATATATATATATATATATATATATATATATATATACACATATATATATAGACATACACATACATATATACACACACACACACACACACACACAAACACACACATATACATATATATATAATATAATATATATATATAAAATATATATATATATATATATATATATGAATGTGTGTGAGGGTGTATATATCTATGCATATGCATATTTCTTGATTTAGTGACTGCTATAGAGTTTGGGATTACTAATATATTGTTTTTATTATTTTTTTCTCTATTATATGATGATCTTTTCATTATTTTTTGTGCTTTCAATATATTAATAATACCTGATTGTACAGGAGTCACAATTCAAAAATGTAAATAAAACAAACAACACCAAAATAATTACAAACACAGGACAGATACTAGGAAAAATGGTAACAAATAAAACAACTGACTCTAAAAATGAAAGTAGCACTGTGGACTAAATCTCCTGTCATAATATGGAGAGAGCAGACAATGGAACACAAAACGGACAGAAGAGCACAAACAAGACGTCAGATTACACAGAACTAGCAACTCACTTGTATTACACATAGACAAAACTGAACACCTACCAGATTGAAAAAACAACATAAAATTACTACACCAATGACTCAAAAAAAGAAGAAAATTTTATAGAAGTTGCAGAAATTAGTAGGAATAAATCAAATAACTTCCGAGGTGGGAAAGAGTCGGAAAAGGGGGAAGGTTTAGGTCCGAGGATTTGTTTAGGTTCGAAAGTCTTATGAAAGGTTTCGTCATGAAAGAAAAGGACTATGAAAGGAAGAAAATACTTCAACGGAAATTTATTCACCAGACCAAACCAAAATAGATAATTTGTTTTCATTTGATCTATTAATTTTTTTAGTTATTTATTTTTGAGAGTAATCTAATACACGCTTTTTGTTTGTTATATATTATCTTTTCAAATCATTCTGCCCCAGCATGACAACTCATTGACCAAAATTGCCAACAATCACGATGACCAATTACAGTGTTTTCTACCTCTTACGTCATCAGGGGCGGAGCTTCCGATTGAGATGACCAATTAGAGTGTTTTCCTCCTCTTATGTCATCAGGGGCGGAGCTTCCGATTGAGTGACTAGTTTGGGAGCAAAGATTGGTAAGGTGATGTTAGTGAATGGGAGAGGATTAGTGACAAGAACAGAGTTAATAAGGAGATTTGATCGTTTGATTATGGAGTGTTGATAGGAGAGTTGGGAATAGGAAAAGTAAAGGAATAATTTGGGTATTTACTGTATGTGTCTGGGACGGAACAGGGAGTTGATGAGGTCAACTGGTGAACTCGGGGTCATGGGCGGAGTTGATGGAGTAGTTAGAGGTAGTCTTTAAACTTTAACATTTCGTCGTCCTCGTCTAGAAGATGAGCAACGAAATGAACAAGAATATTGTGTAACTAACTCACCGTCTTTGTTGAAGACAAACACGAACAAACTTTGCTGGTTTGTCTTTTGCAAACAAAGGTGATGAGTCCGTCACTGAGAACAATACTCTCGCTTATGATTAGATGTGTCTGCCGCCTACGGGACTTGAACCTTCGGCGATGCGGCACTAAACAATACTGAACCTATGACACTACCAACTGTACTACGGACGGACGTACAATAGACGGCTCGGTCTACTCCGTGGTACACATATTGTACTCTGTTTTATCTAGTCTGTATTTTAGGAGAGCCATCTGGTAAGTTTGTATACTCGAAGTGACAGATTAAGGAGCTCTGCCTACGGAATTTGAACCCTCTCTACTGTAGTACCGTACCATCTTGAGCCGAGATAGTCCATACCTTGATTCAATGGGTAGCGTTCTCGTTTCTGGTGGTATAGTATCACTTTTATAAGGACTTG
>NC_134782.1:54901786-54903145 GCF_046742065.1 Oratosquilla oratoria
CGACGTGCCAATTCAGCAGACGATTGTCCTTACATTTACAACAAGAAGCAATCAAACAAGACCAGCTATAATACCAGCTACAAGACCAGCTATAATACAACTAGACTTGATAGAGAGACTATTGTCAATAACACCAAAGTACTCGCACAGTGTAATAAAATATAAGAACTAAAAATCCTAGGAGCTATCTACAGAAGGGAGCGTTCCCCTGTTTATCTCCTCATCCAGATACGGGGCACATCGGCAGCAACACCCACCTCCTTCCTCTCCCCCTCCTCCACCTCGCCAACCCCCTCTTGACTAGCAGGGCGTCCACCCTTGCAAGACAAACTAACCTCTCTGATTCCCCCTTCCCTCTTCCTTCCCCTCCTACTCCCGAAAGAGGTGTCCCACCTCATAGGCAGTCAGCATTAACCTTAGTGTTCCCAAACGGCTAACACTTAAATCAATGTTGCCTATACAAAATTGTCAATCGTGTGTTATGTAGCTATGTAGAACTGTAACTTAATTCTTGTATAGTATTCTGAAGTCGAAACGTCAGTTAAAAATGGAAAACTATGGATCGCATGTATTTGCCCACAACTCTGAATTAAGATTTGTTAGAAAAAACTAACACACACACACACACACACACACACACACACACACACACACACACACACACACACACACACACACACACACACACACACACACACATATATATATACATAATATATATATATATATATATATATATATATATATATACATGTATATATATATATATACATATATATAATATATATATATGTATATATATATAATACATACATGTATATATATATACATATATATATATAATATGCATATACATGTATATATATAATATGCATATACCTGTATATATATATATATATATATACATGTATATATATATATACATATATATACATATATATATATATACATGTATATATGTATAAATATATATATATATATATATATATATATATATATGCTTAATAAGACACACGGGTACGTGTGTTCACTTATGACAAAGTAGACCACTTGGAAAAAGAAACTAACGAAGCAGAGCGCTTTCCGGTATATTACATCTTCTATTGCAACAAGTACATAGTGATAGGAATACAAAGACAATATATACATGATACAAAGGAACCAGGACAGTTTGAATAAGCGTAGCGGACCAATTACCCCCTAGAGAGCGGAGAAGGTCATTGTCAATTATCTTACGATGGTCGGGCGGACCATCAGGTCACAGTCGCCAAGGAGAGCGGAAGGTCATTTGTCAATTATCTCTTACGATGGTTCGGTGCGACATACAGGTCCACAGGTCGCCAAGGAGAGGCGGAAGGT
>NC_134782.1:54903645-54908645 GCF_046742065.1 Oratosquilla oratoria
ATCGACTAAAACATATGAATCTTTTTTCCTTTAAAAAAGCGTAGACTCAAAGGTGGCTTCATACAGGTCTTTAAGATTCTAAAGGGAATTGACAACATCAAAAGTGACCAAAAGAATTATCACACTGAATGAGAATCCGACAAGAAATAATGGTCTCAAGCTATCTGGAAATAGATTTAATTTGGAAGTGGGCAGAAACAACTTTGCCAACCGTGTAGTTAATGAATGGAATAAACTTTCTGTAGAGGCAGTGCAATGTAGTTTAGGTCGAATCATTAAAAATTATTTAGATAAGCACCTAAGCAAGATGCTGTAATGACTATAATTTATTTTATATTATTTATTTGTTTGTTTTGTTATCATTTGTCTGTCTGATTTTCATTTATTATTAGTTATATGTCAATTTATTATTTACTATTTACCTGTTTGTTTATTATTTTAACTATACCTATGCATTTATTTATGTATTTTATTTGTTATTTAGATTATTATAGTTTTTTATTTATTATTTTATTATTAATATGATTTTTTTTTTTTTTTGCATCCGACCTAGATATGGATCAAAAGGTCTCCTGTCTGCATGCTCCGCCTTTGTAATCCTTTGTAATCCTTTGTAATATGTATATATACAAATATATATATATACATATATATGTATATATATATTTATGAATGTATATATACAAATATATATATATATATATATACAGAGAGAGATAGAGAGAGATAGAGAGAGAGAGAGAGAGAGAGAGAGAGAGAGAGAGAGAGAGAGAGAGAGAGAGAGAGAGAGAGAGAGAGAGAGAGAGAGAGAGAGAGGAGGAGTAGGAGAATACTCATGAAACAGAAAGAAAGTTAAAGAGAAGGGGGAAGGGAAGGAAAAAGGAAGGATAGGAAAGAAAGAGAAGGGAAGAGAAGGGAATAGGTCATTATAAAAGAGTCCAGTACTTCATTACTTTCAGAGAAGGTATGGGCTGTTTTGTAACATAATTACATGGAGTAATTCAGGGTTTGTAGAGCCCATGATACTTTTTTGTTTACCCATAGGGTCCTTATTCGCAAATGTCAAAATAAAACGATCAGTATTCCCACCATAATGAATATCGTGGTATGGGCGTGGGCTTTGATTAGGCAATCCCTTTAATATTGAAGGTCATAAGTATACTTTATATACATACATGGATAATTAACACATACAATAATACACATAGATACATATGTGGGCATACGCATATTCACACACACATATATATATATATATATATATATATATATATATATGTATATATATATATATATGTTGACTATATGTATATATATATATATATATATATATATATATATATATATGGACGCATATATGGAGACATATATATATATATATATATATATATATATATATATATATGCATAGGTGTAGTAATACATACATATAAACATGTATACATGCATGTATACTTACACAAATATATGCATACATGCACGAATACATACATACATGCAGGTATACATAGATATATACCTGTATACACGGATATATTCTTATTTAAGCATGTCTACACAATTTTCATGAAGAATGCTGATTAATTTCATTTTCTGCTATGCCTCCATTCTGCTAATACTCATATAAGTATGTATCTCTGTTATCACATGGATGATTCCACCACTTCGTAGAAATATTATCTTTAATGATAGAAGCACTGGTGTATTTCCAGCAATAGCAAATACTCTATATATGCACCTTTGCTTACGAGTACATATATGGATACATACATATATATATATATATAGATGAATGCATAGATACATAGATACATGTATACATACATGAATACATGAATCCATACGTCATGTATATATACATGCGTACATACATGCATACATATATGCATGCATACATGCGTACATACATGCATGCATACATGCATACATACATGTATCCATAAATGCATGCATAAATACGTGTATGCATATATACGTGCATACACACATAAATACATACATGCATACAGACAAGCATACGTATATACATGCATGTATAGATACATACATACATACAGACGTGCATACACATATGCACACATACATACATGCATGTGCATACTTATATGCATACATATGTGCATAAATACATTACATACATGTATGCATGCATACACACACACATATACATACAGACGTGCATACGCATATGCGCACATACATACAAACATGTATGCATGCATACATGCATACATACATGCATACTTACATGCATACGTATGTGCATACATCCAGTACATACATGCACACACACACACACACACACACACACACACACACACACACACACACACACACACACATATATATATATATATATATAAATATATATATATATAATATATATATATATCATATATATATATATATATATATGCATACATACATACATATACACATGCATACATCATATGCATACAAATATACATGCATGCCTGTATACATACTATACGTTCATATTTATATACATACATACATGCATACATGTATACATACATACATGTATACATACATGCAAACATAGATGCATACAATACATACATGGATACAAACATAAATACATGACTACGTAAATGCTTACATATAAGCACATACAAGCATACATATATGATACACTTTCCTACAACAGACTATACAGAAAAACTAACGTACCATATAGGTTTGGTAGTAAAAGATTGGAATCTGCCGAATGCGGGTGAGGGGAGAAGGGGAGGAGGGCGAGGAGGAAAGGGGGAGTGGGAGAGGGGGGAGTGGGGGAGAGGGCAGGGAGAGGGGAAAGGGTAAATCTCGATAAATCATTGTAAAGGATGGTAGGGGAGAGGCGAGGTGAGAACGGAAGCTTGGTTGGATACAATTTTTCTTTCCATTTTGGCGAACATAAATGTAAGACTATATTGGCATTTGTATATTATGTGTTTGTTTTATTTTCGCGTTGTTTGTTTGTATGTCCAGTTGTTTGTTTGTTTTGTTTGGCATCTCGTAATATTAATTTCTCCAGTCGACATGTTCCTGTTTTTCTAACCCACTGTTATCTGTTGCGGCGGAGTTCGAGGGGATGGCGGTTCGAATCCTGCCACCGGCGAAGGTGAACCAAGGGCATGGTTAATTAAATTCCACGCTACAAACTCCTCTGTGAGGGGCACCATCCTAGCTTTCAGATATGGGGAATTTGTGACGTTAAGCCATATCATCCTCATCATTACGGGGAGGCGATCCGACGTCAGCATATGTTTTTATATGCTCTGGTGACGTAATGGGAGGCGTGCTGGTCTCGCATTTGCTTATTTATGGGTTCGAATCCCGCACGTCTCCAATTAACAGCAAACTGCCACCTGCCTCCCAACAGTCCCTAAAGTGGATAATATAATAGACCAACGGTGATGTCTTCGGGCAGAGCTACTCAGCGCCTCCTACCGTAACACTCTCACCTATCATGTTACTAGCTTGAGGCTAGGAAGGTAAACTAGATCTGAGTCTTCTAATTAAGGCATATTTGAGCCAGTTTGCGTGATTGCGTGTTATGTTCCCCTCGTTAAACTGAATATTCAAGAGAACATTGATTATAGTTGGACTGATCTTTGGTCGTTAATTTTGTTCCTCTTATCAAAACACACAAGCACAGACGGCAGAGGGCGCTGAGTATCTGCGGCCGAAGCCGTCACCTGTCCCCTATTAGGGACCCCAGGGGGCAGCTAACAGTCACTGCTGGGAATCGGAGAGGAGTGTAGGACTCGAAACCACAACTAAGTGAATACAAGACCAGCTGTCCTGCAATTACTCCACCTGTGCATAATAGGATGTATATTATTGTTTTAGGATATGAATGAAGACAGGAATTAGGATGTGTAGTTATCCGGTGGATGAGAATGTTGAGGTGTCAAGATAGAAGAATGGAAAAGGGATTGAAGTAACAACTCTCTTGGATGATCAATTAGGGAGTAGGACATGCAGTTGTACTGAAGAACAGAGCTGTAATAGTGTACGAGTACATTAGTACATTGTCCAGAAATAATAATGATTGTTTCGTTTTATATTATAATACCGGTTTACACAGTGTAGTGCGCTTGTAGTGTAACCTGAAGCTGACTGGACTCATTCGCTTAATGGGTTCGAGTCCCGCACTCCTCTCCGATTCCCATTGGTGACTGCTAAACCTGTAGCAACAATCCAAGCGTATAGAGCAAAAGTCAAGACTAAGATCACAGCGCCTCCTGTCGTAAGTTTCTTGATTTTTATGCGCTGTGATTTCCAAAGACATACTTGTAAAACCAAAGAATGGGAGAGAGATAGAAATTACAAATTATGGAGGACCAGTGGATACCGTCTTGAAACCGCGGTCGTGAGTTTGAGTCTCAGGACCCACTACGGGCTTGCTGCTATCGTTACCAATAGACCTGGCCAGGCGGGGAGGCGATCCGACGTCGGCATAAAAATATATAAAAACAGCAACAGCAACGATAACAAAAAGCTGCTAACCGAAACTAACAGAACTATATCATATCAGGAGTTTCTCACTTTTGACTGCGTATTAGTAGGATGATGAGTTTAGGTAAGTAAAATCAGCTGGCGAATATTGCATGTAACTGCATTGGAGGATAAAGACATTATAGTGTACATTGATCATGAAGGATATTGGTTTAGTCAGATCTGGTACTACAGGCTTATACTGCATAATCTCAAAAGGCAGTTATCTTAACGAGAAAGTTAAGTGTCCATATTTGGAAACGGCTGCGGTCGTAACCTATAGGAAAAGCAGTTGGGACGAGAATGTCGGGAGGGCTTGAGAGTAATGTATTGATATACTGGGTTCTTGCAGTTCTTGCATACACTGTTAAAGGGAGGACTGGTGATGGGGAGGGGGGAGGAGGGAGTGAAGAAATGTTTGTTCTTTCAATTTTGGGACCCCCTCTCTTTTTTTCTTTTTTTTTTTGAGGGGTGGCTACAAAATATAAAAAAAAAGG
>NC_134782.1:54918645-54921145 GCF_046742065.1 Oratosquilla oratoria
TTTTAAACCACCAAGGCCTTTACTCGCTTCTCTCAATCTACATTCTACCTCCACCTTCACTCCACCCTTTCCTGCCACATTTGCACCCAAATATCTAAAACTATCCACTTCCTCCAGTTGCTCCCCCTTAATGCTCACATCCAGATTACTGCCACTTTCACCCCTTGTACATCTCATCACCTTACTTTTACCCACATTTATCTTCAGTTTTCTTCTATCACACACTCTCCCAAACTCTGTCACCAGCTTCCTCAATCCCTCCTCCGATCCTGCCACAAGCGCATGTACAGGAAAATGTACAGAAAAATAAACAACATAAATAAATGTGTTTCTAGGCAAGAGCAAAATGTTAAAATCGCAGAGGGCACAACAGTGATTTAGGTATAAAAAGTAATCGAAGGGTGGAAATATCATTTTCGAGAATTTTCTTATACAGCAGAGATGAAAGAACCTCTGAAGGAACAAGAATTCCAACGAGCTGAAGTAGATGATGATGCCAGGAATAAAGGTGGTATGGATAGCAATGAATGTGTGAAAACTAGCAAAGCACCTGATGAAGGTAACTTAACAGCAGAACTATTCAAAAGAGGAAGAAAACATTTGGAAAGAAAATGACGATACTCGTTCAGAAAATTTGTCGTAGCGAAAGAATTCTTCAGACATGAGGTGCTAGTATTGTAATATCACTACACAAGAAGGAAGGTAAATTGCTGTGTTCAAATTCCAGAGTGATTTGCCTACTAGAAATTGGATATAAGATTCTTTGCGAAGGTCTTGTACAGTAGGCTGGTGAGCCTGTCAGAGGAAATTATTGGCGACTACCAGTGTCGTTTTTGAAAGAAAAGATCAACGACTGACCACATATTTACCATAAGACAGATTATGAGAGAATATTGGGAATATAAAGAAAATCTAAACCAACTTATCGTTTATTTTAAACAAGCTTACGATAGAATTAGTAGACCTTCAGTCTGGGGCACATATTTTTGGAATTTGGAATACCAGTGAAATTGACCCGACTAATTAAGTTATGTCTATTAGATCAAGAAAACAAACGTAAAGATCGGTGGTAAGACACCAGAAGTCTTCGAAATTAAGTCAGGTCGACAAGGTTGCGTCTTGTCGGTATTGTTGTTCAACTTCGCCATGGAGAAAGTGTCAAGAATGATAGAAAACGGAGAATGAGGGAAATCGAATGGCAAAAATATTAATAACCTGACACATACAGGCAATGTCGATCTGATTGCAGAGAATAGGGAAGACAGAATCAGATTAGTAATGCCATCTCAGGGAGGAGCAAGCTAAATGGGATTGCAGATAATTTTTGGTAAAATTAAGGTCTTAAAAATGACTGGGGAAAAGGCGATGGAAATCTAACAACAAATGATATGGAGATAGAAAAACTAAAAGCATTTGAATATTTAGGGACAATAATGACTAACAAAAATTATATGAAAGGTTACAATGGTAAATAGAGGTTGTTTCAGTTTAATTTCCATTATGATGATGCCAAATGTGAAAAGATAACGAATTTGAGATTATGGAATACAGGAGTTTTATAACATACGTGAAACGGAGATTATGACTAAAGAAATGTAACATCTTCTTAAAGTCTTTTAAAATACGATAAACAGACGTATTGCTCATCCAATCTTTGAAACAGAGGAGAAGACATAACAGCAAATTAAGAAAATATAAAAAGCAAGAGAAGGTAGTTGACGCCATCAAGAGAACGAAGCTTTCCTGGACAGGACATGTTGCCGGTATGAATGAGAATAAATTGCCGAACCCAGCTATGTTGGCAGTGGTGGAGGGTTACAGACCAAGAGGAAGGCCAAGAAGACCACGGATTGATGTAGTCAGGACTTTATGTACGAAACGAGGTGGAAGAGACGATCGGTTTGAAGCAACTCAAAATCGAGACAAATGACGAGATATGTCGATAGCGGACATGGGTCAGGCTGTGGCTACACACCCAACGGATTAAGAGTATTTATACATATATCAATATGCGCATGCATACATACATACATACATACATACATACATATATATGTATATATATACAGAATATATATATATATATATATATATATATATATATATATATATGTATGTATATATATATGTATATATATATGTATAGGTACCCCCCCACAAAATTTTCAAAAAACAAATAACCCTTAAATCATTGTTGCGTATGAAAGACAACTTTATTAGAAACAATGCTTTTTAAATTTTTGAAATAGCTTGAAAAATAAGGGAGATACGATTTTTTAAATTATTTTTTTTAGCCCGCATTTTTGGCTAGACTTTACCATAACAAAGTGTTAGAATTAAGGGTGGTATTTTGTAAAGATTTCGGTAAAGAAATACACATTAACTCTAAACCACTGGTCCAATTTAATTAAAATTCGGAATACTTGGATTTTAAGGATTAACAAATCACATGAGCATGTCAAAATCAATGTGAGACATCTCCATCATACCATATTTGCCT
>NC_134782.1:54966145-54968645 GCF_046742065.1 Oratosquilla oratoria
TCTGTTTTTACTTTATTTTACATGCTATTATCATCATTACCTATATGTTTTTGTAAGCTCAATCAAAAGAATGCTTTTCTTGCCCGCGAAGAGGAAATTGAGCGAAAATTCTTGTTGAAAAGTCTCCAAAGTTAGAAATAAAGACAAGAAAGACTAAATTGGGACGCAGTCGTAGTCGTCGTCTTTGTTGTTGTTGTTGTTGTTGTTAGTATTTATGTTATTGTTGTTATTGGTGGTGGAGATGTTACTTTTGCTGTTGCTGTTGCTGTTGTCGTCGTCGTCGTCGTCGTCGTCGTCGTTGTCGTTGTCGTTGTCGTTGTCGTTGTCGTTGTCGTTGTCGTTGTCGTTGTCGTTGTCGTTGTCGTTGTCGTTGTCGTTGTCGTTGTCGTTGTTGTTGTCGTTGTCGTTGTCGTTGTCGTTGTCGTTGTCGTTGTCGTTGTCTCTGTCGTTGTCGTTGTCGTTGTTGCTGTGAAACTAATTTATTAGTAGTCTTTCTTTGGGGACGGTATGAAAAGTTTTTGCAAAGCATAGATATATTTAATCTATTTTGTTTCTTTTGTCATAATTCGAGATGACTGTGTTGTAGAATTCGAGTAAGTTATTAACGCAAGAACGTTTCCGTCTCAATCAATGCTGGCTATCATTTATCAAACAGATATTTTCTAAATTATATTCAATACAATCTCTGATGATAGTTTCCATCGTTTTTCCTACGACTGAAGTCAAGCTTATAGGCCTATAGTTACTTGGTTTCTTTTTATTACTCTTTTTTCTAATATGGGAGTAACGTTAGCTAACTTCCATTCTCTTGGGACATCTCTGGATGTGATGGATTTCTTGAAAATAATTTCTAATAGGACATCAATCAATCTCAGTTTTCATATATATATATATATATATATATATATATATATCTATATATAATATATATATATATATATATATATATATATATATATTTGCAGAAACCACCGGGAAATTGAAAAAACAGATACCGAACGTTTTCGTCTATTTAGACATTTTCAAAGGTACAAAAAAGCAATACAGAAAGAAACAATAAATACATAAGAAGACAAGGATACTCGGAGAGGTCCCATGTTACATTTTATCACACACAATTTTGTCAATAATAAAATTGTCCAATGTTTTGTGATTTCTTTGCATATATATATATATATATATATATATATATATATATATATATATATGTATATACATATATATATATATACATATATATATATACACGTATATATATACTGTATATATATATATATATGTATATATATATAATATACATATATATACATATATATACATATATATATATATATATATATATATATATATATATATATATATATATTATATATATATATATATATATATATATATATATGGTTACCTAGTTGCACCTTACAACTTAGAATTGTATTATATACTATTGCTCTGCGATTAGAGATATTATCTTCATTTACATTTATGTTAAATATACGTCCTGATACGATTTATTAATCGTAGATAAAAAAAATCAAATTCATATCATTTGCTATCAACAAAGAACATTTGCCTTTATTGAAGACAACAAAATGAAACGTTTATTAATCGTACTATAAAATGTTTCACAAACTCACAACATTTGCTATCAACAAAGAATATTTGCCTTCATTGAAGACAACAAAATAAAACGTTTATTAATCGTAGTATAAAATGTTTCACAAATTCACAACAGTTGCTATCAAGAAAGAACATTTGCCTTCATTAAAGAGAACAAAATGAAACGTTTATTAATCATAGATAAAATGTTTCACAAATTCACAACATTTCTATCAACAGAGAACCTTTGCCTTCATTGAAGACAATAAAATGTTTCATAAATTCACAACATTTGCTATCAACAAAGAACATTTATCTTTATTGAAGACAACAAAATGAAACATTCAAGTTTCAAGCTTCAGAGGATAGAAACGCTCGTGAACTAAAGCCAGATCCCTGTTTCAGAGGGACACTTTGAGCTAAAATCATGAGGCTTTGACAAAGGAGGGCGTGGGAAAAATATATTTTCTGAAATGCGAAATGTGGAAAAAGAATATTGTAGCAAGGTCGGTGTTGAAGCCTACAAATATCCAAAACCAAGATTTAACGTGGGCAGATGAAAAACATCCACAAAGAAAAAATAAATTTTAACCTTTTATCTTGATAAAATCTATTAACGATAGTAATAAAGAATATACGAATTTAGTGATTATAAAAGTTATAAGTTTTCAAAAGAATAATAAGCTGTTGTAGTCTACAAATATCCAAAACCAAGATTTAACGTGGGCAGATGAAAAACATGAACAAATAAAAAATAAGTTCTAACCTTTTATCTTGATAAAATCTATCAACGTCAGAAATAAAAAAAAATACGAATTTAGTGATTATCAAAAAAATATATACATACAAGTTTTCAAACGAATAATAAGCTCAAGTAAAAAAAAAAAAACATCAAATATTGCAC
>NC_134782.1:54978645-54981145 GCF_046742065.1 Oratosquilla oratoria
GGGAGGAAATGTAGAAAGAAGAAAAAGAAGAAGAAGAAGAGGAGGAAGAAGGAGAGAAGGGATGGGAAGGAAGAAGAGGAGGAAAAAGAGGAGGAAATGGAGAAAGAAGAAAAAGAAGAAGAAGAAGAAGAGAAGGAGGAAGAGAAGTTTGGGAAGGAAGAAAAATAGAAGACACAGGAGAAACAGTAGGAAAAAGAAGAAGGGAGAGAAGGAAGAGAAGAAGGAGGAGGAGGAGGAGGAGGAGGAGGAGGAGGAGGGCGCAGAATGGTAAGAGTTACAAGTCGAAGAGGAGACGCAAATCGAAGAGGAGACGTAAGTCGAAGAGGAGACGTAAGTCGAAGAGGAGACGTAATTCGAAGAGGAGACGTAAGTCGAAGAGAAGACGCAAGTCGAAGAGGAGACGGAAGTCGAAGAGGAGACGTAAGTCGAAGAGGAGACGTAAGTTGAAGAGGAGACACAAGTCGAAGCGGAGACGCAAATCGAAGAGGAGACGTAAGTCGAAGAGGAGACGTAAGTCGAAGAGAAGACGTAATTCGAAGAGGAGACGCAAGTCGAAGAGGAGACGTAAGTCGAAGAGGAGACGTAAGTCGAAGAGGAGACGGAAGTCGAAGAGGAGACGCAAGTCGAAGAGGAGACGCAAGTCGAAGAGGAGACGTAAGTCGAGCCGAAAATGACCTGAGCATAATGATGCGACGTAACGGTGGTGATGGTTGGTGGTGGTGGCGGTGATGCCAAAGGATCAAGCGGTGGAAGCCGCATCATAGCGAACTTTTACTGATTTTATACACCAGACGATGACACCAATGAAGTTGTAAACGACCCTATAACACATGAATAAAATCATTTGACGGAAGCCAGAATAAAAACTAGTTAAAGATGTCAAACCAAAGACCCAACATATTGCCTTCATCCTATGACGCTGAATAAATTTCCTTTCCACCTTTCTCCCTTTCTCTCTTCCTTCTATTCCTCCTTTTCCTTTCTCCCTCTCTTCCTCCCCTCTTTCCCTTTCCTCCCTCCCCTCCCCTCCTCTTCCTCCCCTTCCTCCTCTCCCTCCCTCCCTTACCTTTCCCTACCTCCTTTCCCTCCTTTCCCTCCCTACCCTTCCTCTCCTCCCTCCCTTCCTCCCTTCCTCCCTTCCCTTCTCTCCCTCACCTCCCCTCCCCTCCCCTCCCATCCCCCCTCTTTCCTTTCCTCCCCTCTCTCTCTTCTTTCCTTTTCTTCTCCTCTCCTTTCTCTCTCCCCTCCATTTCCTCCCTCCCTTCCTCCTCCTTCCCATCGTCCCTTCCCTCCTCTTCCTCTCACTACTTTCTCCTCCATCCCTTCCTCCCTCCCCTCCCTCCCCTCTCTCCCCTCCCTCCCCTCCCTCCTCTCCCTCCTCTCCCTCCCTCTCCTCCCTCCCCTCCCTCCCCTTCCTCCCTTTCATCCCCTCCCTCCCCTCCCCTCCCTCCCCTCCCTCCCCTCCCTCCCCCCACAACTCCCTCCCCTCCCCTCCCTCCCCTCCTTTCCTCCTTTCCTTTACCTCCACTTCCTCCCTCAACTCCTTACCCCCTTCACTCCCCCCTCCCTATGCTGCTTCCGTAAATAGCATCGCATTTTGTAGCGAAGGACACGGCCGTTGACGGCAACAATGAATTCTTCAAAGTCAATGGCATTCTTCAAGAAATTTTTATTTTGAGTTTGTCTGTTTTTCTCTTCTTGATAGTTATCATGATCATTGCCATCGTCGCTATCGTCATGATCGTTCTCATCCATCCTTCTCTTCTCCTCTTCCTCCTCTCCTCTTCTCATATTCCTCCTCCTCCTCCTCCTCCTCCTCCTCCTCCTTTTCATGAGGAATGTCATCTTCAGTGTCACCGTCCATTTGATGCTCATCATGGTGATGGCCCAAGACGAGGAGAAACAAGAGAAAGAAGAGGAGGAAGGGGAAGAAGAAGGAGAAGAAGAAGAGAGAGGAGGAGAGGAGTGGAGAGGACGAGGAAGAAGAATGAGAACAAGAGAAGGGAGAGATTAAGAAAGTCAAGGAGGAGGGAGAAGAAAAAGAAGAGGAGGAGGAAGAAGAATACGAAGACGAAAAAGACGAAGGCGAAGACGAAGACGAAGAAAAGAAGAAGAAGAAAAAAGAAGAAGAAGAAGAAGAAGAAGAAGAAGAAGAAGAAGAAGAAGAAGAAGAAGAAGAAGAAGAAGAAGAAGAAGAAGAAGAAGAAGAAGAAGAAGAAGAAGAAGACGAGGAGGAAGAGGAATAAGAAGGAAGACGAGAAGGAAGAGGAATAAGAAGGAAGATGAGGAGGAAGAGGAATAAGAAGGAAGACGAGAAGGAAGAGGAATAAGAAGGAAGATGAGGAGGAAGAGGAAGAAGAAGGAAGACGAGGAGGAAGGAAGAAGAAAAGGAGGAATAAGAAGGAGAACAGAAAGGGAGAAAAATGAGGAGAGAATGAAGAGGAAGAAAAAGAGGAGAGGACGACAAAGAAGAAGAAAAAAGAGGAGGAAGAAGGAGAAT
>NC_134782.1:55003645-55011145 GCF_046742065.1 Oratosquilla oratoria
AGTGATTTTGAAAAACGGAATATTGATATTGTAAATATGTTGTGATCAGAAACTGAGTCTTTGTTTGAGAAAACATTTCAAAGATGGACATGTCTTCTCTCTCACGAAATTTGTAAATAAATAGATGTAGAATTTTTTTCGTAGACTGGATATCCGGAATGGTAAATCAACAAATATCTGTAGATATATAAATAATTAAGACAAACAATATATATATGCATATATATATATATATATATATATATATATATATATATATGTAAATATGTATATATATATGTATATACATATATATATATATATGTATATCATATGTATATATATGTATATATGTATTTTATATATATATATATATATATATATATATACATAATCTGACAGTTCTGACATGAGGGGGGAAATAAAACGGGATGAAGCAAGGTGATATCATATAAAAAAAAAAAAGAATTATGGCAACACAGAGACAGACGAAATGAGATGAGAAAAACGAGAATTGAATTATTATAATTAACATAATATTTGAGATTAGATAGAATAGACAGTTGTAAATAGAAGGTGGACAACTAGACAAATGTGAAAGATGGAAAACTATGCCTTAAAGACTCATAGGATAAGAGCTAAAGTTGTTTGTTTCTTACATTAGATGTTGTGAAAGGTAAGATCTAATGTGTGGAAGTGTGTAAAAGTGTGTAGTGCTGAGTTAGCGGGTACGTTTTAGTGACACCCCTATGGACCAGAGTCAAACGGAATTCCTTTTATGGTTAGGATCCAAATTCCACTCAAAATTGAACGCTGATCACTCATTGTTATCATCCTCCCATTCTGCTATCCTTTTCTTTCCTTTGCCACCTCTACGAATCAACTTCTTCTGATTGATATACTATCCACACCAACTCCACCCCCAACTCAGGATAGAAGCACTAGTTGACTTCCTAGAAAGGTATAAGACGATTTTTTTTTTTTTGTGTGGTTTTGGTTTTTGGTTTTTGGTTTCACACAATTACATTCCTATCGTCTGCTGAAGAGAAGGTTTCTTCAGGCGCCTTCAAGAGTCTTCAGGAGCGATCTTGTCCAAGTCTTCTGATCCCTCTTTGGCTCCTTTATCTCCAGAATAAAGCCAACTCTATTACCCCTTCCAGTGTCCAATAGCCCTCCAAGTTTGGCAACATTTCCTCCATTTCTTCCTCCGTTTTACCCCCAATTTTCCTCCCGGACATTCCCCAACCCTAGATAACCCCCCCCCTCGTGACATTCCACCCCGAACATTCCCTCCAGAAATTTCCCCCCCGGACACTTAAAACTGGACATTTCAACCCGGACATTTCAACCCGGATATTCCATCCCCAAATATTTCATCCCCAAACATTCCAAATCCAGATTTTTTACCCTGGACATTCCACCCGGATATTTTAACCCGGAAATTCTATCCACGAACATTTTACCCCCGAACGTTCCAAACCCGAACATTTTATTGTGAACATTCCATCCGGACATTCCAACACCGGTCATGTTCCCTAGCATTTACCCCACAGACATTTATCACCGAATATTCTCCTTAGGATATTCCCATCCCGGATATTTTCCCGGACAGTTATCCCCGGACATTTCAACCTCTGATAATTTCCCCCCGGAACATTTTCCTGGAACATTTCCCCTGAAATGTTCCCTCGGACATTCACCCCCGATATTTCTCCCCTCCCGAATATTTCCACACAGACTTTTCAACCAGGACATTTACACCCAGACATTTCCGACCGGACATTTCCCCCCGGACATTCCCCCTCCAAATATTTTTAAGATATTTTCCCCCAGACGCCCCTCTCTTCATTAATACCCCCCCCCCCCACTAGACATTCAAACCACGGATATTCCTCCACCGGATTTGACATCCCCGGACACTTCTTCACCAGACGTTCCAACACCAAATATTCCACCCGGACATTTCCCTCGGACATTTACCTGAGACACTTACCCCAAGACGATCATCCCGAAATTCTACCCCAGATATTTCACCCTTCCCCGATATTATAACACCCTGACATTATCCTCCCCCCTTCCTCGATATTTCCCCGACATTTCCCCTAATATTCCCCACAATATTTCCCCAATATTCCATCCGACATTTTTCTGAACTTTTCATCTGACTTTCTCCCAAAATTCCCAAACACTCCCCAATCAATCCCCAACACTCCTTCCAAAACTCCCCTAGCACCCGAGCACTCCCTTCAACATTCCCCCATCTATCCCCCAACACTCCCCTAACACCATAACACTGCCTCCAACGCTCTCTCCAACATTCCACAACACCGCTCCAACATTCCTTCCAACACTCCCCAACACACCTCCAACAATCCTCTAACACTCCAATACTCTTCCAACACTCCAACAGTACCCTTAACAATCCTTTACTTCTTGAACACATCCTGAGTCTAACACTCCCCAACCTCCCTCAGTAATACCATCACTCTCATCACTCCTCCATCACTCCCCCAACACTCCCCTAACACTTCCCATGAATACTCCCTCATCATTCTCCCTCAATCCCACTAACCCCCCCGCCACTTATATAAAATATCCTCCTCACTTTAACCTCAACTTCACGACATCATCCAGCGACTCAATCTTTCATGCTCATGTCAAATTCATTCGCTCACGTCGTTCTTTCTTTTCGTGTTATTAATTTTTCAGATAATTTCGGTTTCTCATAATTATTTCTCCCACGCTGGTTCCTGATCTTCAAGATGTATTTTAAAATAAACCAGCTTTATCTCGTCTTCCATCTTTAATCTATACATGTCTACCATTACCTGATTAGTCTTCTGCTTTTTCATCAATTCTCTTGATGTGTCTTGCCCATACAGTCTTATCACATCCCTGTAATCCTTCTACATCTATCTATTCTTATCTTTATCGTCTCCTCCTTCTTCATTAATGGATTAGAGCGTCTCTACTTACGGCGGAGATCGAGGTGACGGTAGTTCGAGCCCTGTCGCCAGCGAGTTGGACCATGGACATGGTTCATTAGATTTTACGTTACAAAGTCCTCTGTGGGGGTCACCATCCTAGCCTACTAATAGGGGCGTTCGCGACATTAAACCGAATCTTATTTCGTTTTAAGGAGAGAGCTGTTTGATTGGACAATAGCATAAGTGTCTTGAGGTGATGTCCAGATGTAAGTGGTTCGAATCCCGCTAAAAAGTCCGCGCTTGATGGCAGTTAGGGTAAACGGCGTTGAATCCACCAAACTTCACGAAAAGATCCCATGCTTAACCACCTCGTTCGGCGGGTCATAGTCGATACCATAATAATGATAATAGTGATAATATTAATAATAATAATAATGATAATGATAATAATAATGATAATGATAATAATAATAATAATGATAATAAACAATAATAAAATAATAACAATGATAAATAACAACAATAATAATAATAATGATAATAATAATAATAACAATTATATTATTAAAATAATAATAATAATAATAATAATAATAATAATAATAATAATAATATAATAATAATAATAGTAAAAATAATAATAATAATAATGTTAATAATAATAATAATAATGATAATAATAATAATAATATAATAATAATAATAATAATAATAATAATAATAATAATAATAATAATAATAATAATAATAATAATGATAATAATAATAATAATAATAATAATAATAATAATAATAATAATAATAATAATAATAATAATAATAATAATAATAATAATAATAATAATAATAATAATGATAATGATGATGATGATGATGATGATGATGATGATGATGATGATGATGATGATGATGATGATGATGATGATAATAATAATAATAATAATAATAATAATAATAATAATAATAATAATAATAATAATAATAATAATAATAATAATAATAATAATAATAATAATAATAATAATAGCAATAAAAATGACGACGACGACGACGATGATCATGATGATGATCATGATGATGATGATCATGATGGCCATAAGAATAGGAACACAAAAAATCTAAACTTTTATTCCTCTGACATAGTTATCATTGGCTCATCGCCATTTCTTTTTTTTTTTTTTTTTTCTGACTTTTCATTTCACTTCACAAAACAATTGTTTTCATCTTTCGTCTCTGTCCTTCCGCTTAGGCTACGCCTCCATCCGCGAAGCTTGGCTGAACACACTCCATTCGTTCCCTCCGCTTTATGGAGTCTGATCACCCCTCCTCCCCTCCTCCTCCACTCCTCCACCTCCCTCTTCCCCTCCTCCTCCACTCCTCCACCTCCCTCCTCCCCTCCTCCTCCACTCCTCCACCTCCCTCCTCCCCTCCTCCTCCACTCCTCCACCTCCCTCCTCCCTTGTCTTCACTAAGTTGGTCTCACCAACTCTCTCAATTCCAGTTCTACGATCACCGACTTCCTTCTCCTCCTCAACCTCTTCCTCCTCTTCCTCCTCCTCCATTTCCTTGTCCCTTTTTTTCCCTCCTCCTTTTCTTCCCCTTCTTCCTCCTCTTTACTCCCTCCTCCTCAGTTCTTCCTCCTTTTCCTTCTCCTGTTTTACCTTCTTTTCCTCATTCTCATCCTCACATCCTCTTTCCTTCTCCTCTTTCTTCTCTCCTTTTCTTCCGCTTTCTTCCCTCCTCCTCCACTTTCTTCTCTCCCTCTTCTCTCTCTTCTTGCTCTTTTTCGCATTTCTGTTTCTATTCACCTCCCTCTCTCTCTCCCCTCCCCCTCCCTCTCCCTGCTCTCTCCCCTCCCCCTCCCTCTCCCTCCTATTTCTCCTTTTGTTCCTCCTCCTCATCTTTTCCCTCCTCCTCCTCCCCTGTTTTGTTTTCTTCTTCTTCCTCTTCTTCCTCCTTCTCTTCCTCCTCTTCTTCCTCCTCTTTTTCTCCCTTATCACTCCTCCTTTTTCCTCTCTCTCTTCCTCCCCCCCTCTTCCTCCTCCTCCTTCCTCCCTTGTAAACTCCATAAACTCTTCCATCCCAAATTACCTTTCCTTTTCACACTTTGGGAATCTCTCCCTACCCCCCCCCCCATGTCCTCCCTGGAAATTTATGTCTCTTACAAGCGACTCTTCAGAATCACATCCAAAACCTCCCTTGCCCCCTAACGACCTCCTCCTCCTCCTCCTCCTCCTCCTCCTCCTCTTCCTCCTCCTACGACCTCCAGACATGAATAAGATATGAAATGTCTTTGTGGTACAAATGCTCACCAGAAATATGACCTCAGAGGGGAAGACCTTCTCCATAAGGCATTTACCGCAAAGAGGAAAGCTCAACCTGTCTTTCGTCACGTATCTCAGATTTATGGATTGCTGTTCCTCAACAGTAAGGGAAAGCTTAGTGAGGTATCCTTTAAGGATGTATGTACATCTATCTATATATATATATATATATATATATATATATATATATATATATAAAGATGTATGTACATATATATTTTTGAGCTGTGGATACCCTTTCTGAGACTCCGGAACACTCCATCTTTCCTAAAGGGGTCAGGTGACTCGAGGTCAAAGGTGTTTGACTTAGCTTGACCTTGATTTTTCTCTCTCTCTTTTGTACCCATGCACATGATGTAGTTCTCACGTGGACGCGTCCAAGGCAAGAAGTCTACTACGTCTTTAGTGTTCCAATATAGCTCTCTTCCGGCTCTCCCTCTCTCCCTCACTCACTCACTCACTCCCTCTCTCACTCCTTCATTCACTCACCCTTCCACCTAACAATCCTTTATGGTACAATGGTTGGACAGAAACTCAAGAATGGAATCGGTTGCTTCAAGATGTTGCTAAATCTTTTCCTCCTCTTCACCCTCTTCCTCCTCTTCCTCCTCTTCCTCCTATTCTTCTTCCTCCGCTTTCACCCATTCCTCCTTTTCTTCCTCTTCCTCCTCCTCCGCCTGCTCTCCCTCCTCTTTCTTGTCCTCCTCCTCCTCTTCTCCTCTTCATCTCGTCCTCTTCCTTCTCCTTCTCTTCCTTCTTCTCCTCCTCTCCTCTTCTTTTTCCTCCTCCTCTTCGTCCTCCTCTTCCACTTCGTCCTCTTTCTCCTAATTCTCTTCCTTCTCCTGTTCCTCCTCCTCCACCTGCTCTTTATCTCATCCTCATCCTTCTCCTTCTCTTCCTTCTCCTCTTCATCTTCCTCCTCCTCGTCCTCCTCCTCCACTTCGTCCTCTTTTTCCTACTTCTCTTCCTTCTCCTCCTTCTCCTCCTCCTTCACCTCCTCTTTATCTTCCTCCTATCCTTACTCCTACTCCTCCTGCTCCTCCCCTTACTCCTCCTCTTCCTCTTGCTCCTCCTCCTCCTCCGCCTACCCCTCCTCTTCTTCCTTGTCCTCCTTTTCTTCCTCCTCCTCTTCTTCCTCACCTTCCTCTTTGTCCTTCTCTTTCTCTTACTCCTTTTCTTTCTCCTCCTCTTTTTCCTCTTCCTCCTCCTTCTTATACTCCTTGTCTTCCTCCTCTTCCTCTTCCTCCTCCTCTTCCTACTACTCACCTTCTTCCTCTACCTCTCCTCCTCTTCCTTCTCCGCCTCTTCCTCCTCCTCCTCTTCCTCCTACTCCTCCTCCTCTTCATCCTCCTCCTCTTTCTTGTCCTACTCTTCCTCCTCCTCCTTCAACTCTTCTTCCTCCTCCTCTTCTTCCTCCTCCTCCTCCAACTCTTCTAAGGCCTTCTCTTCCCCCTCCTCTTCCTCCTCCTTCTCCTCTTCCTCCTCCTCATCTTCCTCCTTCTCTTCTTCCTCCTCCTCTTCTTCCTCCTCCTCAACTACCTCTTCCTCCTCCTCCTCCTCCTCCTCTTTCTCCTCCTCTTCCTCCTCCTTTTCTTCCTCTTCATCCTCCTTTTCTTCCTCATCCTCTTCCTCCTCTTTCCCCTCCTTCTCCTTCTTTCCTCCTCTTTCACCTCTTCCTCTTCTTCCTCCTCTACCTCCTCCTGTTTTTCCTCCTCTTCCTCTTCCTCCTTCTCCTCCTCTTCCTTGTTCTCCTTCTCCTCCTCTTTCTTCCCCTGTTGCTCCTCCAGCTGCTCTTCCTCTTACTCCTCCTCCTCCTTTTTCTTCTCTTTCTTCTCCTTTTTCTTCCTCCTCCCCCTCTTCCTCCTATTTCTCCTTTTCCTCATATTCCTTCTTCTTCTTCCTCCTCCTCCTCCAACTCTTTCTCCTCCTTCTCCTCTTTTTCCTCCTTCTCCCTCTCCTCCTCCTCTTCCTCCTCCTTCTCTTCGTCCTCCTCCTCTTCTTCTTCACCCTCCTTCTTCTTTTACTCCTCTTCCTCCTACTTCTTCCTCCATCATCCCTTTCTCCCTCCTTTTCCTTTCCCTAATCCTCCCCCTCTTCCTCTTACTCTTCCTCCTCCTCTTCCTCCACTACTCTTCCTCATTCTCTCACTTTTTTCGTCATCCGTTTTATCCTCCTCCTCATTAATCCCTCTCTCCCTCCCTCCTCTTCCTCCTCCTCCCTCTTCTTTCTTCTTCTCCCTATTCCTCCTCCTCCCACCTCCTCCCTACTGC
>NC_134782.1:55018645-55021145 GCF_046742065.1 Oratosquilla oratoria
ATCTGAGGGAAGTTTAGAGGACCGTTGCCAGTCACTGTAGGGCTGTGGGTTTTCCGTGAAACTCAAGGCAACAGTTGATTGATTGATGACAGAGTATTACGTAGATTGAATGGTTCCTGGTATTCGAGTTTGGTATGATTACTTATTATGATAACATGTTTACTTTCTCTCTAGATCCTTCGCAATTTTCTTTCTCGTCTCTGTTATGTCGCCCAGACACTATATCTGTTACAATAATTTCCGGACACATTTTTTCTTTTCTTTGGGGGGTGGGAATTGGAAGGTAGGAGCTTGTTCCACATAAATTTCATACTCGGAATACAACCTCGGCTTAAGGCTTGTGGTGGCCTCTGCTATATATATATATATGTATTTATATTTACGTTGAGATTTGTGCATTATATTACCTGAGACGCTTGTCATGCCTCCTGCTATTCCTGTCCTTGTGATATGTGATCTTCTAGGGCTTGTTCCGCTGTTCCTGTCGTCTGGTGTAGCAAAGTTGGGAGTTATGACGTAATAGAATACAGTGGCACACGAAACCGAGCGAAATAAATGAAATCGAGGAAAAAGGAAAGGACAGATGAAGAAAGACGGAGAAGAAAAGGGTAAAGAGGAGTAGAAGGAGAAAGAGGAATTGGGGGAATAGATGGAAGAAGTGTAGGCGAAGAATAAGGAAGAGGTTGAGGAGTAGAAGTTAGTGGAAGTTGAGATGGAGGAATAGGAAAGCAGAAGGAGGAGGAGGAGGAGGAGGAGGAGGAGGAGGAGGAGGAAGAGGAATTTAAGAGTAGGAAGTGAAATATACGCTGAAAGCGGTGGCAGCGGTGGTAGTAGTAGTGATGGTGGAGATGGAGGTGAAGATGGAGATGGAAGTGGTGGAGGTGGAGATGGAGATGGAGATGGAAGTGGTGGAGGTAGAGGCTTTAGCCTTGGCAGCCGTGATGTTAGTATTTCAGCTTAACACTTAGTTCTGTCATATAACTCAGACCTGTTAAGCGAGATCGCCTTCCCGTCAAGCTTCTTGTATTCTTTAGGCATTGGTTGAATTTGATCATATACCTTTCAATAAGGTCTATGTGGCACCGTGATGTTAACACATTATTTGTCTTGTGTTTACATTGTTTGAGAAAAACATAAACTACGAAGAGAACATCTCCTTTCACAAGGCTGAAGGCAAGCTCCAAGTCTCTCGAGATTTCACAGTCCGATGGGAAACACATTTGTGACTTTCAAAAAATCGGATTGTCTTCATCAGAGTAATGATTCACTCCTGCCTAGCGTAGCATTTACTGTAATTCTTGTGATATTTGGATAATCAAGAACAGATTTGTTTATTTTGGATGTTATTTATTTTACTTGAATTAACAAGGTGATTTTAGTATTCTTTTACGTTGATATTCAAAAATATATAGTGTTTATTTCTGTCCATGTGTGAGTGTAATGTAAAGAAAAATGTGTACTTTCATCTTTTTACACTCGTCGATATTCTTAACAAGGCCGCTTCTTCCTTCCACAACATATTTTATTTTCGTTATTAATGTATATAAACACCAAAACTTCTTTTCATTTTTACAAAGAAGTGACCGAGTCAGAAAGTACACCTACTCTTAAAATTGACCAAAATTCAACATTCCAAACATTTTTTTTTATCTTATTTTCTTGTCTTTCCTCTTCAAAGGACTTTTTACTCTCTTTTGGTTGTCAGATAACACTTTCTTGGTTCCCAAAAAGACTTGTCAGCACTGTACAGTTGTGGACAGAAGAGCCTTGAAACGTTATGCAAAATAGCTTTTATCGATGATCGTTTGATATACTTTCACAATAGTGTTCACCTTAAAGTGAAAGGTGTATTGTAAATATGTTTATGAAGAACTAAAAGTAGATATTACCTATGTTCCCACACATTCTTGAAAACATATTAGCCTCGAATGGGGTGTTAAAACCTCGACGTGAACTGATTTACAGTCCCCCTTCTTGAATATATAGATATATATATATATATATATATATATATATACTGTATATATATATATACTGTATATATACATATATATATGTGTATATATATGTATATATATATATATATATATATATATATATATATATATATATATATATATATATATATATATATATGTACTAGCTACGAATGGGGATTCAAAACCCCCATGAAGATAGATTCCTCGACAGGCCCCCCTTTCTTGAAAAAAGAAAGAATAATATTAGCCTCGAACGGGGAACCAAAACCCCGACGAGGACTGATTCCTCGAAAGTCCCTCGCATTCTTGAAAAATGTTAGCCTCGTACAGGGTGCCAAAACCCCGACGAGGACGGTTTCCTGGGAAGTCTCTTGGGTCGACAAGGTCTGTCGCTTCGCCTCGGACCTTCCAATGTGTTCTTTCTTTGACCTGTCTGCTCTTTTTCTTCCTCTTTCTCTTCCTTCTCTCTCTTGGGACTTATATCCATGTAGCCCTTCTGCCTGACTCCAGGCTTTCCTCAC
>NC_134782.1:55036145-55041145 GCF_046742065.1 Oratosquilla oratoria
TTTTGAGTGTGATGGGGATGGTAAAGATGATAATGGTGGTAGTGATAGAGATAACGGTATTGACGATGGTGAGAATGATGGTGCTACGAGTGTCGCGAAAGGAAAGCCTATAACTAAGTTCTTGATCCTGGTGCAATACACAAGGCACAATCAAGAACACCAGATATCTAACGACTCTCCCTCGGGATACACACGACTTTTTGTTCACCCTGTTTGACCTACAGACACTTCCAAGCGCTTTGCTGTCTACGGTCCAGACGAAGCTCTAAACGACAGTGAAGGGCGGAGAAGACCTATGGGGAAATGCATTACTGGATATGACCATAGAACATACAATGGCACAATGGGTCAATGAAAATACCAGATACAGAAGCAATGAAGAACCCTCGAGACGGATGTATTATTTACAACAGAACCTGAAATTGTAGGTAAAATTGAATATAAAACACCATTTGGAAAGAGTAACCACATACTAATAGAAGCTGAACCAAAGGAAGAAATATATATGGAAAGAAATGAAAAGTGTAGAAAAGGAAGATTGATGTACAACAAAATGGACTTTGGAAAACTAAAGAAATTCTTTCAAAATGCAAATTGGGAATTTTTTACATTGAAGAGACAAAAGTGAGAGAGAAATGGGCAATCTTGATGGAAATCTATAATGAAGGAGTGAATAGGTACGTACTAAGACAAAAAACAAGAGAGGCTGTACGTTAAATTCTAGTTCAATAGAAGATGCAGTGAGGCCAAAGACAAAAGAGATAAAACTTGGAAAAGATGGAGAAAAGATAAGAAACCTGAAAAGTTGGGAGTGAATAGGTACGTACTAAGACAAAAAACAAGAGAGGGTGTACGTTAAATTCTAAATCAATAGAAGCTGCAGTGAGGCAAAAGACAAAAGAGATAAAGCTTGGAAAAGGTGGAGAAAAGATAAGAAACCTGAAAAGTAGCAAATATATATAAACTATAGAAAAGAATATGTAAAAGTGCACAGAGAGGATAAAATAAACTATGAAAAAGACGTTATAGAAAAATGCAAGGGTCAATCCAAACTATTCTATAGATATGTGATTGGTAAACTTAAAAGCAAACAGGAAATGGTGAAACTACGCCAATGAAATATAGAATACACAGAAGATCTAGGAATAGCCGAAGTCATGAGCAATCAATTTAAGTCGGCTTTCACTAGAGAAAAAGTACATCATTGGGACGAAGGAAGCGAAGTACGATCTTCCCCCACGAGGGAACTGATAATAACACAAAAAGAAATAATGGACCAATTAACAAACCTTGACGTTAGGAAACCGCACAGACTAGAATTGTAAACTGGATGCTGAAAGAATGCAAAGAAGAACTAATGGACAAAATATACAACATAATAAGATGCTCACTCGAAGAAGGAAAAAATACCAAAGGACTGGGAAAATGCCAATATTGTACCGATATATAAAGAAGGGAACAAAGAAGAACCAACTAATTACAGACCAATTTCCCTAACAAGCACTGTAGCAAAATTTTTAGAAAAGATTATCAAGAATAGATGAGTAAAACACCTGGAAGAAAACAATGTAATAAACCCAAGGCAATTTGGATTCAGACAGGGAAGATCATGTACCATAAATTCAATATGTTTTTACTAGAGACTAATAGATATAATACAAGAAAGGGATGGATGGGCTGATTGTGCATTCCTAGATTTCTAAAAAGCCTTCGACAATGTACCACACAAAAATTAAAAAAGAAAAAAGAAAAAAAAATGGAAAACATAGGAGGGATACAAGGCAACCTACTAAACTGGATGGAAGATTTCCTGAATGGTAAAAAAAAAACGAGAATAGTACTCAAGAGAAAAGTATTCAGGTTAGAAGGAGGTGATTAGTGGAGTACCGCAAGGATCTGTATTGGCTCCAATAATGATCGCTATTTGTGTGAATGTCATGGAAGGTGATGTGGAATGTTATATGAGTTTCTTTGCAGATGATGCTAAATTATTGAGGAAAGTGAAAACTGAAACTGATTTCGAATCACTACAGAGAGATCTGAACAAGGTTTGGAAATGGAGTCAGGACAATATATAATTGGAACCAAAGAGGTAAAGAAAATGGGATCTGAAAATTATTTGAGAGTAATTATCTCAAACGACATGTCCTCTGATAAACAAATAAACAAAAATGTCGGAGAATCCTATAACTTACTAAGATCAATAAAAGTGACGTTTACCTATTTGGATGAAGAAATTATTAGAAAGATATTAGTCACATTAATAAGGCATAGACTAGAGGATGCTGAGACATTGTGGTCACCCAGTACCAAAAAGAATATAAAGAAAATTAAAAGAATTTAGAAAACAACCACGAAAATGGCCCCAGCACTTTCAAAATTGTCATTTGAAGAGAGACAGGCTATATTGAAATTACTGCCTTTGGAACACAGGAGAGAGAGAGAGGCGACTTACTAACCATCTATAGAACCATGAAAGGCACGGGAATGCTTGATATAGAAGACTTACTAAGTTGAGACAAAAGAACAAGAGGACATGGAAAGAAACTCAAAAAGGATAGTTATAGAAGAGATCTGAAGAAAAACAGTTTTCCACACAGAGTGGTGGACACTTGGAACAAACTGGACGAAACAATAGTGTGTGCAAAAACCATACACAAATTTAAGAGCAAACTAGACACTGCGAGATACAAAGGCGGGACACCACGAGCGTAGCTCCCCTTACCGTAAGATACAACTAGGTAAATACAACTAGGTAAACACACACACACACACACATATACACACGCACACATAATCGCACACATACATACACACTCACACACATGCATACACACATTCATATACATGTATGTGAATATACGTACACGTATGTACACATACATACATGAATACATGCCTTTCCCCGTACCTGAATACATACATATGTACACACATACGTACATAAATGTTGCACACATATGAGTGGGCGAGCGGGCCTTTATTTTATTTTATTTCATTTTATCATTATTATTATTATTTTTTTTTTACTTTATTTTATTTATTTATTTATTTATTTATTTTTTTTCATTTATTTATTTATTTATTTATTTATTTATTTATTTATTTATTTATTTATTTATTTATTTATTTATTTATTTATTTATTTATTTATTTATTTATTTATTTATTTATTTATTTATTTATTTATTTATTTATTTATTTATTTATTTATTTATTTGTTTATTTTTTTACAAAATAAAACACTTACACACTCTCCGGCTCTGACTCTGACTTTCTTTCAGCTCTATCGCTCACTTTGAGCTCTCTCCCTAATGTAAACTCTCAATCAATCAGTCTCCACCACTAAGCTCGCCGTAGCCCATCGGATGCATAGACAATGTTCCGTTCCATCTCGCTGCTCTCGCCTGCTCTCTAATACTCTTTGATGCTCTTTACACCCTTCTTTTTGCTCTCTTTCTGGCTTCAGCACTTTGTGCAGTTTCTCTTACATTCCTGTCTTTCTTTCTTTATTTGATAGTTTCTTGTTTTCTTCTTGTTTTGTTTTTTCTCCGTTTGAAAAGCCAGTAAGTATAAATAAGGCGTAGACTCCATAGTATATCATAGACCAATCAAAAGCCACCTAGCTAACTAGAAGAACATGAGCCTTTACTCTCTTTTGAATGTAGCTAAGAGAAGATTAATGAAGTGATGAAAATATTTAGTGCTTTTGGTTATGTTATCCTCAATATCTCAGCTTGTATGACAACATATCTCGGTATTACCTAAGCATAACCTAAATTATTCGTGCTTTAGCGTAGCCTAGCATAACCTAGCCTAATCTAGCCTAATCTAGCCTTACCTTGCATAACTTAGCCTTACCTATTTCTAACCTGGCCTAACCTATCCAAGCCTAACCTAACGTTCCCTCACTTATCATTGCCTAGCTTAAACTACCTCGCCTAGTCTAGCATTGACTAGCCTACACTGCCTTAGATTTAACTAACATTGCTTTACTCAATTTAATTTAACTTGTCCTTCGTCCAGCCAAGCCCGATCTTGCTAATAATCATCAATATAATTCTACTGTGTAGTGTATCTTGGTACATTTTTTCTTTTCCTTTACTATTTTTTCTTTAATCCGCTCCGCTGTCGTGTTCTTTATATTTTTGTGAATTATACATCAACTTCCCCTTCTCCTTCCCCTCCCCCTCCTCCCCTCCTCCCCTCCTCCCCCTCCTCCCCCTCCCCCTACTTCACCTGGTGGACGAAGAATCATCTGAACATTGTCGTATTCGTTTCACTCCTGAATTATTCATCATAGTTTTTCTTCTAAAGAAAAACAATATCATTTTGTTGTATTACTTTTTTTTTAATGGTGAAGGATTTATTGACCTCTCTCGCTTATGGACAAGCTTCATTCTTCTTTAGTTATAATGTTTAACTCCTCATTTTTCTCCTTTGTTTATTAACTCATGTCCACTGACCTCGTTTGACATGCAAAGACAGATTAGGTAACACAACATTAACCGTAGACCGGGTCACATAATATGAGCTCTGGACTCTCATTCGAGAGGGTAATAGCTTTCGATCATGGTTTCAACACGTGATCCATCACCATGGTGAATCACAAATGATATTCATTCTCCCTGGCTGCCTCACACGCCTCCATACACATGTACGTATATTGTTTAGTACTGGCAGCGCACAGACACAACCACAACATATCAGGGTGGGAGGATCTTTAAGAGGAGATGATGAGGGTGGTTGGTGCCCTCATCTTGTGTCACAAGCCAGTGACAATGACGGAAAAATGAAAATAACAACACAATAATAGCACAACAGTAACGCAACGACAACAACGATAATGATAGAAATTACAATGTTGACATTGGCAACAACGGCGCAACAGCACAACTAAACACAACACAACAAGACGACAGCATAACAAGAATTCAGCAGACTAAGACGATAAGACAAACAGATAAATACACAAGGCAAGAACAATAATATAACAAAAC
>NC_134782.1:55053645-55058645 GCF_046742065.1 Oratosquilla oratoria
AAAGGAAAAGACATTAGATGACACGCAGGTGCGTACAAGAGCAATGATTTTGGAAACCGGAAGGGGAATTTGTCTTGGAATGGTTGTAGCTTAGTTTCTAGAAAGGACAAAACATCATCAACACAAATGTTCGTAAATAATGAGATAATATCAAGACTTAATAAGCGACGGCCTACTATATTAATCTCCTTTATTTTCTGGATGAAATCTTCTGAATGTTTCAAATGGGAATTGGAAAATTTGCCCACAAATGGTGATAATAAACCCGCAAGCCATTTAGAGAGTTTGCTGGAACAAACCCCCTGTTGGAAATAATGGGCCTTAATGGGGTACCCTCTTTATGTAACTTGGGGAGGCCATAAAAATAAGGGAGCTTGGGAGTAAAAACTTTAAGTTTGGACACTTGTTCACTAGTGGTGATCTTACGAACTTGCTTATTAAAAGAGGCAGCCATGTCTTTTAAGGGGTTTTTGGTGAGTTTCTCGTATGTATTTTGATCATTAAGAAGCTCCATAGCTTTTTCAACATACGAGTCTAGGTCTAAAACAACTACTTTACCCCCTTTATCTGCCTTGGTGATAATTATGTTACTTAGTTTTTTTAATTCTTCTATACCCATTTGGTAACGTTTGGGTAGACCATTGTTGTCCTTGAAACAATCTGAAATGCTGTTCAAGAGCACGCCTTTGAGACATAATAGGTCTTTATCATAATTATTATGGGACAAGAACTTATCAAAACCTACCAGGAAGTCCATAGCATTGTGTTTTTCCGGTTTTAAAGCAAAATTCAAACCAAGACCTAACACTTCTAATTGTGATTTTGAAAGTACTGTGCTAGAAAGATTGACGACATTATCAGAAGAAGCAAACTTAGACCAAATGCTGTTATTACATAACCTAAAAAGTTTCTTATTGAGGATCACAATGTGTTTGTCACTTACGACACTGGCTTGTTGTTGGGCTCTGTGTAGAAGTGACTTGAAGACGTGTTCATCCCGGCAATGGAAAAGAAGTTCTCTGGTGGTGGACCGAAGGTGAAGAAAAGCGTTGTCAAGGTCTAATGACGCCAATTGAATCCGATCCGATAAAAAGGCTCTGATGTAAGTGGGAAAACTGTAACCCAATTGCTTGTGTTTGTGTAAACCACACGACCGGGGGCAAACCTGTTCCGCCAAACAATTGGACAGAAAAGTTTTCTGGTTCTTCCTTTTCTTGCTTGCGATTCTTCTTCTTCCAACAATTAAACCCCCAGGTATGATTTGGTTAAGATACGTTGATGATATTTTCACTCTTTGGGATGAGAGTTGGGGTCCCTTTGATATCATCAAGTTCAAAGTGGAATGGGAAAAAGATGACAAAATCCCCTTTTTAGACATCTTAATCATGAAGAATGGGAATAAGCTTGCCTTTACTGTTTTTAGAAAGAACACTCATTCAGGTAGTTACCTCCATTTCTTCAGTCATCACCCAGATCACATTAAAAGGAGTGTAGCTTCGGGACTTTTTCTCCGAGCCTTTAGGATTTGTAGCCCCCAATTTTTAGAACACGAATTAACTTCCATCAAGTCCCAATTAACAAAATTAGCCTACCCTCATTGGTTTCTGGATAAAGCCCTTAGTCAAGCCAGAGCAAGTTTTTTCAAACACCCTTCCACTAAGTTAAAGAAAGAGAGACAAAAATCCCCTAGTCATCCTCAGAGTCCATCAGTCAATTGTCCAAGTTTCTTCCCAAAAAGAAAGTAAATTTAATTCATAACTACCCTAACACTATTAATAAAAAAGTTGTTAATGTTCACCAGAGGTTGAAGGAAGAACATATCCCAGGTGTTTACCTCCCTTCCATGTAAAGATTGTGACCTTTCATACATTGGCCAGACGGGAAGAGACCTACCGACAAGATTAAATGAACACAAAAGGTCGATTAGATATGGCCAAATAAATTCAGCAGTGTTTCAACACGTTTGATAAATTTAATCACCGGATGGACTGGGAGAAATCTGATCTCATTTACAAATCGGGGTGTGGGGGTCAGAAGGAAAATGGTGGAATCAACATTAATTGATTATCTGCCCACGATGAATATTTCCAAGGGTCAATGGACCCCAGACATCATTTCAGGACTATTCATCACCAAAAATATTGTCAACAAGCTTCCTCCCCCTCCCCCTGACCCGACCTCGTGTCAGCCTCAGGTCAACTAGGGCTGGGGCAGTGATGTTCTGTATTTTCTCGTGTTCCCTTTCTTTTGTAAGAGGTTGCTACTTAAGATAGCCTCCTCCCTGCCACTTTGTACTACTGAAGAGGATTGCAGGTAGCAATCGAAATATATAGTTCCGCTTACGCAACTCTTTCTTTCGTCCGACTGTGGTGTTAGTTGTGATTTATAAATGTGTTACTACATTTCTCACCTGTGATTGACCCCACCACGATGGAGCTTCTTTCTTCTCTATCAACAACATTTTTCATCACTACCCCGACCTCAAACATCCCTACAGACGTTTCGAATCTTCCTTGATCGCAAGCAAGAAAAGGAAGAACCAGAAAACTTTTCTGTCCAATTGTTTGGCGGAACAGGTTTGCCCCCGGTCGTGTGGTTTACACAAAAACAAACAAATTGGTTTAAGTTTTACCACATAAAAAAGAGCCATTTTATAGGATAGGATTCAATTGGCGTCATTAGACCTTGACAACGCTTTTCTTCACCTTCGGTCCACCACCAGAGAACTTCTTTTCCATTGCCGGGATGAACACGTCTTCAAGTCACTTCTACACAGAGCCCAACAACAAGCCAGTGTCGTAAGTGACAAACACATTGTGATCCTCAATAAGAAACTTTTTAGGTTATGTAATAACAGCATTTGGTCTAAGTTTGCTTCTTCTGATAATGTCGTCAATCTTTCTAGCACAGTACTTTCAAAATCACAATTAGAAGTGTTAGGTCTTGGTTTGAATTTTGCTTTAAAACCGGAAAAACACAATGCTATGGACTTCCTGGTAGGTTTTGATAAGTTCTTGTCCCATAATAATTATGATAAAGACCTATTATGTCTCAAAGGCGTGCTCTTGAACAGCATTTCAGATTGTTTCAAGGACAACAATGGTCTACCCAAACGTTACCAAATGGGTATAGAAGAATTAAAAAAACTAAGTAACATAATTATCACCAAGGCAGATAAAGGGGGTAAAGTAGTTGTTTTAGACCTAGACTCGTATGTTGAAAAAGCTATGGAGCTTCTTAATGATCAAAATACATACGAGAAACTCACCAAAAAACCCCTTAAAAGACATGGCTGCCTCTTTTAATAAGCAAGTTCGTAAGATCACCACTAGTGAACAAGTGTCCAAACTTAAAGTTTTTACTCCCAAGCTCCCTTATTTTTATGGCCTCCCCAAGTTACATAAAGAGGGTACCCCATTAAGGCCCATTATTTCCAACAGGGGTTCTTGTTCCAGCAAACTCTCTAAATGGCTTGCGGGTTTATTATCACCATTTGTGGGCAAATTTTCCAATTCCCATTTGAAACATTCAGAAGATTTCATCCAGAAAATAAAGGAGATTAATATAGTAGGCCGTCGCTTATTAAGTCTTGATATTATCTCATTATTTACGAACATTTGTGTTGATGATGTTTTGTCCTTTCTAGAAACTAAGCTACAACCATTCCAAGACAAATTCCCCCTTCCGGTTTCCAAAATCATTGCTCTTGTACGCACCTGCGTGTCATCTAATGTCTTTTCCTTTCAAAATCGGTTTTTCAGGCAAAAGTTTGGTTGTAGCATGGGTTCGAATCTTTCTCCTGTTCTGGCTAATCTTTACATGGAATACTTTGAGAGTGTTCTTCTTCCAACAATTAAACCCCCAGGTATGATTTGGTTAAGATACGTTGATGATATTTTCACTCTTTGGGATGAGAGTTGGGGTCCCTTTGATATTTTTCTAGATAAACTTAATAATTTAACAACCAACATCAAGTTCAAAGTGGAATGGGAAAAAGATGACAAAATCCCCTTTTTAGACATCTTAATCATGAAGAATGGGAATAAGCTTGCCTTTACTGTTTTTAGAAAGAACACTCATTCAGGTAGTTACCTCCATTTCTTCAGTCATCACCCAGATCACATTAAAAGGAGTGTAGCTTCGGGACTTTTTCTCCGAGCCTTTAGGATTTGTAGCCCCCAATTTTTAGAACACGAATTAACTTCCATCAAGTCCCAATTAACAAAATTAGCCTACCCTCATTGGTTTCTGGATAAAGCCCTTAGTCAAGCCAGAGCAAGTTTTTTCAAACACCCTTCCACTAAGTTAAAGAAAGAGAGACAAAATCCCCTAGTCATCCCCTTCTCAGAGTCCATCAGTCAATTGTCCAAGTTTCTTCCCAAAGAGAAAGTAAATTTAATTCATAACTACCCTAACACTATTAATAAAAAAGTTGTTAATGTTCACCAGAGGTTGAAGGAAGAACATATCCCAGGTGTTTACTCCCTTCCATGTAAAGATTGTGACCTTTCATACATTGGCCAGACGGGAAGAGACCTACCGACAAGATTAAATGAACACAAAGGTCGATTAGATATGGCCAAATAAATTCAGCAGTGTTTCAACACGTTGATAAATTTAATCACCGGATGGACTGGGAGAAATCTGATCTCATTTACAAATCGGGGTGTGGGTTCAGAAGGAAAATGGTGGAATCAACATTAATTGATTATCTGCCCACGATGAATATTTCCAAGGGTCAATGGACCCCAGACATCATTTCAGGACTATTCATCACCAAAAATATTGTCAACAAGCTTCCTCCCCCTCCCCCTGACCCGACCTCGTGTCAGCCTCAGGTCAACTAGGGCTGGGGCAGTGATGTTCTGTATTTTCTCGTGTTCCCTTTCTTTTGTAAGAGGTTGCTACTTAAGATAGCCTCCTCCCTGCCACTTTGTACTACTGAAGAGGATTGCAGGTAGCAATCGAAATATATAGTTCCGCTTACGCAACTCTTTCTT
>NC_134782.1:55066145-55068645 GCF_046742065.1 Oratosquilla oratoria
TACACAACAATTTTGATTCCTCGCCCTCTATTCTTGCTGTGATTATGGGAAAATTAACAAGAAACAAAAGAGTGAAGCGGCAGAATATAGAGAGGGCACGTGAGTGCCTGAAATAGAAACAGCATACATATACCAAAGAATTTTCCCCCTTACAAGGGAGGTAGCCAAAAAGAAAAAGGCATAAAAACCATTCCCACCTATTCCATCCCTAATACACTCCACTCCCTTCCACCCTCTACCCACCCTCTTATCTTGGCACTTCCTGGATGACAGGTCATTCCTACTTCTTGTCCATTGCTCTGGGTCAGAGGAAGTGTCGCAAGAGACAGCACATCCACAGCAAGGTCGCATAATTAAATCGGCGACCCCCCTTCTCCGTCCCCTCGTGTAGAAAAGGAGAAGACGGGGAGAAACCCCTTCGGGCTGCGTCAATTTTTTCTCACACATACTACCTCACCCCCTATTCCCACACCCATTTCACCTCATGCATCACAACATCATCCATATTCAACCATTCTCCATTCACCCCTGTCTTCTGTCCTCTCCCGTCCTTCCTTAACAGACATTCCCCACTTCCACAAGACCCCTTTCACCCCATCCATCCATTTCATCCTAGGTCGCCCCCTCATGTTCACTCCCTTCACATCTGCCTTTCATACCTCTTTTATTAGTCTTTCTTCACTCATTCTTTCCATGTGTCCAAACCATCCCAATACTCTTTCATCCACCCTATCTCCCAGCTCCCTTACCACCTCTGCTCTCCTCATTTCCTCATTTCTCACTCTATTCAGCCTAGTAACCCCCATCATACTTCTCAGACACCTCATCTCAAACACATTCAAACTCCTTCTCTTTTCCTCTCTTATGTTCCATGTTTCTGCCCCATACAGTGCTGTTGGCACAATCACTCCTTCATACAATCTCTTCTTAGCCTCCATTCCCAAATGTCTATTCCTCATTACATTTTTTAATCCAACAAGGCATTTACTCGCTTCTCTCAATCTACATTCTACCTCCACCTCCACTCCACCCTTTCCTGCCACATTCGCACCCAAGTATCTAAAACTATCCACTTCCTCCAGTTGCTCTCCCTTAATGCTCACTTCCAGTCTGCTGCCACTTTCACCCCTTGTACATCTCATCACCTTACTTTTACCCACATCTATCTTCAGCTTTCTTCTTTCACACACTCTCCCAAACTCTGTCACCAGCTTCCTCAATCCCTCCTCAGATCCTGCTACAAGCGCAGTGTCGTCCGCAAACAACAGCTGGCTCACCTCCCCTTTTCTCCATTTTCTTTAAACATCTCCAATCCCTGACCCATCACCCTTGCATTTACCTCTCGCACCACCCCATCCGTGTATAAGTTGAACAGCCAGGGCGACATAACACATCCTTGACAAAATCCCACCTTTACCTCGAACCACTCACTCTCTCCATTTCTAATCCTGACATATGCTTTACTGGTCTCGTAAAAACTCTTGACAGCTCCTAGAAGTTTTCCTCCTATCCCGTATATCTGCAAAACTTCCTACAGTACCTTCCTGTCTACCCTGTCATAAGCCTTTTTCAGATTCACAAAAGCCCCCAAAACATCTTTATCTTTTCCTATAGCTTTCTCACATATCTGTCTTACCACAAAAATCTGATCTCCGCAACCTCTACCTGCTCTAAATCCACACTGTTCCTCGCCAATTACTCCCTCTGTTCTTCTCCTAATCCTCTCAATCAAGATCCTCCCATAAGCCTTCCCAACTACACTTAACAAGCTAATCCCTCTGAAAATACTACACTCACACTTGTTCTCTTTTCCCTTGTAAAGTGGAACTATACAGGCTCTCCTTCAGTCCTCCGGCACTCTACCCTCTCTCTAGCAAAGCTCACCAGTCAGTCCACTATCACTGTACCTCATTTTTTATTAGGCATTCTGCATGGCATCCATCCAGACCAGGTGCTCTCATTATCTTAACAACTGCCTTCACTTCATTCTTACTTATTTCTCCTCCATTTTCCTCACTCATCACGGTCATTTTCTTAGCACTTTCCACTGCAACTATCTTTCCCTCCCTATCCTCCTTAACATTTTGCAACTCCCTAAAATACTCTGCCCATCTTCCCCTTACTGCCTTCTCTTCCATTATCATCTCTCCATCTGCACCTTTTAAATTTTCTTCTCTACTTGATTCGCCTCCTCTTCCTCTCTTGATTTCTTTCCAAAACATCGTTTTATTACTTTAAAAAAATTCTGTCATACTCTTACCCCATTTCAAATCTGCTTTCCTCTTTACCTCCTTTACTTTGGAACAAGAAAGAGGAGAAAAGCAGCAAAGCTGCACCCAGCACTCCACAAGCATTTACTAGCCACGCCCACCTTACACCTCCTCCACCCACGCCACACCACTCACCCTCACTTCACACCTCATCAGCAAAGAAAAGGAAATTGGAGATTTGCTATACATCGCAACCATCAAACAAATAGTCGCGAAAAATGGTCGCGAAA
>NC_134782.1:55071145-55086145 GCF_046742065.1 Oratosquilla oratoria
TTCTCCTTTGATCCTGCCACAAGTGCAGTGTCGTCAGCAAACAACCACTGGCTCACTTCCCACTTTTGATTTCAATTTTCTTTATTAATTTCAAGTTCCCTACCTCTTATTCTCTCCTATATCTCCCGAACTACTACATTCATCTACGCATTGAACAAACATGGCGACATGACATATTCTTGACGGAGTCCCACCTTCACCAGAAATAATTCACTCTCTCCATTTCCTATTCTAAGATAGGCGCTAATACTCTCTTAAAGAATTGACTGCCTTTGAATGCTTTCGAATAATGCAATACATCTGCAAAACCTCCCACAGTGCCTTCCTGTCTACCCTGGCATAAGCCTTTTCCAAATCCATAAAGTAAAAAACAAAAATCCTACCTTTTCTTAAATCTTTCTAACATATCTGCCTTACTGGAAAAATCTGATCCACGCAACTCCTACCTGTTCTAAAACCATACTGTTCCTCACCAATTACTCCATCTGTTCCTCTCCTAATCATCTCAATCAAAAACAACTCATAAACCTTTGCAACTGCACTCAACAAACTAATCCCTCTGAAACTACTACACTCATATTTTTTCCTTTTCAATTATAACGCGGAACAATACATTCCTCCGTTTCTTTGGTACTCTATCCTCTTTTGGACAAACATTAAACATCCTTACCAGCCAGTCCACTATTGCTGCACTTCCCTTCTTCAGGCCCTCCTCATGACATCCATCTGATTTAGGTGCCTTACCTGTTCTCATCATTTTCAGAGATATTTGCAACTTATCTTCTCTTATTTCTCCTCCATCTTTTTCTCCCACCAACGTCATTTTCTTAGTGCCTCCCACAGTTACCATTAATCCTTACCTATCGTGCTCCATATTCAACTTTTCTCTAGAATACGCCCATTTCCCCCTCACCGTCTTCTGTTTCGTTAACACCCGTCCATTCCCGCTTCCCCCACATGATTTACTTTCAAAACTTCTTTTTATCGATTTCAAATTTTTCTGTCATACTCCTTCCCCATATTACATCTGTTCTTCGTTGTGCCTCCCTTATAATTTTTCTTCTCTTCTTTCTTATGCTAATATTCATGTATTTATACTAATGTATGCACACTTGAAGTCAATTGCTAGTAACAGTGCATATCATTACAAATAATTTCCTACAATCGCTCTTGGGTTTGAGCCCCGGGGTGACTGTCGGAAATTATCTATATGTATGTAAGTATATGTATATGTATATGTATATGTATATGTATATGTATATATATATGTATATGCATATGTATATGTATATGTATATGTATATGTATATGTATATGTACATGTACATGTACATGTACATGTACATGTATATGTATATGTATATGTATATGTATATGTATAAGTATATGTATATGTATATGTATATGTATATGTATATGTATATGTATATGTATATGTATATGTACATGTATCTATCTATCTATCTATCTATCTATCTATATATATATATATATATATATATATATACATATACACATATATATATGTATATATATACATATATATATATATATATACACACAGACACATATATACATATATATATATATATATATATATATATATATATATCACTGGTGAGAAATGTAGTAACACATTTGTAAATCACAACTAGCACCACAGTCGGACGCCCCTATCTACCTACATCGGAAAGACAACTACCACCCTGTCCAGACGAATCACCCTTCACCTGCAACAAGGAGGACCTAAACAACACCTTTGGACTCACCACAGATGCCATCCCGATAGGTAAACCATGATAAACAATAAAGAAATCGTCGCAGAGGAGAAAGACCTTCAACGCCTGACCATCTTAGAGGCTGTACTTATAAAAGATTTGCAACCAGTTATAAATATACAAACAAATGATTTATCTCTCCTCCCCAGCATGAAGCCTACACTTAGGAGACATTTGACCACAAAAATAGAGCCGCCGGTTCGGAGAACACCCTCACACAGGGAATCTACAGAAGTTTAAAACAATCACCCAGCAGAGAACAAAATCTCATGCTTTGGACGATCGGCTTGGCTGAGGACTCAACGAAATAGCTCCAGCCAAGTAGACGAGAGTCATAAGTGATCTCTCAAAGATTTGTCTTTATTCATACTTATATTAACCACTTCATTCCAACTGAAGATGCAGAACGATCTGCGAAAAGTCTTGTTTTTTCCTACTGTGTTTTGTTTCTTTTCATTTATTTTATGTACAACGTATATAATTTTGTTAATACAAGTTCCTAATATCAACTGAAAATTTACTTCTTCCCCTCTCTTTTCCACAGAAATTTACTTTACGAAAGCTAGAAACCTAAGAAATGAAATTCTAATGAATTTACTGTGTGTGTGTGTGTGTGTGTGTGTGTGTGTGTGTGTGTGTGTGTGTGTGTGTGTGTGTGTGTGTGTGTGTGTGTGTGTGTGTGTGTGTGTGTGTGTGTGTGTGTGTGTGTGTGTGTGTGTGTGTGTGTGTGTGTGTGTGTGTGTGTGTGTGTGTGTGTGTGTGTGTGTGTGTGTGTGTGTGTTTGTGTGTGTATATACACGTACATTCAAAGATGAAAGATCAACATATCCCTCGTCCACACAGGCCAGGACCCAGGGCACCAAATCTTCAGACACACACATATATATATATGTATATGTATATATATATATATATATAGAGAGAGAGAGAGAGAGAGAAGATATACTCGTGATATAATTCTTTTTTTTTTTTTACTTCGTATATCGTTATTTCGTCTCCGACTGAGCGGTCTATCTGTCTATTGGTGACAAATTTCCGGAGCTGTTTGTTTGTCGTGTCTCATTTCGTCTCCCTGTTGAAGACTTGTTAATGATGTGCATGTAACTTGTCGGTAGGATTTTTTTTCAGGATTTTTTTTTTTTTTTTGGGCGGGGGATAGGGAGAATCTGGCTAACGTAGACCACAGTTTTAAGCGTCAATTTTGTTTCTTGCGCTCTCTGTTAAAATGTTGTTTATTGTCTCATTCATAATCACCCTTTTCCTCTTTTCTCCTCCTTTCTCTTCTTTCTTCTCTTTCTCTTCTTTTTTTCTCCTCTTTCTTCTCTTTTTCCGTCTCCCACGCCTCTTCTTCTTTCTTTTCTTTCTTTTATTATTTCTGTTGTTTCTGTTGCCTATCCACTTCCTTGTCCTCTTTCTCCTCTTTTTCCTCCTTGTGCTCTTTCTGTTCGTCATCTTCCTCCTCTCATCTGCTCTCCCTCCTCCTCCTCCTCCTTCTCCTCCTCGCCTTCTTTCTCTTCTTATTCATTCATGTCCTCCTCTTCTTCTTTCTCCTTTTTCTCTTTATTTCTCTCATTCTTCCTCCTACTGCTCATCCCGTTCCTTGCTCTCTTTCTCCTTCTCCTTCTCTTTCTCTGTCTTCTCTTCCTCCTCTTCCTTCTTCTGCTCATTCTTTTGCTCATCTTCTATCTCTTCCTCCTCCTCCTCCTCCTCCTCCTCCTCCTCCTCCTCCTCCTCCTCCTCCTCCTCCTCCTCCTTCTCTTCCTCGCCCGCTTTCTTTTCTTTTTTCCTTTCCCTCCTCCTCCTCCTCCTCCTCCTCCTCCTCCTCCTCTCCCTTCTATCCTTTCCTTTTATTATTCTCCAACCTATTCCTCCTCCTTCTCCTCCTTCCTTTTCTCCTCCTTTCCTCCTCTTCCTCCTCACTCTCCCACTGATAATCCTCCTCCGTTTCGTCTTCTATCTCTCTTCCTCTCTTCCTTCTTTTCCTCTCCTTCTTTCTCCTCTTATTACCACAACTCTTCCTCCTCTTCTTCCTTCTCCTCTTTCCTTTTAATATTCTTCCTCTCCCTCCTCCTTTTCTTCCTCCTACTGGTAGTCATCTTCCTTATCGGCTTTCTTCTCCCCTCCTCCTCCTCCTCCTCCTCCTCTTCCTCCTCCTCCCCTTATTCCTCCTCCTCTTCCTCCTCCTCCTTATCCCCTTTCTCCTTCTTCCCCCTTTTCCTCTTATACATCATAATCTTCCCCCTCCTCTTCTACCTCCCCGTCCTCTTCCTCCTCCTCCTCCTCCTCTTCTACCTCCTCCTCCTCCCCTCCTCCTCCTCGCCCTTTTATCTCCTCCTCCTATTCATCCTTGTCCCTCAATCCTTCCTCCATGTTTCTTCCTTCCACGTCCTACTTGGTAAACATGAACACCAGAAGTGTCCAGGGCGTGTTGGTCCTCATTTCCCGGGGCTTTCCTCCTCCTCCTCCTCCTCCTCCTCCTCCTCCTCCTCCTCCTCCTCCTCCTCCTCCTCCTCCTCCTCACCTCTTTCCTCCTCTTCCTGGTCCTCCTACTACTACTACTTCGCCTCGTCCTCCTCCTCCTCCTCCTCCTCCTCCTCCCCTTCCTCCTCTTCAGGTCTTCCTCCTCCTCGTCGTCCACCACCTCCTCCTCCTTCTCCTCCTCCTGCTCCCCTTCCTTCTCTTCCTGGACCTCCTCCTCCTCTTCCTGGTCGTCCTTCTCCTCCTCCTCCTCCTCCTCCTCCTCCCCTTCCTCCTCTTCCTGGTCTTCTACCTCCTCCTCCTCCTCGTCCTGTATCGCTTATCTCGTTCTCGGGCCAATGTAAACGCTCAGCCACACCTCTTCCGCGTTTTCGTTTTTCCTTTCCACTTTTTTGTTATCATTTATTTCTTATTTGTCTATTTATCTCTATCTCTGCATCACTCCCCCTCTCTCTCTCTCTCTCTCTCTCTCTCTCTCTCTCTCTCTCTCTCTCTCTCTCTCTCTCTCTCTCTCTCTCTCTCTCTCTCTCTCTCTCTCTCTCTCTCTCTCTCTCTCTCTCTCTCTCTCTCTCTCTCTCTCTCTCTCTCTCTCTCTCTCTCTCTCTCTCTCTCTCTCTCTCTCTCTCTCTCTCTCTCTCTCTCTCTCTCTCTCTCTCTCTCTCTCTCTCTCTCTCTTTCTCTCTCTCTTTCTCTCTTTCTCTCTTTCTGCTTTCAAGAGAGCAAGCCATGATAGCATTCCAGAAGTAGAGAGTTCTCTGGGAGCAGTTGAGATAACAAGTTCCTGTACACTCGTTGGCGTGTAGTCTTGATACGTGGGAAGTCTCGTGAGTGTATGTGTGTGTGTGTGTGTGTGTGTGTGTGTGTGTGTGTGTGTGTGTGTGTGTGTGTGTGTGTGTGTGTGTGTGTGTGTGTGTGTGTGTGTGTGTGTGTGTGTGTGTGTGTGTGTGTGTGTGTGTGTGTGTGTGTGTGTGTGTGTGTGTGTGTGTGTGTGTGTGTGTGTGTGTGTGTGTGTGTGTGTGTGTGTGTGTGTGTGTGTGTGTGTGTGTGTGTGTGTGTGCGTGTGTGTGTGTGTGCTTGCGTTTGTGTATGTATTTGTAAATCACTATGGTCTTGGGTCACGTGTTGGACTCATGATCGACAACTATTTCCTTCCCGGAAGAGAGCTCAGAGCTCATATATGACCAATCTATAGGTAATGCTGTGACCTTACACGCACACACACTCACCCAACTACCCGCCCACGAGGGAGTTGGGGGGGTGCGCAGCGATACTGAAATTATTTCAGTCCTGGGCGGGACTCGAACACGGACAGCCGTAGTGGCGGCCAGGAACTCTAACCACTGGGTGTGTGTGTGTGTGTGTGTGTGTGTGTGTGTGTGTGTGTGTGTGTGTGTGTGTGTGTGTGTGTGTGTGTGTGTGTGTGTGTGTGTGTGTGTGTGTGTGTGTGCGTGCGTGCGTGTGTGTGTGTGTGTGTGTGTGTGTGTGTGTGTGTGTGTGTGTGTGTGTGTCTGTCTATCTGTCTGTCTGTCTGTCTGTCTGTCCAGCAAAGCATCGAAGGAGGATAACCATATTGGCACAACTGTGCATGTCCGAAGGCCTAGCCAAACGCATGACGGCTTCTGAAAGTGTGGCAGGTTTGTTTCCGCCCGAGCTGGGCTCGGAATCTGTGACGATTCCAGTAACTCGGAATTATTGGCTTCTGGTCGGGGCAGCCTTGGCGACGGTTTTTCATCTGGACGCGAAGAAATCTTCGCCAAATAATACACATTGCATGACTTTTTGGGAACGGTGGTTCGTTTCTTTAAAAAAAAAAAAAAAAAAAAAAAAAAAAAAATGGAAGGATGCACGTAGAGTGCGGGGGGAGGAGGAGATGATCGTTACCCTGGCTGAAAGATCAGGCACACGCGAAGCTATCAACTGGCGATTAGGTCCCTTGAAGTCAATGAGATCGAGGTAATGATAAAGATTTTAATTTTTTCATTAATAAGTTTTTTTATGATATCATTGGAAGATGCGGACGGTAGTTGTTTTTTTATTTATTAGTTTATCTATTTTCCATTTTTTTTTTATTTAAACTTGTAGGTAAAAAGATAGATAATTTTCATTTATTTTACACTTATAACCCCATTTACAGATGCGAGTGATAATTGTTATTTCATTTATCTTTTTATCCATTTACTTATATATTCTTTATTTACATATCTATTTTGTTTGATATTGATTTTTAGTTAAAGAAATCCTTGATTATCTTTCTGACAAGTAGAGTTGGTATTTTTCTTTTTACTTTTATTTAATCTCATTTATTTTATTTTCATTTCGTCCTTTAGTTAAAGAAAATAAGTACATTCCTTGACCATTTCTGGCCTTTTGCAATATCTTCGTCTCCTCCATCTTCTTTGCTCTCATTTCTAACACGTCTGGCATTCCTTCACATTCCGAAACCCATTCTTTTCATGAATAAGCCACCATCCTCCTACATATGTACCGCTTTTGCCATCCTCTTCTTCTTCTTTCGTCCTCCTCCTCCTCCTCCTCCTCTTCCTCCTCCACCTCCTCCTCCTTCTCCTCCTCTTCCTCCTCCACCTCCTCCTCCTCTTCTTCTTCTTCACGCTCAGTGAGAATCACATTGTGCCTCAACACGTTCTTCCCGTTTTCTTTTTTCTGACCAAAGAAGAAATAATGAAAGAATATTCGAATGCAAATATATATCGATGTATACTGTACAGATCAAACACATCTAAGATCAGCAATTTCTCCAGTCTTCGTTTCTTTATCTCCTTTTTTTTTTTTTTTTAGGGAAAAAAGATAACTGAAATATGAACACTTATATATGTCAATGTCTGATCACTGGGAAGAATCAATATGGAACAATGAGTATATCCATATAAGAACATTAGTTTGCACTGTTCCAGTTCAATTTCTTCTTAAATACAGATGATGATGATGATGGTGATGATGATGATGATGATGATGATGATGATGATGATGATGATGATGATGATGATGATGATGATGATGATGATGATGATGATGATGATGTATGACGATGACGACGATGACGACAACGACGACTACGAAAACGACGACGACGACGACGATGATAATGATAATGATAATGATAATGATAATGATAATGATAATGATAATGATAATGATAATGATAATGATAATGATAATGATAATGGTAATGATAATGATAATGATGATAATGACGATAATGATAATGATAATGTTAATGATAATGATGAAAATAATAGTAACGATGATGATAATGATAATAATAATAATAATAATAATAATAATAATAATAATAATAATAATAATAATAATAATAATAATAATAATAATAATAATAATAATAATAATAATAATAATAATAATAATAATAATAATAATAATAGTAATAATACTATAAATAATGATAATGATGATAATAATAATAGTAATAACAATAATAACAACTAATAAACTGAAGCTCTGGATGTGGGATATAGCTTGCTTTGGAACCCAATGTACAAACCAGCATCCGTCATACCACGAGTTTATAATGATAATGATAACAACAACAATGCTAATAAATGTATAGATTGATAAGAAAAATCACGTCCTAACTCTGATTCTCAAAAATAAGAATGATTTTTATATACCCATTATTTTAGTTTATATTTATTCATTTATTTGTTTATCATTATTATGATTCTTTTTCGCATTCGACCTAGATATGAACCAAAAGGTATCCTATCGCCATGCTCCGCCTTTGTAATCCTTTGTAATTACAGAATGCAAATCATTTGAAGCCCGTATACACTAAATCTCACAAACGCATGTCAATATTCATCTATCTCAAAGACTAATAATGTATCTACTATGACTGAGGGAGCTGCACATAGCGATTTCTGTATAATGCTCACAGCTTCATGGATTGTGGACCCCAGTACTTGAAGCAGATTTGCTCTTTGACATCTCTCGTTTGGTTACCGCTCTACTTTAAACTAAAGTTAAAAAAAAAAAAGAAAAGTCGGAATTTATCACTACCTCTGCTCGTCTACACTCGACTTGACCTTACCTCAGTCCCTCATCATTTTCCCCGTCTCTCATCCTATCTGGGTCCTTCCATTTGATGCTTATCTTTCTGTCTACCCGCCTCCATCTTTATAATCTTTATCTTGTGTATGGATGATGCTGTGATGCATGAGGGGGAGTGGGTGGGTTGAAGTATGTATGAGAAATAATTTGACGCAGCCCAAAGGGATTTCTCCCATTCTTCTCCTTTTCTGCATGAGGGGACGGAGAGGGAGAGGGGGTCGCCGAATTAATTAAGCGGCCTTGCTGTGGACGTGCTGTGTCTTGTGACACTGCCTCTGACCCAGGGCAGTGGACAGGATATGGGGATGCCCAGTCATCCAGGTGCCAAGATGAGAGGGAGGGAGGAGGGTGGAGGGGAGTGGAGTATGTAGGGGATGGAATGGGTGGGAGTGGTTTCTATGCCTTTTCTTTTTGGCTACCCCCCGTGTAAGGGGGAAAAATCCTTTGGTATATGTATGTATGTATCTTGTTCCCCTCTTCCCTTTCTGTTCTTCTTCATTCCTAGGCCAACCTCACCCTTTCTATTATCTCTCATTCTTTCTGACTCCCCCCCACCCCCCGGTCTAATACTTACCAAACATCTTCTCTCTCTTTCTGTCCGTCTCCAACTTTCTGATACTTCCCTTACCCTCCTCTTCCCCTCCTTCCCTACTTCACTCCCGGGCCTGGTTCACTATTTCTACCATCTCTCATCCTTTCTGACACCCCCGCCCATCTAATACTTACCTAACATTTTTGTCTCTTCTGTTCGTCTCCATCTTCTTAACCCTTTAACCTCAGATGACATGATGAAAAAAAAAAGGACATACTTTGAGAAATATAAAAATCTAGTATCTAATTGTTTATAGCAAGGGCTAGCATGAATAATATGAAAGCTTTTCAGTGTCTCTCATGACTACAGAGGAAAAAACTGTACATATGTATAGGTGTTTTACAAAGTACATTGCCCCCTTACTCTCCTCTTTCTTTCCTGAACTACTTTACTACTAGGCCTATTTCTTCATCCTTCATCCTTCCTCTCCTCCTTGACTTCTCCTCACTATGCCTTATCCCATCCTTCCTTCCCTCCCTTCCTTCCTTCCCTCCTCTCTTCCTTCCCTTCTCACTTCCTTCATTTCTTCCTTCCTTCTTTCGTTCCTTCCTTTCTTTCTCCTGCCTCCGATTAACCAAATTCATGCCTCACGTGCTTATTTCTCTTCTTCCTTCCTTCCTTCCTTCCTTCCTTCCTTCCTTCCTTCCTTCCTTCCTTCCTTCCTTCCTTCCTTCCTTCCTTCCTTTCTTCCTTTCTTCCTTTCTTTCTTCCTTTCTTCCTTTCTTTCTTTCTTTTTTCTTTCTTTCTTCCTTTCTTCCTTCCTTTCTTCCTTCCTTCCTTCCTTCCTTTCTTTCCTTTCTTCCTTACCCCCTCACTTTCTTCTTCCTTTCCTTCGTTCTTTCCTTCTTTCCTTCCTTCTTTTGTTTTTTCTGCATCCTCTTCATAAAGTTCTTAGATCACATGATGTACGCGTGGTCACCAGTTGTTATCCTTCCTGCTGAGAGCACAAACACGTATAATCTTACTAATGGATAATGCTGTGATCTTATACACACCACACACCCCTTTCTTTACTCAAGGTGGGCAGTAACAAATTGCGTTTATTAGTGTAGCTGTTCGTAATTGTGAGCGGGGCTGCGAACAGTTTTCTATTTGTCCCTCTCTGTCCTTCCTTGTCCCTCCTTGTCCTTTTCATTACAAGTATCTTTGCCATGTTGACGTTTCCGTTCGCACATTATTCTTCATCTCGCAATGTCGACTTTCTTTGTTTCGCTTCCGATTTTAAAAATTTCTTTCTCGACTTCCCCTCCGTGGACTGCCTCATGCCTCGTCTCCTCTTGGCACGGTTCCTCGCTTTCCATTTTCTTTATTTTTCTCTTTCTCCCTTGGTATTTTCACGCCTTTTTCACACACACTTTCTCTCTCTTTCTCTCTCCTCCCTTCCCTTTGGTCCCTTTCTCGCCTCTTTACCTTTACTCACCTCTTATCGGTTTTTCTACATCCCACCTCTCTTTCTATTTCACAACTTTTTGATTTTGTTCCATTCCATTTTCACTTGGCGTTTTCTTTTCTATATCGCTCTCGTTCTCTCTCTCTCTCTCTCTCTCTCTCTCTCTCTCTCTCTCTCTCTCTCTCTCTCTCTCTCTCTCTCTCTCTCTCTCTCTCTCTCTCTCTCTCTCTCTCTCTCTCTCTCTCTCTCTCTCTCTCTCTCTCTCTCTCTCTCTCTCTCTCTCTCTCTCTCTACCTGTCTCCTTCACCCAACGTTTCCACTTATCATTGCTTTCTCCCCCACTTGTCTTTCTCTTACAATGTAGTCTTTTATTATGATGTTGATATTGCCTTTTAGACCGTGTTTCTCCAAATTGCTTGAGGTTCTTCCTCTTCCATGTCTGGGAAGTCTTGTCTAAACACATATTGTTCGTAAACATGATCCGCCAGGGCACGATAATTCTTTGATATGTTTCAGAAAAGCTTTATGTCCTTATGAGGAAGGATATTGTTGTAAGAGGCTTGTAATGTGTATAATGGAACATGTATCAAATAAGTCTTTTATATCTTAGTTTCTTATTGAAAGCCGGAAGTTGGAAGCTGGGTGTAGGTTTTGTAACTAGAGTGTACAGAGTAGTTAAAGAGGTTATCACATTGGACTATTTTTTCGACATTCAACCTAAGAAAAACAAAAAAAGTGTAGGTGACTCGTGAACAAATAGAACAAACGAGTGACATCAGACGATTTCATTAATCATTTAGAGAAACACCTAAGCAAGATGCTGTAATGATTATAATTTATTTGATATTATTTGTTTTTGTTTTGTTATCATTTGTCTATTTGATTCTCATTTATTATTAATTATGTGTCAATTTATTATCATTTACTATTTACCTGCTTGTTTATAGTTAACTATACCTATGCATTTTATTGGTTATTTACATTATTATAGTTTTGATTTATTCATTTATCATTTTTACGATATTTTCGCATCCGACATAGATATGGACCAAAAGGTCTCCTGCCGGCATGCTACGCCTTTGTAATCCTTTGTAAACTGTGAATGCTGAAGAAAATCCGTGTCTTTGTGTACATTGGAGTCTTATGGAGAAGGAAGGGGGCAGATCCAGGGAACTCCCCCTAATCCAGAATGTCACTAAACTACTAGGTTATTGCTAAACTATTCCAGTAACCTTTGAAATTGTGATCCTGTTTAACTTTCATATTTATGAGATACGTTTGGATCAAATTTCGGACCTCAAAGTTCTTTTTTCCTTCAATTTCCTGGAGAAGGAACTTCTGGCGAGTCTTCTCAAGAGCTGTTTGGTAGAGTCTTGTCACATTTCCAATCTCTCTATCTCTCCCTCTCCTTCTCTGTCTCTCTTTCTCTCTCTCTCCCTCCCTCCCTCCCTCCCTCCCTCCTTCTCATTGAACTTTTTTCTTCTTTTTCTTCTTGATTTCCTGGGAAGAAGTTTCTGACTTCTTTCATACCCAGGTTATATTATACACTCATGTATATACATATATGTATATATATATATATATGCATATATGCATGTATCTATGCATATATATATATATATATTTATATACATATACATTTATATATATATATATATATATATATGCATATATATATATATATATATATATATATTTGTGTCATTTTGACATTTGAAAATAAACTCTCCCACTGGAATTCGAACCCTCGCCAGAGCGGTTTGCTCCGTAAAAGGCGAGTAGAGTGACGGTACGGTCCTCGCCTTTTACGCAGCAAGCCGCTGTGGCGAGGGCCCGAATCTCGGTAGGAGAATATATGTATATATATATATATATATATATACATATATATATATATATATATATATATATATACATATGCATATATATATGTATATATATATATATATATGTATATACATATGCATATATATATATATACATATATGTACCTGGGGCAGTGGATTGATTGAGTGATAATTGCTTATTCTGTTTGATTATATTTCATGTTTGCTTCTGACCACATCGAGTCAATGCCCACAGGCTCTACTTCTATTTCCATCATACTTTTTTTTACTGGCTTCCTTAAATTCCTCTCCGTTCCTCATTTACCCTGTTCCCTTCATTCGTTCCTCTAGTTTCGGTTCCCCTCTGTTTACACTATCCACACTTCATTATCTCTCTCTCTCTCTCTCTCTCTCTCTCTCTCTTCTCCCTCTCTCTCTCTCTCCTGCTCTCTCTCTCTCTCTCGCTCTCTCTCTCTCTCTCTCTCTCTCTCTCTCTCTCTCTCTCTCTCTCTCTCTCCTCTCTCTCTCTCTCTCTCTCTCTCTCTCTCTCTCTCTCTCTCTCTCTCTCTTCTACTTCCTCTCTCTCTGTGTCTCCTGCTCTCTCTCTCTCTCTCTCTCTCTCTCTCTCTCTCTCTCTCTCTCTCTCTCTCTCTCTCTCTCTCTCTCTCTCTCTCTCTATCCCAACGATTTTGCACTTATATAGTAGGACACAAACTACTTAAGTTTATAACCATCATTACGATTATGCTAACAACCATTGAGGCTTGGCTTACAGGCTTACACTTGAACACCTTCCAGGCCCAGAGGATTTATTGATAAAATCTTCCAATTTATTGAGGGATAAGGTGAAGACAGGAGCTCTACAGGAAACCTTACAGGCCTGTATTTATTTAGAAAAATAGATATATGTAAACATGGATATATTTTCTTTCAATTCATGTCATTGATTTTTCTATCCCACTATTTTCTTCGTTTACCTTTGCTGCTATACTTCTATTTCTCTCTCTCTCTCTCTCTCTCTCTCTCTCTCTCTCTCTCTCTCTCTCTCTCTCTCTCTCTCTCTCTCTCTCTCTCTCTCTCTCTCTCTCTCTCTCTCTCTCTTCCTCTCTCTCCTCTCTCTGTCTTCGTTATTACCTCTTGACTTACTTTACGCCCACGTTGCCGCTCATCATCTATTTTTGAGCTTCAGATGGTGACCTAACACTTCCACACACCAAGAACCTTCCCCTCCTCCACCTCCTTCGTCCTCTTCCCAATTCTTCCCTTCTTTTTCCCTCCTCTTCCTTCCTCTTCCCTCCTCTTCTCTCCACTCTCCTCTTTTTCTTTCTCTTTTCACCCCTCCTCTCCTCCTCTTCCTTCCTCCTCTCCTCCCTCATCATCTTTCGTCTTCCTTTTCCCTCCTCCCCTTTCCTCTTCTTCCCTCCTCTTCTCTCCACGTTCCTCTTTTTCTTTCTCTTTTCACCCCTCCTTTCCTCCTCTTCCTTCCTCCTCTCCTCTCTCCTCATCTTCCTTCTTCCTTTTCTCTCCTCCCCTTCCCTCCTCTTCCATCCTCTTCTCTCTATTTTCCTCTTTTTCCTTCTCTTTTCACCCCTCCTCTCCTCCTCTTCCTTCCTCCTCTCTTCCCTCCTCATCTTCCTCCTCCCTCTTCCATCCTCCCCTGCCTTCCTCTTCCCTCCTCTTCTCTCCACTCTCCTCTTTTTCTTCCTCTTTTCACCACTCCTCTCCTCCTCTTCCTTCCTCCTCTCCTCCCTCCTCATCTTCCTTCTTCCGTTTTCCTCCTTCCCTTCCCTGCGCTTCCCTCCTCTTCTCTCCACTTTCCTCTTTTTCTTTCTCTTTTCATCTCTCCTCTCCTCCTCTTCCTTCCTCCTCTCCTCGCTCCTCATCTTCCTTCTTCCTTTTTCCTCCTCCCCTTCCCTGCTCTTCCCTCCTCTTCTCTCTATTTTCCTCTTTTTCTTTCTCTTTTCACCTCTCCTCTCATCCTCTTCCTTCCTCCTCTCCTCCCTCCTCATCTTCCTTCTTCCTCTTCCATCCTCCCCTTCCTTCCTCCTCCCTCCTCTTCTCTCCACTTTCCTCTTTTTCTTTCTCTTTTCACCTCTCCTCTCCTCCCCTTCCTTCCTCCTCCCTCCTCTTCTCTCCACTTTCCTCTTTTTCTTTCTCTTTTCACCTCTCCTCCTCTTTCTTCCTCCTCTCCTCACTCCTCTTCCTTCCTCCTCTCCTCCCTCCTCATCTTCCCTCTTCCTTTTCCCTCCTCCCCTTCCCTTCTTTTCCCTCCTCTTCCCTCCTCTTCTCTCCAGTTTCCTCTTTTTCTTTCTCTTTTCTCCTCTCCTCTCGTCCTCTTCCTTCCTCCTCTCCTCCCTCCTCATCTTCCTTCTTCCTCTTCCTTCCTTCCCTTCCCTACTCTTCTTCCTTCCTTCCACCCTCCTCTTCTTTTCTCCCTTCACAATTCTTTTATTTTCCTTTTTTTCTCTTTTTTCCTTTTCCTCTTTCCTCCACCTCTCTCTTTTTCCTGTTCCTCTTCTCCTACCTGGTGTGTCCTCTCCCCTCCTCTTCCTCCTCGTCCTCCTCCTACTCCTCCTTTTTTCTTATCCTCCTCCTCCTCCTTCTCCTCCTTTTTCTTTATCCTCCTCCTCTTCCTTCGTCCTCTTTCACTCTCTTCTTGCCTCCTCCTCTTTGCTACTTTTCCCTCCTCTTCCTTCCTCCTCTTCCTTCTTCTTCTTCTTCGCCTCTCCTCTTTTTTCTCTTCTTCCTGCACTTCCTTTTTTCTATTTTTCCTCCGATATGTCCTCTCACTCATCCTCTTCCCTCCTCTTCCCAGCTCTTCCTCCCTCCTCTTCCCTCTTCTTCTTCCAT
>NC_134782.1:55098645-55101145 GCF_046742065.1 Oratosquilla oratoria
AAGACGGTATGAATGATAGACGACAGAGACCTCTAACCACTTCTTCGAATGACCTAGAGGATAGAAGCGCTGGTAAACTACAATCCATAACAACCAACTTCTTTGGATTGTACCTGTCTGGAGTCCTACAATGATGGAACCACATCACGTCGTATGATTTAAGAATACGGACGTTCCCGGGCAGAGGCTTTCTCTGCCACTTCCTTTTCTTCTTCATTCTTTTCTTTTTTGGTTCCTCGTCCTCCTAGGTCGGGTGTGGGGAACCTTTTTATGTGTGCGTGCCAAAATCAACCAAATCTTTGATAAAAAAAATTCTCGCGTGTCAACAGAGTAAAATTGTAGGACTATAAACGAGTACGGACGGAAGAAGCCGTTAGTGTGCCACATTTTGCACGCGTGCCAAAGGTTCCCCACCCCTACTCTAGGCCCAAATGCTTTGCCTTTCTAGTACCTAGGCCTTACTTTTACTAGTAACTAATCGAAATGTTTTCAAACTTGTCCCTATTCAACTTCTCCAAACCTTTCCGAATTTTGTTCCCTCCCTTATCCTTCCATTTTCGAATTCCTTTCTTTTTATTTCTACATTTTTTTTTTCTTCTGCTTCCCACCCCATTCTCTTTTACTACTTCCGTATTCTATTTCTCTTTCTTGGTGTCGGATTTATTTTCTTTTCCTTACTTCAATTTATTTTATTTCTGTTTAATTTATCTTTGTCGTCTTTCTCAGTGACTGCTTCTTGGTCAGAAGCTTGTGTTCACCTCTTGCCACGTTCTAAAGTCTGACGAGGGCTGAGCTGGTCTTCTTCGATTTTCTCGTCACCATAACTAACTCGTTTAGTTCCTCAGTTCTTCTTCCTCCTCCTTCTCCTCCTCCTCCTCCTCCTCCATCTCTTCACCTTGCTCCTCCTCTTCCTCCTCCTCCTCTTCCTCCTCACCCTCCTCCTTCTCCTCTTCTTTTTTCTCCTTCTCCTACTCCTCCTCTTCTTCTTTTTTCCCCTCCACCTACTAATCATCTTCCTCTTCCTCCTCCTCCTTCTCTTCTTTTTCCTCCTCCTCCTCCTCCTACTCCTCCTCGTCTTCTTCTTTTTCCTCCTCCTCTTACTCCTCCTCCATCTCTTCCTCCTCTCCCTCCTCCTCCTCTTCTCCTTTTTTACTCCTCCTCCTACCTCCTCCTCCTCTTCTGCTCTTTCCTCCTCCTCCTACTCCTCCTCCTCCTCTTCTTCAAGGACTTCAAGAAGAAGGAATTCCCCCACGTGGATGTGAACCTCGGGTTGTTCGGCCCCTCTCTTCCACTTCGAAACATGTTCTTCATTCTGCTTCTCCGCTTCTTCCTTGTCCTTTTCCCGTTCCTCTCCACTTTCTCATTCCACATCTCGTCACATCTTCTCCTCTTCTTCTCCCCTTCCACCTCCCTTTCTTCATTCTCCCCTTCTTCCTCTCCCCTTCTTCCTCTCCCCTTCTTCCTCTTCTCCCTTACCTTCTCATCCTCTTCCTCTTCACCTTCCTCCTTCTTTTCACCCTACATTACTTCAGGTCCCCTTATATTTCCCTTCCTCCTCTCCCTACACCTCCTCCTCCTCCTCCTCTTCCTCCTAACTTTATTCTTCCTATCCCTCCACCTCTTCCTCTTCCGCCATCTCCTCTTCCTCCTATCCTTCCTCCTCTCTTCCCTCCTCGCATTCTTTCTACTTTTCCTTCTTTCTTTCATCTTTCCTCTTCTCTTCCTCCTCTTCTTCCCTCACCTTTCTCCTTCTTCTTGAAGCTATTTGAGTAATAAGCATGAGAAGATGTGAACTAAGAATACATAACTAATAAAACTAATAAACAGGTAAGTAAATAAATAAACAAATAAATATATAAATAAACAAATAAATAAATGAATGTATTAATAAATAAATAAAAGAATAAATGAATAGACAGACAAATAAAGGATATACAAATAAATAGATATACAAATAAAAATAAATAGATAAATAAGTAGAAGGATAGTTAAATAGATTAAATATCTGACAAATGAATTAATAAACAAATAAATAAATGATAGATACATAAACTAATTAATCACTCAATCAACCAATGAATGAATCAATCAATTCATAGATACATATATAAACAAATAAGAAGATAATTAAAGCCTGGGTATTTTTCTTTCATTTTTCAAGATTGTACATACATTTAAGCCAAAAGTTATTTTCCTCCTTATTACCGGGCAGACGAAGCAAAGTATAAACCCATCCTACCCGAATCCAGCATCATTAGAGACGTTGATTTTATCGGTGACAATTTTTTTTTCCTTCACGTCATCCTATGACATCTTATCAACGTCATTTCTTTCCCCTCGGGTCCTCACTCTCAACGTCATTTCTTTCCCCTCGGGTCCTCACTCTGTGTCCTTTTTCCTCTCAGACCCATGGCGGGGGGGAGGGGGGAGCGGGGGAGTTTGAGGACATTTTCTTACCTCTGAGTTAGATTTTAATAAAGGGAGAGAGAGGGGCTCAGGG
>NC_134782.1:55103645-55108645 GCF_046742065.1 Oratosquilla oratoria
CATACATACATACATACATACATACATACATACATACATACATACATACATACATACATACATACATACATACATACATACATACATACATACATACGTTGGTACATTGTGACAAGTTGATGAAGGTGGAAAAAGAAGAAGCATAGAGCGAAACCGGTCAGGAATAAACTCAGGAACTCGGAACTAGACCCGTGACTTCTTTTTCCACCTTCATCATACATACATACATACATACATACATACATACATACATACATACATACATACATACATACATACATACATACATACATACATACATACATACATACATACATACATACATACATACATACTCTACCAACTGCGCGCCCACGCGCGCGCGTGTGTGTAAGTGTGTGTCCGTGCGTGTGTGTGTGTGTGTTTGTGTATGTGTACGTTCACGCGAGTTTAGATATTTACACATGTGTTTAATAACAAACCTAAGAGTGATGCAGATACAAGAGAAAGATTATAATTGCAATGACTGATAACAATTATAAATGATAATAATTGCATTTACAGTGACAATTTCCTCCACTTATAAGGAGACTGTGTTCTGATTCACAGGGTCCTCATGGGTATGGTCGAACAGTTTCGTTCTTATGACCTTTCTTATTCTCCCTCGAAGCTCGAGTCAGACCTTTAGCGAAGTTCGGTCGAAATCACCTCAGGTTGCCTTGGGTAATGTGCTTTGGAATTGGATGCAAATATAAGAATGGAACCAGAGGTTTGAGAATATACACCGACTCAACAGTGGGTAATATTTTTCCAGTATTAATTTAGCTGCTTTTAGTTACATCTAAACACGTGTTACACATTATACGCGGACACACGCACACGGATCAGTGGTGTGGTGGTACCGCGCTCGACCGCTGAATCAGTGATTCGAGTTCGATGTCTACCCAATGCTAAAAAATTCAGCATTACTGTACAGCGAGCCAACACTCTAACTCTGGTGGGAAAGTTGTTTTGTGTGCATGCGTTTATGTGTGTGTGTGTGTGTGTGTGTGTGTGTGTGTGTGTGTGTGTGTGTGTGTGTGTGTGTGTGTGTGTGTGTGTGTGTGTGTGTGTGTGTGTGTGTGTGTGTGTGTGTGTGTGTGTGTGTGTGTGTGTGTGTGTGTGTGTGTGTGGTGTGTGTGTGTGTGTGTGTGTGTGTGATTTGCCATGGTCTTGGATCACGTCTTGGACTCGTGGTCGTGGTCGACAGTAATTAACCTCCCAGATGAGAGCTCAGAGCTCTCGTATGACCGATCAATGGTTAATACTGTCACCTTACACACACACACCCAACTCCCCGTTCACGAGAATTGGAGTAACACCCCGCAGCGAAGCGATACTGAATTTTTTTCTGCCCCGGGGGGGTGGAGTCAAACCCAGACCGCCGTAGTGGCAGGCGAGAACTCTAACCACAGCGCCACGAGGTGTGTGTGTGTGTGTGTGTGTGTGTGTGTGTGTGTGTGTGTGTGTGTGTGTGTGTGTGTGTGTGTGTGTGTGTGTGTGTGTGTGTGTGTGTGTGTGTGTGTGTGTGTGTGTGTATTCACCTTGGTATTCACCTTGGTCTTTGGATCACGTATTGGATTCATGATCGGCAGCTACTTACCTCCCGGAAGAGAGCTCAGAGCTCGTATGACCGATCTATGGATAATGCTATGACCTTACACGCACACACACACACGCAACTTCCCGTCCACTAGAGTCAGAGTAACGATCCGAAGCGCAGCGATACCGAAATAATTTCGGCCCTGGGCATGATTCGAACCAGGTAGTGCGAGCACCCCCATACCTCTCCGTCCAGTGCTCTATCAACAGCGCCACAGAGTCGTGTGTGTGAATGTGTGTGCGTGCGTGTGTGTGTGTGTGTGTGTGTGTGTGTGTGTGTGTGTGTGTGTGTGTGTGTGTGTGTGTGTGTGTGTGTGTGTGTGTGTATGCGTGAGTGTGTGTGTGTGTGTGTGTGTGTGTGTGTGTGTGTGTGTGTGTGTGTGTGTGTGTGTGTGTGTGTGTGTGTGTGTGTGTGTGTGTGTGTGTGTGTGTGTGTGTGTGTGTGTGTGTGTGTGTGTGTGTGTGTGTGTGTGTGTGTGTGTGTGTATGACGCACACACCGAGAAATATATGACCAATCTAATATTTATATGTACCAGTGTCAAAATGCATTCTCCGTCCTGTTTTGTTTATTTCTGTAATTGTTAGCGAATTAAGAAAATTATTCTCTTTTTGCACGTGCGAAATTACAGAGCTGGAGTTTTTTTTCTCTTTTTTTTTTACGCGATGGTCATATAGGGTCGTAACGTTTTACTAGAGTGATATCGCGTAAAAAGAAACCGCGAATAAAGACGTTCCGCGTATTCTCGCGCCTAAAAAACGCACGCCATGGCTTGTATGAACAGTTGGGGAAATAAGTTTTTCGATACTTTGCTGTCGTGTGTTGATATCAAAAGGACACAAGAGACTCAATTTGTGTTTTGTTGATGCATTACTGCGACAGTTTTCCTTTTTTGTTCCTTTCAAAAAATAAAAAAAGGGGAAAAAAAAGGGAGGGAGACCAAAGTTTTGGTTTTTTGCCTTCCTTGTGTAAAAAAGCGTGTGTGTGTGTGTGTGTGTGTGTGTGTGTGTGTGTGTGTGTGTGTGTGTGTGTGTGTGTGTTTGTGTGTGTGTGTGTGTGTGTGTGTGTGTGTGTGTGTGTGTGTGTGTGTGTGTGTGTGTGTGTGTGTGTGTGTGTGTGTGTGTGTGTGTGTGTGTGTGTGTGTGTGTGTGTGTGTGTGTGTGTGTGTGTGTGTGTGTGTATACGTGTGTGTGGGGGGGGGTTGATGGGGGAGGGTGGATGGTAGAAGATGGGGGGTCGAGGAGAAGGGGGAATAATTGAAGTTTGGGAGAAGTACGGTACCTCTGAATGTATCAAATGTTGTTGCAGTTCGAATTGAACTGTACCTTACCAACGCCTCTCTTCTTGTGAAATCGATGGGGCTTGAAGATTGGGTTAATTACTTATAGGATTAAGATTAGTTACATTTATGTTAAATTTCATTGCAATTATCATGACTATAGATAACAATATCAATATGTTCTTTTCATAAAATTCCGTGTAGTGCCTTCAATGTTATTAAGGACTTATGGTTTTGATCATTTGAATATTTTTATTGTTCTATAGAAAAACATTAATATTTATAAGATTAGATATTTCTTCCAATTTGCATTTTGACGCATGACTGCCCACAGGAATAGAACAGCTGGTAAATTACAGCTGGCCCTGTTGAGCTACAATACTAGTGCAATATATATTGATGTAATACAATAACACACAAATGTATTGAACATTAATCTTCGAATTATTCGTTCCTCATGCATTCATTAACATCTAAATAAACATTACGTAATTTTACACGCATCCATTATTAATCTTTTTTGTGTAAAAATAATTTAGATTTGGTAAATGTTGAAATTGATTTTATATAAAAAAAAATCCTATACATAAACACTGGTCATGAGTATATCAAGAACCATATAATTACTTATATTTACTAATATTCACCTACATTCACTTGCATTAATATTCACCAATATTCACAAATGATCACATAGAATCACATATATTCTTTAATATTCATTTTTAATTACTTATACTTACTTATATTCACTCACATACTCTTTTATTCATAAATACTTACTTATATATGTACTTATATTCATATATATTCATTTACATTCACTAATATTTACTCATACTCGCTAAAGTTAATTTATATTCAATAATACATACTACTATTTACTAATATTCACTTGTATTCACTTATATTCACAAATATTTTTTCATATTCAAATATATCTACTTCTATTCACCAATATATATATATACTTATATTCATTTATATTCACTAATATTTACTCATACTCACTAAAGTTAATTTATATTCAATAATACATACTACTATTTATTAATATTCTTTGATACTTGTATTCACTTATATTCACTAAAAAAAATCATATTCCAATATATCTACTTCTATTCACCAATATTTGCCTACATTTACTTATATTCACTAATATTCACTTAGATTTACTTGTTTTCACTGATATTTAGTTACATTTCCTCATATTCAACTTATGTTAATTTCCCTTGTAATCGTATCATCATCGAAGTACTATTTCCAAACATTGGTATTTCATTTAGGTAATGAAAAAAATCCTTTTTAAGTCCCAGTGTAATAGACTTAGGACTGGTGACTAAATTGATAGGTTTGAGGGTGATACTGGTAGTGATTGCCTTGTTTTTCCATTTATTTAATAGTTGGGGCTATTTTGGATGTTTGCATCTAGTTATAGTTTTTTGTTTTGCATGGAAGGGTATGAATTTGTTTTTGTAAATTTTATTGCCATAAGTAAATCTAAGTTATAAAGAGTCATAGATAAATGTTTTTTTTTTCAAAATAATGAAGCTATTACGTAAAAAGTCATCCAAAGAAGCTTTGTTACAGGTTTCAGGACTGAGTGAAAAATAAAACAGGACAAAGAAAAGCAAAGAAAAGTATTAAAGTCATAAAAACATTTACCCTTCGTTGATTTTAACTGCTGACCTCAGTCATTTTTTCTTCTTTTCTTTTTTTGAAAGACATTTTATACGTTTTTTTTTTTTTTTTTTTTAGACATCTTTAACGATTTCAACTGTGAGTAGTGACCCTGCAAGTCTCCTAGAAGGAAGCTCATTACAGAAGGAAGATCAAATCTTTCTCGGAAGGGTTCTACATTTAAAGTTAAATTGACCATCCCTTGCGGAGACTTCCGAAAGAATGTCCCGATTTTTCTTGTGACAAGTGGAGGAACCAAAAGGTCTTTATCATCGGTAAGCATAGTTTGAAGCTTTTTTGGCTTCTTCTTTGGTCTTTTAAAATATCCTCAAAAGTCCTTAGTCCTCACCAGCCTTCAGACCAATTTGCTCATTTTCATTTAGACACTTTTGAACAGATTCTTTTGGCTTCTGTCTTTGTC
>NC_134782.1:55143645-55146145 GCF_046742065.1 Oratosquilla oratoria
TTCCTCTTTGCCTCCTACTTCCCCCTCGCCTTCTCCTACTTCTTCTTCTTCTTCTTCTCCCTCTTTTTTTTTATCATCATCTTCTTTGTATTCTTCTTTGTATTCTTCTTATCCTTCTTCTTCCTCTTCCTTTTCTTCTTTAAGAATTTCTAAACAAGTCTGATTGCCATCCCAATGGATGAGCGTTGGTATATGTACACAGTCAAGTATTTAAGAAGATATCTTCATCCATGAAGAACTGATAGCCGGTGACTACTCTACCCCTCCCCCGATTTCAGGTGGTGACCGTTGCCAGCTGCAACTGGGCTGCGGATTCTTCACTATGTGAAACTCAAGATAATTATTAATTAGTTTAATCTTCCTAAAGCTCTCATATTCATGAAGTTTTTGTTCTAGTGAAGTTATGAAAGATGTCTTTCAATTCCTGAAATGAGGTTTTCAGGGACTATTTAGTCTTCTTGGAGCTTCAGGAAATGTCTTTGACTACTTCTGCACTGAAGTTGACGTCAAACAATTTTATCTAATTGGAGTGAAAAAGATGATTTAGTTTAGCGGCAGCCGGTATATGATATCTTTTGCTTAGACTTACATTTAAAAAATCTAGAATTAAGTTTGTTTTCTTGACATTTAATTAATTATGTAGATTAATTTTGTTTTTATATATTGATTGAAACATAAGATATTTCAATCAGTTACAATGATTATTTTTTATATTTGTATAGCTTATCTATTTCGTCTTCAACTTATCCTGTTTTATCATTATCTTCCTCATCTTCCTCCTATTCTTCTTCTTCTTCTTCTTCTTCTTCTTCTTCTTCTTCTTTCTCTTCTTCTTCTTCTTCTTCTTCTTCTTCTTCTTCTTCTTCTTCTTCTTCTTCTTCTTCTTCTTCTTCTTCTTCTTCTTCTTCTTCTTCTTCTTCTTCTTCTTCTTCTTCTTCTTCTTCTCCTTCTTCTTCTTCTTCTTCTTCTTCTTCTTCTTCTTCTTCTTCTTCTTCTTCTTCTTCTTCTTCTTCTTCTTCTTCTTCTTCTTCTTCTTCTTCTTCTTCTTCTTCTTCTTCTTCTTCTTCTTCTTCTTCTTCTTCTTCTTCTTCTTCTTCTTCTTCTTCTTCTTCTTCTTCTTCTTCTTTTTCTTCCTTTAACTCCTCCTTTTTCCTCGTCTCCCCTTGTCCTCCTGCTCCTCTTCCACCTCCTTTTCTTCCTCTTCTTCTCTCCTCTTCTATCTTCTCCGCCTTTTCATCCTCCTACTATCCCTCATCTCTTCTCCTCTTCCCTCTTCTCCAACTTGTCCTCCTCCTCCTCCTCTTTCCTCTCCTTCTCTCCTCTTTTCTTTTCTACTTCTTCCTTTCCATCTACTTCTTCCTTCTCCATCTTGTCCTCCTCTTATTCTTCTTCCTCACATTTCCTCCTCTTTCCTCTTCTCAACTTTTACTCTGCTTTTCCTCGTTTTCCTCCTCCTCCTCGTCGTCTTTGTCTTCTTTGCTCACATCATCTTCTTCGTCTTCTTCCTTTTCCTCATCTTCTTTGTCTTTGTCATCTTCTTCGTCTTGGTCTTCTGTGTCTTCTGCGTCTTCGTCCTCCTTTTTGTCTTCTTCGTTTTCTTCGTATTCTTTTTCATTTTCATCTTTTTCATCTTCTTCGTCTTCTTCGTCTTTGTCTTCGTCTACTTCGTCTTCTTCGTCTTCTCCGTCTTCTTCATCTTCTTCGTCTTCTTCGTCTTCTCCGTCTTCTTCATCTTCTTCGTCTTCTTCCTCTTCGTCCTCTTCGTCTTCTTCGTCTTCTTCGTCTTCTTCGTTTTCTTCGTCTTCTTCGCCTTCTTCGTCTTCTTCGTCTTCTTCGTCTTCTTCGTCTTCTTCGCCTTCTTCGTCTTCGTATTCTTTGCCTTCGGCTTCTTCGCCTTCTTCGTCTTCGTCTTCTTTGCCTTCGTCTTCTTTGTCTTTGTCTTCTTCGTCTTCTTCGTCTTCTTCGTCTTCTTCGTCTTCTTCGTCTTCTTCGTCTTCTTCGTCTTCTTCGTCTTCTTCGTCTTCTTCGTCTTCTTCGTCTTCTTCGTCTTCTTCGTCTTCTTTGTCTTCTTCGTCTTCTTCGTCTTCTTCGTCTTCTTCGTCTTCTTCGTCTTCTTCGTCTTCTTCGTCTTCTTCGTCTTCTTCGTCTTCTTCGTCTTCTTCGTCTTCGTCTTCTTCGTCTTCTTCGTCTTCTTCGTCTTCTTCGTCTTCGTCTTCTTCGTCTTCTTCGTCTTCCTCGTCTTCTTCGTCTTCTTCGTCTTCTTCGTCTTCTTCGTCTTCTTCGTCTTCTTCGTCTTCTTCGTCTTCTTCGTCTTCTTCGTCTTCTTCGTCTTCTTCGTCTTCTTCGTCTTCTTCGTCTTCGTCTTCTTTGCCTTCGTCTTCTTCGTCTTCGTTTTCTTCGTCTTCTTTGTCTTCGTATTCTTCGTCTTCGTCTTCTTCGTCTTCGTCTTCTTCGTCTTCGTCTCCTGCGTCTTCTTCGTCGTCTTTACTTGTGGGATATT
>NC_134782.1:55151145-55156145 GCF_046742065.1 Oratosquilla oratoria
TCTTCCTTCCTCCCTGCCCTCCTCCATTTTTTCTTGCTTCCTTACTTCCTTCCTTTCTCTCTCCCTCCTTCCTCCATCCCTTCCTTTCTTCCTCCCTCCCTTTTCCTCCTTCCTTTGTCCCTCTCTCCCTCCCTCTCTTTCTTCCTTCCTTCCTGTTTGCATTCTTTCCTTTCTTCCTTCTCCCTTTCCTTTCTTCCTTCCTTCCTTCCTTCCTTCCCTCTTCCCTTCCTTCCCTCGATCGGTGCGAAACTCAGCAGTTCATCAATTTGCAAGCGTGTTTGTTTTCCCCGAAATTAATTTTCCCCAAATCATCCATTTCAAATCTTTATATCCCAAGTCCACCAGCGTGGCTTCTCAGTCCCCTCCCCCCTAAAAAAAAAAAAAAAAAAAAATCCCCCACCCCCCACGAAGACCACAAGAATTTCGATTTCAATTTCCGAGTGAACTTGGGGTTTTACTGAATGCAGACAGTTGTACCAAATTTTCTTGCAGACCCCATGGTGTTTTCCCTCCAGAATCGAAATCTCATCTCGGGCCAAACTAGCAAAACACACAGCTGCAGGCTGGGATATTTTTTTTCCTCTTTTTTTTTTGTGTTCTTATTAATTCCGCTGTGGCTAAATCCTGGCTTTTTTAACCTTTATTAATTCTGCTGTAGCTAAAGCCAGACTTTATTTATCTTTTATTTTTTTGGGGGGAGGGGGGGAGTGATTGTAGAGAAAAGGATATCCTTATATATATATATTTCTAATTAGGGAACGCCCTACAGAAAAAAATATTTATCTAATAATGACATCACCAGATTGATGGCAGCAAATTTATTTGTTTTCATAAATTGTATGTAAATACGTTTGTGTCCGTACTTACACTATGAGGTCGTGCTATACACAGAGAGACAGTCAGGTAGTCGAAAACATGGAAACATACGAAGAACAAAAAATATGTAAAAAAAAAAGTAAAAGAATCATGAGGAATATAAAGAATATGTGTTACTACACAGAATAAAAAAAAAGAAACAAAAAAGAATAAAAACAAAAATAAAAGAATGAAAAATAAATCAATAAAAAGATATTGGCAGAGAGCACACGGATATATATGTGAAGATGAATTTGGAATAAAAAGAAGGATCCAGAAAGCCTTAAGTAAGAGAAAATAAAGTATATATACATAGAAAAAGTAAGAAAAATTAATTATTAGATAAACAGACTCGTCTAGATGTAAATGGAAAAAGAATATTGAGGTTTAGAAACAAACTTAAAACGTAAATAAGTAAAAACAAAATAGACAAATGAGAAAGTAAATAAGTAATAAATAAATACATATATGAATGAATAAATAAAAAAACAGATAAATAGACAAACAAATATATGAATAAGTAAATGAATAGATAAATAGATAGACAAGATGAATAGATAAATATAGAAAAATAGATATACAAATGAATGAATAAATAAATAGTAAAAATTTAATGAATCAATAACAAGTATATATATATATATATATATATATATATATATATGTATAAATTGATAAATAGATAAATATGGATGAATGAATGAATAAATAAATAAGAATAATGAATAAACAAATAAGTAAATAGATAAATAAATACACTAGTTAAAAATAAATAGATATATGAATATATAAGTAAATAAATAAATGAATGAATAAGTAAATAATGAATTTATTGATTTATCTATTTATTTATATTTTTATTTATTTATTTATTCATTAGTTTATTTATTATATTATTCTCCAGTCATTAAAGAAAACAGGATGACTATAGTCTATAGGGTTGTCGTTAACTTTCCAAAGGCTTTGATTACATAGAAGTAATACAAGTGATGGAAAACTGAGGGGAAAGAAAATGCTACGTGACTCTGGTCCATAAGGTGAAAACAAAGAAGACTAGAAGGCGAAAGAGTGGTAGGCGATGCTAAGAAAGTACTTACGGTGGTTTTGAGAGTGATGCAGTATGGGATGTGTGTGAAAAATTAGGAAAAAGCAAAAGAAATGAAAGACAAAAGAGATTAAACAAAGAAATAACATTGAATAAAAATGAAAATAAAAAACGAGCCAAAAAATGCTTAGAAAGTACTTACGGTGGTTTTGAGAGTGATGCAGTATGGGATGTGTGTGAAAAATTAGGAAAAAACAAAAGAAATTAAAGACAAAAGAGATTAAACAAAGAAATAACATTGAATAAAAATAAAAATAAAAAACGAGCCAAAAAAAAATAAATAAAAAAGAGGAAAAGGTATCATCGTATTTGATCTTTGGAAATGAAATTTGGATTTTGCCTCATCGACGCGAGAGCCCCTTTGTCGCCTTGGCCCCCACAGGCACCGACACACCCGGACGCATACGCCGTCATCTCGTATCTTTTCCGCACAGACGACCAAACAACCTCCTCTTCCTCCTCCTCCTCTTCCTCCTCCTCCTCCTCCTCCTCCTCCTTCACCTCCTCCTCCTCCTCCTCCAACCTCCTCTTCTTCCTCCTCCTCCTCCTCCTTCTCCTCCTCCTCCTCCTCCTTATTCTCCTCCTTCTCCTCCTCCTCCTTCTTCCCCTCCTCCTTCTCCTCCTCCAACCTCCTCTTCCTCCTCCTCCTCCTCCTCCTCCTTCCCCTCCTCCTCCTCCTCCTCCTCCTCCTCCTTCCCCTCCTCCTCCTCCTTCCCCTCCTCCTCCTCCTTCCCCTCCTCCTCCTTCCCCTCCTCCTCCTTCACCTCCTCCTCCTCCTCCAATCACCTCCTCCTCCTCCTCCTCCTCCTCCTTCTCCTCATTTTCATCCTCCTTCTTCTGTTTCCCCTCTTCCTCTTCCTCCTACTTCTCCTTTTCTTTCTCCTCATTTTCATATTCCTCCTCCTCCTTCTCCTCCTCCTCCTCTTCCTCCTACTTTCATTGCTCCTCTTCCTCCTACTTCTTCCCCTCCTCTTCCTCTTACTTCCCCTCCTCCTCTTCCTCCTACTTCGATTCCTCCTCTTCCGCCTACTTCTCTTTTTCCTCCTCCATCTTTTTCCTAATGCTTCTTTTTCTCCTCCTCTCCTTCCTCGTCCTCCTCATTTCCTCCTCCTCCTTGTCCTCCTCCTTTTCTTCCTCCTCCTCGTCCTCCTTATCTTCTTCCTACTTCTTCTCCTTCTTTTCGTCCCATTTCTCCTTCTCTTCCTGCCACTTCTCTTTCTCCTCCTCCTCTTCTCTTCTTCCTCTTTTCTCCTCCCCTTCCTCCTCTTCTCCCCCTCCCCCTCTTCTGATTCTCCTCCTCCTCCTTTTCTCTTCTCCTCCTCCTCCTTCTCCTTCCCCGTCCTCCTCCTCTTCTCCTCCTCCCCCTCTTCTGATTCTCCTCCTCCTTTTCTCTCCTCCTCCTCTTCCTCCTCCTCCTCCTCCTCTTCCTCCTCCTCTTCCTTTCTCGTCCTCCTCCTCTTCCTCCTCCTCCTCCTCTCTCGTCCTCCTCCTCTTCCTCTTAACTTCTTCCTCACTCTCATTCTCTTGCTCCTTCATTCTCGACATTCTCTATCTCCCCTCCTCCTCCCCCTCCTCCTCCTCTTCTCTTCTCTTCCTCCTCCCTTCTCCTCACTTCCCTCCGACCCTCATCCCCTGTACACCCGCTTATCCCCGCGAATCCCACTATCCACTCCTTTTTCCTCAAGGTGTCAGTTCCCCCTCTCTCTCTTTATCTACCTATCTCTCTCTTTATCTCTCTCTATATCTCTATCTATCTATCTATCTATCTATCTATCTATCTATCTATCTATCTATCTACCTATGTATGTATGTATGTATGTATGTATGTATGTATGTATGTATGTATGTATGTATGTATGTATGTATGTATGTATGTATGTATGTATGTATGTATGTATGTATGTATGTATGTATGTATGTATGTATGTATGTATGTATGTATCTACCTATGTATGTATGTATGTATGTATGTATGTATGTATGTATGTATGTATGTATGTATGTATGTATGTATGTATGTATGTATCTACCTATGTATGTATGTATGTATGTATGTATGTATGTATGTATGTATGTATGTATGTATGTATGTATGTATGTATGTATGTATGTATGTATGTATGTATATATGTGTATGTATGTATCTATCTCCTGTCATTGCTTTCTATTATGTTCTATTCTTCTCTCAATTCTCTTTACCCCACGTTTGTGGTTCTTCTATTATTTCTTCTTTACTTTTTTCCTTTTATTCTCTCTTGTTTTTCTTTCATTGATTTGCTTTTTATTTTCTATTCTTTTTCCTCTTATTCTTTCACCTCTATTATTTCATTGATCTATTTAATTTTCTATATATTTTTTCATTTATTTATTTAGACTTTTCTTAATTTCGTTCTCATCCCATGTGGGACCGTTTTCGAAATTTTCTTTTTCCTTTTATCTTCTGATTCCTTGTTCATTCTTCCCTTTTCTTAATTTTCGTTTTATTTTTCCACTTCATTCAACTCCGCTTCTGTCCTTTTTCCTCTTTTATTTTTATTCCATTCACCCACCCCCTCTCCCTTTCCTCTCTCTTCCCTTCCCTTCCTTTCCTTTCTCTTCCCTTCTCTCTCCTACTCTTCCCCTCCTCTCTCCTACCCTCTCTTCCCCTTCCCTTCCCTCTCTTCCCTTTCCCTCCCATCCCCTTCCCTCGCCTTCCCTTTCATTCCCTCCCCTCCCCCTCCCCCTCCCTCCCCTCCCCTTTCCTTCCCCCTCCCCTCGCCCCCCTCCCCTCCCCCTCCCTCCCCTCCCTCCTTCCCCTCCCCTCCCCTCCCCCTCCCCCTTCCTCCCCTTTCCTCCTCTCATTTTTACTTCTTTATTCCATTTCATTCTTCTCTCCGTTCACTTTCCACCCCTCCACTCCCCTCCCTTCCCTTTCCTCCCCTCTCTCCCCCCTCCCCTTCCCTTTTCTCCCCTCCACTACTTTTCCTTCCCCTTCCATCTCCTCCCCTCTCCTCTCCTCCCCCTCATCTCCCCTTTTTATCTCCTCCCCTCCTCCCCCTTC
>NC_134782.1:55198645-55203645 GCF_046742065.1 Oratosquilla oratoria
GATTAAGTATTTGATCTCATTAGCTAAGCAACTAGTGTCTTGTGTAGAATTACTGCAGCATCGAGTTCATTTAGGACTGACATTGCAAAAGTAAGTTGTAATCGTCTTTGAGAAATGTACGAAGGAATTTGAAACAAGTCTTGATATCAAAAAGTGTAGTAGTTGGAAGCGATGTAATTTTAATAATGCCCTCATGACATGAATAGACTATAATGTTATATATAAACTTCTATCTCTGATTCCATAAGATAGTTCTAGACTTTCTTTTACATACAAATCATCTGGACAAACCAAGAAGAAATAAAGCAAATCTTACTCTTACTTACTCTGTTGGTTGTCAGGCCGGACGGCCCTTCACCGCTTTCACTATGCCTCTCCAGATGGTTCTATCCTCTGCCAATTCCTTCCAGTCCTCTCTTGGTGCCACCCTCTCCACGTCCTTCTTTACTCCTTCCATCCATCTGTACCTGGGTCTCCCTACTGGTCGTCTGCCCTCTACTTTTCCTTCCATCACCTTCTTTGGTAGTCCGTCTGCCTCCATTCGTACGCAGTGTCCAGTAAAGTAAATCATCATTCTTTATTATATTATATCTTTAACATGGGTACAATATTATAAAATCACCAATGTTAAGGGAAAAGATATATAAACATCTCTCTTTATTATCTATCTTTGCACAGATTTCCTTGAGCGTATTATATAAATTCCAACTTTTGTTTTACACCAAAAGCTACAGAATATATGTTGAATATACCTGACACTTAAAAGAGAATATATAAAACTATTTTGACTTGAATTAGAATATCCTTTTTTTAATTCCCAATGTTATATATATATATATATATATTTATATATATATATATATATATATTGTATATATATATATATGTATATATATACATATATATATATATATATGTATATATATATATACATATGAATATATTGCAAATATTCTTCAACATATTTTCTATTTACCTTTGCATTTATTTATCTATTCATTTATTCATTATCCATTTATTAGTTTATTCATATATTCATTTTTACTTATTCATTAATTATTATCTATTTCGTTTTATTTTCATAAATTTATAAAATCACTTATTATTTATCTATTTACTCATTTATTTACTTATTTATTTATTTATTTATTTATTTATTTATTTATTTATTTATTTGTTTATTTATTTTTCATTCATTCAAATACTTATCTATATATTTGCTTATCCATGCCTTTATGTATTTATTTACTTGTTTATCTACTTTGTATGAGTATATTTATCCATGTATCTATTTGTCTATTCATCTATTTTTTATTCCTTATTATTCAACGAGTATATCCCTATCCAGTCTGTTCTCTAGGGATATCTGTCGAGGGAATGCGCAACAATGAAATATTTTAAACTTCATCCAATCACTTTTAGTACTATATTCCACCAATTACCTTTCCCTTTTATCTTTGTTAGTGATTTTGATTATACTTTGTGTTTTTATATGCTTGTCTATTTATATGCTTATTTATATTTTTTACTTATTTGTTTATTTAATAATATATTTACTTGTTTATTTGTTATTTATTTACTTAGTTATATATTTATTTATTTGTTTATATATATATATATATATATATATATATATATGTTTTTTGTGGGAGAAAGTATACGCTGGACTCGTCGAGTCCAGCGTATACTTTCTCCCACAAAAATGGTTCCTGGACTCCGGCTATTTACGAATATATATATATATGTATATATATACATATATATATATATATGTATACATATATATATATATATATATATATATATATATATATATTATGTATATATATATATACATGTATACATATACATATATATATATATATATATATATATATATATATGTGTGTATGTGTGTATGTATACTTATATATTTATTTGTTTTATTTGGTTATTTATTTATTCATTTATCTATTTATTCATTCATCAAATAATTCATTTACTCATCCATTTATTTAGTTATTTTCGTATTTACCAAAGATTAACAAAAGAGAAAAGTCTTTTTATGAAGATGAGATAATATTAAAAATAAATGTCAGAATTCTTAGTTGTAAATATGCAACATCTTTCAAACTCTCATCAATATCATCAACTGATATCTCTTATCAGTATCATAAACTGATAAAGACAGAAGATGAAAATATTCCTTCGACTTTTCTGCGAGAAAGTCATCTCCATGCCTTATGTAGGCCTTATTCATGGTACTGCCTAGTGTAGGCCTTATGGTCTCTTGCAGTCTCCTTCATTCTTATGTTCTTCAAAGCTCATCAACATTTGTCATCTCCGTGTGGAGGTGCAGCCCTGAGAGGCTGGCCTTTGGTTACCGGAGAAGACCAAAGGTTTCTCCTGTTCAGGTGTGTGTATATCCAACCCTTTTCCTTTCACGTAAACATTATCAACCGGTGACTGATCAATGCTGTTCATCGGTTACATTGAAACAGATTCAGTAATACAAGAAAATGGTGCAAAGACTCTTTCTTGAGTGATATAGAGATGGGCCCGAGGATCGTGGCTGGCTACTTTAGGGTTGTGGGTTTTCTAAGGCGAAGAAACATGTAGCAACATTGTTATTGTTATTGTTATTGTTATCGTTATCGTTATCGTTATCGTTATCGTTATCGTTATCGTTATCGTTATTGTTATTGTTTTGTTATTGTTTTGTTATTGTTCTTCCTTTTGCTATTGCTATTGCTATTACTATTGTTATTATTATTGTTATTGTTTTGTTATTGTTTTGTTATTGTTTTGTTATTGTTTTGTTATTGTTTTGTTATTGTTTTGTTATTGTTTTGTTATTGTTTTGTTATTGTTATTGTTATTGTTATTGTTATTGTTATTGTTATTGTTATTGTTATTGTTATTGTTATTGTTATTGTTATTGTTATTGTTATTGTTATTGTTATTGTTATTGTACTCGTACATTACACAGAAATATATTATCAAAGAACAGCATCAACGTATAATTTGCTTGTGTTTTGAATATTCATTGAATATAAATACTGGCAGGCATGCTAGTATGATATTTGTAACAAATAACAATGCATTTCCCGTACACACACGCGCACACACACACACACACACACACACACACACACACACACACACACACACACACACACACACACACACACACACACACACACACACACACACACACACACACACACACACACACACACACACACACACACACACACACACACACACACACACACACACACACACACACACACACACACACACACACACACACACATACACACTGGGTCAGTAGATAGAATTATTCATGAATGTGATTATTGTACATCTGGCAGCCAGGTCACTGAATCAGGTATACTAAACAAGGCTGGAAACCAGATATTCATGCTTCACATTTTTCTTCGTAGTTTCACATTTCTGTGTCCGTATGAATGCTCTTTATGCATTAGAATGACCGCTAATATGTGGGAAAAAATCAGCATTCACTGTATTATGACTTTGGAAGTATTCGTGTGTTCCATGTATACAGCATATTTATGATTACCTCTACGCTATTTCCACTGCCTGTTTATATACAAAGGTTTGTTTTTCCCCACTTTAAAGGGGTAGTTTAATCAAAACAATGAAAAGAAAGGCCTCTAGTCTTCTCGTTCTGTTTCATTTAATTGCGTTTTAATACGTAAGGGAACGTAGTAGTGGTAGTCTTGTCCCCTACCACAGTGTGTTAAACGAGAAGAGATATGAAAACTCGTATGTTCTGCTTTTTTACTCTACTTTTCTAAATATGAATACAAAACCATTTATTATTGAATGGAGTGAAGAAAATATAAATTCTTTCACATATATAAATTTTTCCACATATATAAATTTTTTCACATATGAATTTTATCTTGTGTATTTTTACTGAAAGCTGTAGCCTAAGCCATTGTATTCCCCCAACCTTAAGAGAATCGTAAATTTGGGAATTTGTGAGTTCCCTGCGGGTGTATTGCGTTGTTCAGTCACCTTACGAGTATTGCATTTCTTTACTGATAACCAGAGATTCTACCCTTTGGGACAATATCGCGTCGAAGAGATGTAGCCGTAGGAGTAGTATAGGAGATATAAGGAGAGAAATAGACAGAAAGTATATTATGCTCTACTCTATTAGCTATCGGGACTGCTGCCTCACTATGCCTCTCCAGACTGGTCTGTATTCAGCCGTTTCTCTCCAGAAAGAAGATATAGTGGAAGTTATATGCGGTTAGGGAGATAACAGGGAATAGGGGTGAGTGAAGAATGGTTGTGTACGAATGATATTTTGGCGCAGTCCAAAGGGATTTCTCCCAGTCTTCTCTAAATTTCACATGAGGTGACGGGGAAGAGTCGCCGTTTAAGTGAGACGGCCCTGCTGTGGATGTGCTACATCTTGCTGCAATGCTTCTGGGGCTGGAGACAGGGATGACCCCTCATCCACGAGGAGCTAAGATGAGAGATGGGAAAGGGTGGGAGTGGCTACATCCCTTATATAGGGGAAAAAGCCTTTGTTTTTTAGATAGATAGATAGATAGATAGATAGATAGATAGATAGATAGATAGATAGATAGATAGATAGATAGATAGATAGATAGATAGATAGATAGATAGATAGATAGATAGATAGATAGATAGATAGATAGATAGATAGATAGATAGATAGATAGAAAGACGGATTTCTTCTTATACGAGAGGATAGTTTACAACCAGTATGGGTAACTCAGCAGTGGCTCTGTCCATGTGTACCAATATCACGCTGAGGACGTACAGTCATGGAGGAGGATAGAGAGAAAGCTATAAAGAGAGTATAAGAGAGGAGGAATGAGAAAGTGTTAGAAGAATTCAAAACTTAAATTCGAATGAAGGTTAACTTCGATGGAGATGGAAAAAGGGAGATATTAAGTAGCGTAAAATACAGGAGGAATAGAACATGTTGGAATAATTCGTCATCGTATAGCGATTTCTAG
>NC_134782.1:55216145-55218645 GCF_046742065.1 Oratosquilla oratoria
ATACTCTAAGATGAAAATGAACATAGAAATTTACATAAAAGAATATAGAAATAAAACTACGTTTTTGGAATGATGTTAGATGATGTTATATGATGATAGATGATATTAGAGGATTTAGGATCAAATTATACATCTTGAAATAATATTTTGCCAGCCTGCATAATCTCATTTGAAGCACTAGATAGAATTGTACAAAACATTAGATTTTTTTCATACAACCGCGAGTCGTCATCATGGTTTGACACCTCTTAAAAAAGAAAGAAAGAAAAATGAAAAAAAAAATATTTAGTCCATTCCTTTTTGAACTTCAAAATATCTGACATAAAACATACATTTCTTTTACAACAAATGACCAATAAATGTTAGACATCTCTCATAGATTTACTAGAGAAGAAACACGAATACGAATTTAGTATATGGATTTGTTGACCCCACAGTAAAAAAAAAAAAATCTGTCTCCCACAAACTATTATTTCTTTGAAACGTCCCTACAAATACTGCATCCGGCAATGTCACTTGCCAACCATTTCCATGCCTCAATCCAGCCTCACTTTCCCTGGAGCACTCTATAGCCCAGCTCGACGTGGCACGGCACAGAAGTAAAGTGTTCGGGACAGCTGGGAAATAAATTCCACTTGTGGTGAAAATGTTGACATACTGTGAGGAGAAGGAGAGTTGCACCTCATTACCTGGCCCACGCACCACGCACTGCATTACCCACCACTGTTGCACCACTAGGCACCACTGCACTTCTTCAGTCTTGCACCAATACACCTCTGTTTTAATGGGAGACAGGCTGGCTACACTACAACCCTATGTCTTGCATCGTTACAGATTTAGTATTGTATAATGTTTTACTGCTAAGTTTATTGTACCATTGAATCCTGATTTCTAGTGTGTTGTCAGGGGAGCTGGTCGCTCCTGCGCACTATAAACCATTAAATCGTCTATCATCACAATCAGAACGTAGAAAGTAGGTTTAGATTAAGATTAAGTAGGATCTGAGCGCATAATGTAGGTTTGGATTCAAAATAAATAGGATCAGAACGCAAAATGTTGGTTTAAATTGAAAATAAGTAGGGACAATGTTATCAGTGATATATCTAGCAAATGCTTAATTTTATTTGACATCTTTTTCACTGGACATTATTTTTTTTTTTTTCATTTTATAGCAGTACTAAATAAACACACCGGTCATTGTTAATGTATTTTGATGGATTATATTCTTAGATTCTAATGTATTTTGAGTATAATGGTTATGTCTATATAACTTACATATATTACTTATACATATGGTTATATTCTCTAACATTATTCATGGATAATAGTTATTAGTAACACTTCTTAAGCAACGTTATAGCACTGTAACCATAGCGTTCATCAATTTCAATTTCTACTGCCCCTCCGTTCTGCTACTCATCTTGAATCTCTCCCATCTCTATAACTCCTCCTATTCGGTGTGACAGAAACTCTGGTTATCAAAGTTTTCTGCATAACATTTGCACTTGTATATCATTCTATAATTCAATAATATAAACCCAAAGAATGTCGTTGTTTAAAGGAAGATTTATGTCATAAGCATAAATGAAATAATGTTTGTTAACAAAGAACAAAAAATATGATGAAAAGCACAATCAGATAAATGTAAATATAAAGCAAGAGGCTTTAAAAGTAGTATACCTTTTAAATAACATATGGAGATACGGTGTGGTATTATGGCAGTTGAACATAGGAATCTAAACCTATGCTATCCGACTCTTAGTATAAGGCTAGGACGCCACCAGGTTGTTCAAAAGAGATATTCTAGGATTTGTCCTTAATTCCCCGACATCAACTCATGGCGCTATGCGGTTTCATGTTTGGAGTATATGAGTCAGCTTACTGATATCCCTTCTGAAAATTCTGCATAGCACAATCCGTAACCTCCTAGTATTGAGCTGACAGTCATGGAATCTATACCTCGAGTCCACAGGGATATACATTATACCACGCCTATCGTATTATTCCTAGGATAACCCTAAGTTAATTTACTGGAACCTAAATCATATTACACAAACACAATAAACATAATTAGTACCAACAAAGCTCGTGTATCCAAATCAGTGACTTATATTATAACAAATCACACGCTTCTATTTTCATTATCCATTAGTCATCCATTTACTCCATATTTATGTAAAGAAAAATTATCATTGGTTTGGGGGTCATGTATACAGTAATTGTATAACTGTTTCTTTAATTAAAAAGGTGAGTAATTAGGGCACAATGAGATGGCTCAGCACCACACCCCACCACCAATTTTTTAGGGTAATTTTATATGTATATATGCGTACATGTATTTATGTAATGTATGTGCGTGAGTATGTGTGTGCATATATGTATATATGTATGTACGTATATGTGTATGTGTAGGCTATGTATTTACCTAACTGTAGCAAAAAAGAAAGGAACAATACTCGTGAGGTCCTGTTCCTAACTCTCCAATTATATGTATGTGTGC
>NC_134782.1:55231145-55233645 GCF_046742065.1 Oratosquilla oratoria
TAGTAATGGTAGGATAAAATTACTTGTTTGCGTGTTTAGAAGGCTACACTTGCCCACCAGTGAAGCTATTATTTGTTATTTTTCTTAATTCTTAATCAAAAATATATATTCTCACCTTTATAAAATTACCAGAAAGAAGGTCTGATGAAACATGATACGATAATACTTCCAAGTTCATTTTTAAATGATTGCATTGCTACCTATGCTTAGATAAGCTACTCATACAAAATAGAAAGTTTTGGGTGCATATGTCAGCAATAGGTACATGATAATAATGGTTACTTAAAATATATGTTTATGAACTCTGTAAACATATTTTCGTTATTGCCGCATGAATACAAATTTGCTTACCTGAAAATTTGTATTTCTAATCGTAATGGAACTGCTGTGTACAGAAACATATTACATACTCAACATCGGAATATATATTTGCATGGATCCAACGTGCCATTGGATAAGGTTTGTGTGTTTGCAGTGTTAGTATGACTGTATGTTGTATTTTTCTGTATTGCTTGCTGGCTTGCATGCTCCGGGAATTTGAATGTGTATATGCGTTCGTTGTGTTTGCCTTAGCCTGCATATAAAAATTCTCTTCCACTAGGTTGATTTTTTTTTTTTCATTTATGATTTAGCTCCGTTTTGTTTGCTTGTGCCTTGATTTAGATTGCTTTGTCTTGTTTTGACTATCTCTGATTTTATTTATTCATTGTGTAAGTTATATGCACACACACACGTCCACATACACACACACAGACAGACAGACAGACAGACACACACACACACACACACACACACACACACACACACACACACACACACACACACACACACACACACACACACACACACACACACACACACACACACACACACACACACACACACACACACACACACACACATACACACACACACACATACACATACACACACAAACACAAACATACATATACACACACACATGCGCGAGCACGTATATATATAAGCAGTAGTATGAACAGAAACCCGTAAACGTAGACATCTTGGACAGCAGATGCTGTCATAGTACGTTTTTGGGGGTATTTTTCCATCCTATTTTAGAATATGTTATGTAGTAGACTAAAATTTATTCCTGCCTTAGTACTTCTAAATGGTACATCGATTGTGGATCTTTGAAAAAGGAAAATAATGGAAAGGATTCATTAAAGTATTGAGAAGGTTTTTTAGTTTCTCTTCTATTAAAAAAAAAAAAAAAAAAAAAATCCATAGAGGCTTTTAAAGTTTCACATACCAGTTTGGTGCTTCTAACTCCCTTAACATAATTCAATTACCATCTGTGTTTTATTGGCTCACCCTGGTTTCCACACTTCCTGCCTTCGCCTTGTATATTTCCACTTTTACTCTGCACGTATTTCGTCTCCCATTTGCATCTTACTTTCTTTTGTAGCTAACTTTGCTGTAAAACTTTTCTGTACAATCTAAAAACAGAATATTTCTCTGTAATGCCACATATAATGTATATCATGGTACATATCTATACATCCTTATAGCAATGTAAAGTGAAATCCGACATAATACATACCTTTATTAAAAGTGAAATATGGGTACATGTCCCCGTAGACTTTTACACTGGTAATATGTTTCCCTCCTATGTTACATGGTCAAAATTAGTTTATCATACCATTATACTTTGGGTAATTCCAATATCATTATTATACTAAAATCTAAATGCAGAGATAATCTAGAACGACATGATTTAATCACAAAGAATTACCAAACAAGTATTTAGTCATCAGCACTAATGTATAATTGTACGTAATAGTTTCTTAATTCTCATAAATTTCTCCTTTTTTTCTTCTTCCGCTTTCTTCCTCTTCCTCTTCATTACCTTCCTACTCCTCCTTCTCCTCTTCTTTTCCATTTTCTTCCTCCTCCTCCTCTTTCTCTTTCTTTTCCTCTTCTTCCTTTTCCTCTTCTCCTCCTACTCCCTTTATTTTTCTACGTCCTTGTCCTCCTTGTCGTTTTCCTCCTCCACATCCGCCTCCATTCCCTCTCCTTGTTCTCGTCCTCTGCCTCATATTCCACCTGTACCACCCTCTACATCTCCTCACCACGTCCTCCACCTCTGCCACCTCCTCCACTTCTTCCTCCACCTTCTCCTCTACATTCACATCCAACTCCACATCCACCCCAGCCTTCATTACTATTCGCTTTGATGCGGCCAGTGTTAGTTTTAGTATATGTGTTCGTGTTATTAATAGTGTCAGAATAAGTTTTTGTATTACTAGCGATTACTAATACTATTGTTTTAGCAAATTTAAATCCCTGTATTTCTGAAGAGGATATAACTTAACTTGCTAAATTTTACCTCTTCAAAGATGATAAATCATGATCAAACAAGGGAAAGCAAAGTTCATAGCTCACTGGTACATTTCAGTCATGCATAGCCAACAACCTTCTAACTTGTTCCTCTTACAAACCAAATTCTGAATGAATTCACTCACAGAAACCTGCCCTTTCC
>NC_134782.1:55251145-55258645 GCF_046742065.1 Oratosquilla oratoria
ATATTTGGGCCTTAAGATTACGTGAGTTCTAATCATGTAGGTCTCTTGCATCTGGTTCTTCTGTTCCTTGCTGGATAGAAACGCTGGTAAACTACAGTCTCTACGGAGCTTCCGTGGCCTTTCCTGTTGGGATTCGGTTTAACGTCGTGAACTACCCAAATAGAGGTGTCGAGAACGGCTCCTTTTTAAGCAGATTATTTTTTTTATCTGTTTGTTTATTAATTTTTGGCACCAGGAAATTTAATGTATCTTCCCTTATTACGAACTCACTTGAAAGCTCGCTGGCTGAGTGGGTTAGAGCGTCGTTACTTGCGGCAAAGGTCGAGGGGATGGCGGATCGAATCCTGCCACCAGCGAAGTTGAACCAAGGGCATGGTTCATTAAATTCCACGCTACAAAGCCCTCTGTGAGGGGCACCGTCCTAGCCTTCCAATAGGGGGGAGTTTGTGACGTTGAACCATATCATCATCATCATCATCATCATCACTTGCAGTCGCGTAGGACTCGAGCCGAATCCACTCGTGACTTCTTGCCCAACAAAATGACACTCCAGGCATTTCGTTTTATTTAGAGAATAAAAAAGAAATTATTGATCAATAGTAGTACAGTTGTATTTCAAAGCCCAACGGCGGATAATTCATAATTTTGATTTCCAATTAATTCCAACACAAAACTCTTTGATGTCATAGTAATTATCGAGTACACATGCACTGTAATATTGTAACGACTAAAGCGTCATCTGTGAGCATACAGAGACACCACTAGACTGTCGTTGATCTTTTGAATTTCTATATGTGGTGGTTAGAAAAGACACCAAGAAAAAATAGATCCTTCATGTTTTAATAAACATGAATTAATCAACGAGTTCATCCAGCGTGTCACTTAACTTTGAAAATATACAAGATCAAATCTGTTTCATAAGGAACAAAATGTAAAATGTTAAACTCTGTCAATGACCTATGAGAATTGAAATGTCTTAGACTATATTCTGTAGAGTTGCCCTGTAATGCTGACAAACTGCATTACATCTCTCGTTTAGTGAAAAGAAAAGAAAAAATCATATAATAGATAATATATTTGCGTTTATTTCTGTTCCATGGCAGCTAGAATCTAAAATGTTATTCAGCATTACCGTCCCAGAGGAGATGGACAATTTTTGAGTCTTGCTTGACATGATCAAAATTTGGAAGAATGTGAAATGTTCCATACTCAAAGGAGACTGGGTTCTGTCTGTTGGGAGTCCCGGATGGAAGTATTTCAGTCCAATTCTTCAAATCATCCACAGATTAAACTCCATTCCTGCCTGAGAAGTCTTGGAGGCCAGAAAGATTAAGTAGACTTGTTCAAACAGCTCTAGTGGATTTTGTTATATACTTTTCCGAATTTAAGGTCAAGGCCTGTGCAAACTATGTGGTCAGTAACAAAATATATTAATAAATGAATCATAATTAATAGTAACTAATACATTTTGGTAGATCTGATCAAGCATGAAAAGACCCCACAAAGTAGATTATATTCTCTAGTTGAACAAAATATATTAAAGAATGAACCTAAACAAATCGTGACCAAAAGATTTTGGTAGATTTGATCAAGCATAAAACTACCCCACGAAGAAGATCATATTCATCTGTTGTAGCTCTTGAAACACAAGTCTTTGGCACGAAGGGTATCAACTGCTTCAGTGGATGACAGATTAAGAAACTTGACTCCTGACGAAAGAAGGTTATCCTTGTCCTTCTGAGCAGTGTAGTTGGAATAAGGTATGATTCTTCGTTCACAAGGGGTAAGATTATTGGGACAACAATTGGGTGTTGGAATAATGTGGGATAGGCCACCCACCTTGTAAGGTTGACAGACTCGTTTGGATTATACATGTGAGTATTCATCAATAAGAATAGTTGTGAGTTTTATTTTCGTGTTGACCATAAAACATTTCCTAGAATCAGACTAAGAAAAGTCTTGAAAAAAATTTACTGGAGAAATGTTGTTACAAAGAACTTAAAACTTTGAAATAAAGAGAACGAAATTAGAAAAATATATATACATAAGACACTTCAGAGGATACCATACTTTTTTGAGATAGGAAAATAAAAAGTTATATTGAAGATTGAAAATGTAAGCAAAATAATAATAGATGGTAAGATCTAAGCTCGCTTGCACATACAAATTAGTCTTGAAATCTACAGATTGAGAATATAATTCTATAAGTCATTTCTTGAACGACTTAGACAGAATTTACTGTTCTATAATTGATCAAAGGTTTTAATGTAGCTCATTTAGAACGCGTTCTAGTAGTAGTATATTGTTTAATACTATGTCATGTGTTTTACTATAACTCGCCTAGCATAGTTTTTTAGTTATTTGGGATACAACAGATCTAGAAAGATTTTGGATACTGATTTGTTCTCATAGGTGTTGGTAATCCACAAAGATAATTCTTTTAAGTTCTCTTTCATAGCTTCTTCCGTTCTTCTTAGTATAGCAGTATTATGCATCTACGTGGCCTCTGTGTAGCCCAACCCTTGCATAAATTCATTTTACTTTATTTGTTTTATTTCATGTTATTCTATTTGACTATATTTTCATGGTCTCATATCTACTGTTCGTACACCTTCAGACTACAGTATTTCTTAGCGTATTTTTCCAGTTCCTTTTGTTTACAATTATTTAAGAATTTCGGTCCTTTCTGAATTTTTGTCCCAATGCTTATTTCTCTTTTTAATAATTTAGTGACTGACTTTATTTTTTTCTCCTTGTTGTATATTTATTACTGGGACTGGTTACTACGTTACATCCTGTTGCTTTCGTCTTTTTTATTTATATAATTTTCGTTTTTATCTATTTATTCATTTATCTTATATGTAGGTACTCATCTATTAAACGTATATTTTTACTTATATATTTGGTTTTGTTTCCGAATTTGTGTGTATTATTTTATTCATGTGTCGATTTATTCATTTATTTCTTTGTGTGTTTATTAATTTGTTTATTTATCTATTTACCTATTCATATTTATTTATTTATCTATTTATATTTGTTTATTTGTTTATTTATTTATTTATTTATTTATTTATTTATTTATTTATTTATTTATTTATTTATTTATTTATTTATTTATTTATTTATTTATTTATTCATTTATTTATTTATTTATTTATCTATTTATTTGTTTATTTATCTATTTATTTATTTATCTATCTATTTATTTGTTTGCTTGTTTATTTACTTATTTATTTATTTATTTATTTTATTTATTATTCATTTATCTATTTATTTATTTGTTTATTTATATTTATTTATCTGTTTATCTACTTGTATATTAATTTATTACATTTTGCATATAGATTTTGGATACTCCCTATTTCATTTTCTTCACTATTTTCATCAACTATGGCATACGAAAGAATAACTTAGTCACTGACATCAATGCTGCTTGATATTCCTTTCATTAGATGTCCCTCATGTCTCTTATTATCTAATAATTAAGTTCTCTCTTCTGTCCTCATTCCTTTCTTCCCGGTTTTGTTCTTTGATGTTCATCTGTTCTCCTTAGATAAGTCTTATTAATTATCATTGTTATTACTTTTCCATCTTCTTCTTCTTCACACTCGTTGGTTTTGCAAAATTGTATTGTTAATTTAGTCTTTTGTCAAAGCGTATTGCCCTCACTGAGGGTGTTGGATAACTTGTGTACATATAATCTTCTTTAAAAGAAATCTTAGAAAAAAAAAATATATTATTCGGAAGAAAAAAATCACCAAATCCAAAACACCTTTGACACCAAGATGACTTTTTAATATTCCGTCTTTATTATTTTCTTCCGAATATTGGAAAATTCAAATACTAGCCAGTTCTGAAATATAGATGTTCCCCAGTAGAGAACATTGTGTGCCATTTCATTCTAAAGGAGACACGTTATCTCAACAAACCTGTTATTTTAGGCTTCAACTTTATCTTTTCTCTTTTCCAGGCTTATACCAACTTTTATATGAGTCTATGTAACTAACTTTTGATCTCTAACTAAGAAATAAACTTGGGTCTTCTTTGTCCTCCAAGTTAGTCTCTTACTGGGTTTTTGAAAGTTAGAGATCTCCTCGCCTGCTCCTGAGTTTTATGAATTTCTTGTAGGAGTGTAGTTCCTTAACCAATGTATTTATGACAAACAAGAAGTACATGGTTTAGGTCGTGCTTGTTTGGTAATATTTTCAAGCAAAAAATAGAATAGAATAGATAGATAATTGAATATAAAAGAAATAGATAAACAAGCAACAAATTAAGCAAATAAACAAACAAACAAATAAACAAATAAATAAATAAATAAATAAATAAATAAATAAATAAATAAATAAATAAATAAATAAATAAATAAATAAATAAATAAATAAATAAATAAATAAATACATATATAAATGAATTGATATGTGTATATATATATATATATATACATATACATATATATATATATATATATATATATATATATATATATATATATATATATATATATATATATATATTAGGCATTCTAGTTGTTCCTCTCCTTCAACATCTACGAAGATGTCGTCAATGTATCTAAGGTACATATTGGGTTTCTGGCTTAAAGTGTTGAGGACGTGGTTTTCAAGATGGCCTACATGTGCCATCTTGAAACCCACGTCCTCAACACTTTAAGCCAGAAACCCAATATGTACCTTAGATACATTGACGACATCTTCGTAGATATTGAAGGAGAGGAACAACTAGAGTGCCTTAAAAACAAAATGGAAGAAAACTCATGCCTTAGTTTCACCGTAGAGAAGAGCATATATATATATATATATATATATATATATATATATATATATATATATATATATATATATATATATATAAATATATATATATAATATATATATATATGAGAGGATTTTTTCTACTTTATGTATTTAGATTTTATCTACCGTTTATCTATTTATATATTTATTTATCCGCCTATTTATTCATCTGCTTGTTTACTTATACATCTATTTATTTACTAATTTAATGATTTATTTATCTATCTATTTACTTATTTATTTATTTATTTATCTATTTATTTATCTATTGTGTATCTACTTATATATTTATTTGTGTTTATATATTTTGTTTTTCATTTATTCTATTCACAAAGATTAAATTGACTGGAAGGGAGTGAAGGATAAAGTAGAACTATGAGTGGAGGAGGAATGGGGATGGTTCAAGAAGGGAGTCGCAAGGTGTGCAAAGTTGATGTGCGGAACAAGGAGGACGGGAGGAAGTAGAGGGAAAGGTAGTGAGTGGTGGGTTGATGAAGGAAAGAAGTTTGTATAAGAGAAGAAGCAAGCACTGACAGATTGGTTACAAAATGGACGAGAGATAAAGAAAACGGAGAAAAGTGGGAGATAGGCCAGTTGTTGTTTGCTGACGATACTCCGCCTGTGGCAGAATCAAAGGAGGGATTAAGGAAGTTAGTGATAGCTTGGGTAGGAGTGCGAAAGAAGAGGGTTGAAGGTAAATGTGGGTAAAAGTAAGATGTTGAGATGTACAATGAAATAATATGGCAGCAAATTGGAAGTGAGTATTAGGGAGAGAGACAGGGCTAATGTAGCGGAAAAAGAAGTGGAGGTGGAATGTAGATTGAGAGAATCAAGTAAATGACTTGAGGGATTAAAAAGTGTAATGAGAAATAGACATTTGGAAATGGATGCTAACAGGAGATTGTATGAAGGAGTGATTGTGCCGACAGCACTGTACGGGGTAGAAACATGGAGCATAAGGGAGGAGGAGAGAAGGAGTTTGAATGTGTTTGAGAAGAGGCGCCTGGGAAGTATGATAGGGGTTACTAGGCTGGATAGAGTGAGAAACAATGAGGTGAGGAGGAGAATGGGGGTGGAAAGGGAGTTGGGAGATAGGGTGGATGAAAAAGTATTGGGATGGTTTGACACATGGAAAGAATGAGTGAAGAAAGATTAGTAACAGAGGTGTGTAAGGCAGAGGTGGAAGGAGTGAACTTGAAGGGTCGACCAAGGATTAGATGGATAGATGTGGTAAAAGGGGCATTGGGAAAGAGGGGAATGTCTGTTGAGGAAGGACGGGAGAAGACAGAAGATAGGGGTCAATGGAGAATAGTTGTGTATGGATAATGCTGTGATGCATGAAAGAGAGTGGAGGGGGGACGGGGGTGTGAGGGAGTATGTGTGATTGATATTTTGACGCGGCCCGAAGAGATTTCTTTCCTCTTTTTCTTTTTCTGCGTGAGGGGAAGGAGAGAGGGGGTCACCGATTAAATGAAGTGGCCTTGCTGTAGATGTGCTGTGTCTTGCTACATTGCTTCTGACCCAGGGTAGTGGGCGAGATGCAAGGATGACCCGTCATCCAGGAGGAGCCAAGAAAAGATGGACGGAGTGGGGGGTGATTGGTAGTAGAATATGTGGGGATGGAATGGGTTGGAATGGATTTTATGTCTTTGATTTTTGGGTACCTCCCTTGAAAGGGGTAATGGCTATTGCTGCATGTATGTACCTTGGTGGAGGTTTGTACTTTTTTTTTTTTTTTAGCCCCCGAATAAATTTTTCAATGAGACACTCCACATACTCCCCCACCGCAACCAATTCCTCAAAATATCTCATAGGTGAGGTTTCCCTCTGATGAATAGAATCCCCTAGCTATAGTAAGAATGAAATATATAATCAACATTGTAGGGCCTTATTTCTTATCTCTTTAAAAATTTATTCTTATTAAATAAAAATTCTGAAACTTAATTTTTTTTTATTGGTTTTTTAATGATTTTGACATTCAAAACATATTTTCATATATACTTATATATATATATATATATATATATATATATTTATATATATATATAAGTATATATATATAAATATATAGTGTATATATAGTTAAATATATATATATATATATATATATATACTTACATATATATATATATATATATATATATATATATCTATATATATATATATATATATATATTATCTTAATAATCACTGTATATTTTTTATCCACCAATTCATGTCTTTCTTTTGATTAAGTATTTTCTTATGGATTATTAACTTATCTACCGCAAGACAAATTCATTAATCTTTTAATTAATCATTACCTATTTATCTATTTTATTAGTTTATCTATCTATTCATTTATTTAATTATTGGTTTCATAATTTGTTCATTTATTCATATATCTATTCATTTATTTAATTATTGGTTTAATAATTTGTTCATTTATTCATATATCTATTCATTTTTCTATTTATTGATTTATATATTTATTCATTTATTTGTTTATTTGTATATTCATTTGTTTTTCCTTATTTATGTTCTTGATTTGCGATTTACAATCTTATTCCGTCTCTTTTCCTTCTGTTTCCTCTTCCTCCTTTTTCTCCACCATTTTCTCCTTCTATTCTTCAACAGTTCTCCATTTCCTCCTCGTCTTCCCCCTCGTCCTCCTCCTTTTCCTACTCTCATCTTCCTTTCTTCTACC
>NC_134782.1:55266145-55286145 GCF_046742065.1 Oratosquilla oratoria
TGTACAGAGAAGAATTCATGTACACGTTACCACGTGCACATTTAACAAATTTACAAAAAATTCACTTCTGTTTTTCTGTGAACGTGTATTTCTTATTATCTAGATATTTGAGGAAATGTGTATAGAATTTAGTAATTTCTAAATGATTCTTTCGCTTGTCGACTTAAGAACCGTATTCTTGTCGTCATCTTTATATTCGGGCCTGTTCACACTAGCGTCACAGCATAGTCAAAGAAAAAAATTACGTGGTTATGTCATTGACTTACATTATAACTCAACCACAGCGGTAGAAACAGCTACTATATACAGGGCTTTTGTGTCATGACAGATTAATTATTTTTATTCTTTCTGTTCTTATTTCTTCTTTCTGCCTACCTTTCCTCTGCCCAGGTTCAGACAAAACGAGTTTCAGTTTTTCTTTATATTTTTTGTTTTCTATGAAGTCCATCCCCCTCCTACACATCAAAGTCTAGGGCGGATCAGGTTCTCTCTCTCTCTCTCTCTCTCGCTCGCTCTCTTTCTCTCTCTCTCTCTTTCTATCTATCTATCTATCTATCTATCTGTCTATCTACCTTTCCCTTTCTCTTTTCATCATCTCTGAGTCCGTCTAATGAAAAAATATATATATATGTCTGTCAACAATCCGTACATCTCACCAACAATATTTCTGATATGTTTGCCAGATGACAGAAGGCTTGATGGATATTCACAGCTTCTTCTTTTTTTATGCCTTTGTAACTATTTTACTTTTTATTGGGCAGTTTATTGACAGTCGTATTCATTAATCTATAATTTTTTTCTATTTATCTATTTATTCATATATATATATATTAATTTGCTTATTTATTTATTCATTTATTTATTTATTTATTTTTATTTATTTATCTATTTATTTATTTATTTACTTATTTATTCATTTATTTATTTATTTATTTATCTATGTTTATTCATTTATTTACTTATTTAGTCATTTTATTTATTTATTTGTTTATTTACTTGTTGATTTATTTATTTATTTATTTGTTTATTTGTTTGTTTATCTATTTATTATTTTTATTTATTTATTTACTTATTTTGATTAATTGATTAGTTAATTATTTTCATTTATTCATTTATCTATTAATTGATGTATTCATTTATTAATATCTATGTATCTATTATTCATTTATTCATTCATTCGTTAATTTGTTTCTTACTAACTATCTCATGGGATTCAGAGAGCATAATGGACACACAGGGTTATGTAGTTATATCCACATTAAAACAGATCAGTGGGTAACTCAAGGAGGCAGCAGGAAGGGAGGAAGATATGTGTGGCATTTACGGTACAGAGAAAGCTCATAATGGGATGGTAAGAACTCTCTTATGAATCCTCTTGCAGAAGCTTATAATGAACGGGGAGCTTCCAGGGACAATAAAGACCGTGTAGCGTAATAGACGTAAGATGCATTTTGAGTCGTTTCTAGAAGAAAGGTGGCGTGGTGTCTGAGATGGTCTCTCGAAATTTGTTTCCAAATGAGGCTTGGTGTAGTTTTTAAAATTTGGGAATTAGTCTCTAGATGAGGCTTGATGTAGTTTCTAAGATATGAAAAACAGCAGTTTCTAGAAGAGTGTGGTTTCTAAGAAGAAATGTAGTTTATAAGATCATACACATATACATTACTACTGTTTATAGAATTGGTTCGTTATAGTTTCTAAGATCTGAAAAACTAGTTTCCAGAAGAAACATTGTGTAGTTTCTAATCTAAAAATTTTGTTTCTAGATGAAGTGTTATGTAGTTTCTTATATCTAAAGAACTATTTTCTAGAAAAAATCTGGTGTAGTTCCTAAGATTTAAAAACTACAGTAGTAGGGGATTTTGTAAAAAAGAAAGTGAATAAAATATTGCTAAAAAGAGACAGGCTTATAAGAAATACAAGTGCTCGGGTGCACCTAATGATTATCAAAGTTATGTAATAATACAGAGAGATTTAAAAAAGAAAATGAAAAACCAAAACGACAATACAAAATGAATATCGCTGATAAATCCAAAGAGAATCCCAAAGAATTCTATAGTTACATTAGAGATAAAAAGATTATTAGGAATCACATTGGCTCACCATTCTTTGCTGACGGTCAACTTGAGTATTCAACCGAAGGAATGTGTGATATTTTAAACACCTATTTTAGCTCGGTATTTGTAAACGAAACACCTCAGGCTGAACTACAATTTGAAACCTGTGAAAAATCTAGGGTGAACTTACTACGGTAAATATAACAAAAGAAAAGATTAAAAGGTGTATAGAGAAACTCAAAATTAATAAAACACCAGGACCTGAAGGTTCGCATCCAAGAATCTTAAAGGGAATGAAAAATGAGATTGTTGTTCCATTAGAAATTATCTTCACGAAATCCATCATATCCTGAGATGTCCCAAGAGAATGGAAGGTAGCTAACGTTACTCCCATATTCAAAAAGGTGAAGAAAAAACTACAGGCCTATAACCTTGACTTTAATCGTAGGAAAAATTATGAAAACGATCATCAGAGTTGCTATCAAACATCATTTAAGAAGTAAATGTTTGGTAAATGACAGTCAGCATGGACTCAGACGGAAACGTTCTTGCGTGACTTATTCGAATTCTACAACACAGTCATCTTGAATTATGACAAAAGAAACAATATAGATTTAATATATTTAGACTTTGCAAAAGCTTTTAATACAGTCCCCACGAAAGGCTACTTAATAAATTAGCTTCACACTGAGTAAATGGTAGCCTATTAAGTTGGACTAGAAATTGGTCGAGTGATGGAAAACAGATAGTTGTTCTAAATTGCAAAATTTCTAGATGGAAAATTGTTACGAGTAGAGCTCCTCAGGTTCCGTTCTTGGGCCACTTCTATTCATAGTATATGTAAATAATATAGACCATGGACTAAAATATATTGTTTCCAAATTTGCTGATGATACAAAATTGTGCGGAATGGAAAATGATCACTAAGATCAAGTAGATATTCAAAATATTTAGATAGATTACAGCAATGGTCTGAAAAGTGGCTAATAAAATTTAACACAAGTAAATGCAGTGTTATGAACATAGGTAAAACTAACAGTAAGTACAATTACAAGTTATGTGGAAATTCGTTAACAAAAGTGGGTAGTGAAAATTGTCAGTAACGATCTCAAATCACCTAAACATTGTATCATAGCCTCTAAGAAAGCAAATGAAATACTAGGACTGATTGCGCGATCTTTTGACTTGAAAAGTCTATCCCTCATTAACAAGCTATATAAATCGTTAGTTCATCCACATTTGTAATATGCTCTTTCCGTATGGTCACCGAATTTCATTAAAGACATTGACACATTAGAAATAATACAACGGCGAGCCAGAAAACTGATTCCAAATATCAAAATAAAATCATACGAAAATCGACTAAAACATTTGAATCTGTTCTCCATGAAAAAGCGTAGACTGAGAGGTGACTTGATACAAGTCTTTAAGATTCTAAAGGGGATTGACAAAATCAAAAGTGACAAAATCTTTATACTGAATAAAAATCCGGCAACTCTCAAACTGTCAGGAAATAGATTTAATTTGGAAGTGGGTAGAAACAACTTAGCCAACCGTGTAGTTAATGAATGGAATAAACTTCCTCCAGAGGCAGTGTAATGTAGTTCAGTTCAAAGCTTTAAGATTCGTTTAGATAAACATCTAATCCAGATGCTGTGATGACTCATGTATTTTATATTATTTGTTTATTTGTTTGTTATTATTTATGAGTTTATTACTTGCTTAATTTTCATTTATTATCATTTATCTGCCAATGTATTATCATTTACTCTTTATATGTTTGTTCGTTACTTAACTATACCTATGCATTTATTCATTTTATTTATTACTATTTATATTATTATAATTTTTATTATTTTTTATCATTATATATATATATATTTTGCATCCAACCTAGTTATAGACGAAAAGGTCATCTGTCGGCATGCTTCGCCTTTGTAATCCTTTGTAATCCTTTGATTTTTGAAAAAACGACATTAAATGAACTAAGTTGTACAATTTTTATGCAATCGATTAATGAAGACAAAGTAAATGTTTGACAATAACATTTCTCATCAAAACGTGTATATATCTTAAGAAATAAAAATCAATAGAAGAAAAAATATATATATCTATTATCGAAGTTATTACTAATCACTGAAGATTTTTTATACAAACAAATCAAATATGAATTAATATCTGACCAATTAGACAGCATGAATAAATGTGATTTAGAATACATTAAGATATGTAGAAACTACGTAATCACCAACACAGACTACATGAGTCAAAAACTACGTAACAATCTACTTAGTAGCTACTATGTACACTTCAACTATACTTATCTCGTGTAAGTCCATTTTTACAGCAATTATACCCTTCTATGAACATATCTCTCGTTTGATGACTGTGAAGGCAGCCAACTCGCGTCAATGGAACTTTTTAGCAGCCGTGGAATATCTACGACGTGTTCGCAAGATAGTGACCGCTTACTCTCGTAAACAGCCTGTCTAATGGGTCTTTAAATAAGTTTATATCCGGAGTATTGCGTCAAGACCTGTGACTCACCGATGGAAGAATATCAGTGTAATTGACTTTGTTATCAGACCCGAAAACCAAGAGTCCAAAACAGTAATACACACATAAACACACACGCACACACATACGCGCACACACACACACACACACACACACACACACACACACACACACACACACACACACACACACACAATTTATACGTACAGTAACATATATATATATATATATATATATATATATATATATATATATATATATATATATATTTCTGGGGCACAGGTTTTCTCTAAGGCAATTCTGGTTGAAATCAACTGCACTAGTTGCTTTAACAATCTTCAAGACTGTATTCTTTAATCTGGAGAATACTTTCCTATTAGCAACTGAGAGGGACAGGAAGTAGTCATTCATGACTCTCAAAAGAATATACACAGTGTATGCCAACTGATATATTTTTGCATAGTAATAGTATTGAACAACTATTGACTCCACCGAAACTATAGTTTTTCGCCTCGTCGTGAGGCGTCTTCAGGGTGAGGACTGCTTTGTAGGATGCTCTGCTATATTGAAGGTCTTCCAACGAATAATGACCGCTGGTTGGATGGGCGGACTTATAAGGCTCAGCCTGCCTAGCTCAGACGGAATACTGGCCTCTCATTGGCTGAGAGGTGCAGTATGGGATTTTGTCCGGGAGCCAAGGGGGTGGGATTTTGTCTGGGAGCCAAGGGGGTGGGATTTTGTCTGGGAGCCAAGGGGGTGGGATTTTGTCTGGAAGCCAAGGGGGTGGGATTTTGTCTAGGAGCCAAGAGGGTGGGATTTTGTCTGGGATTCAAGAGGGTGGGATTTTGTCTGGGAGTCAAGAGGGTGGGATTTTGTCTGGGAGCCAAGAGGGTGGGATTTTGTCCGGGAGCCAAGGGGGTGGGATTTTGTCTAGAAGCTCTGGCCTGATTTGCTGCTGCTCTGGTTACTGGTCCTAGGCGCTGATTGACTAGCTGGACATGTTCCAATTGTTCGCGGGGCTGCTGCTGTCTAAGGGGTTGTTGTTCCTGGAGGGGGTTATTCTTTACAGGGCGCGCGGAAGGGAGAATAAAATCAGCAGCTTGCTGTATGTTGATGGTAGGGCGCTGGCAAGTAATGGATACTGCTTCTGCAATCTGCAGCTTCCTGAAGGCAGACTCCTTGTGAAGAATGTCCGTTTGGTCTAGCAGCTTCTGTAGAGGAGGCTTCATGTTGTGTGTTTCAGTGAAATGCTGGAAAATTGATCCCTGGTTTCTATGGGATTGTAGGCGACGCCGCAGTGTAGAGGAGGTCCTGCCAATGTATGTGCTGGAGCCGTCGCAGCGGCCCTCCTGACATGAAAATTTGTATACAACATTGGTGGTAGCCTCTCTCGGGACCCTGGGCGCCGTGCTATTCCTCATAATCAGGGAACTAATGAGGTTAGGTTTGCAGAGTATTCTCAAGTCTATGATGGCATTTCTGTTGGTTGGGGTGACTCCTCTCTTGATGATATTCCTAAGGGCATCACACTCCTCGCGGTACCGATCATGAAAAGAATTATGGTGGTAAACGGTGATTTTCTCCTTGGGAGGAGTGGGCAACTGGGTCGAGTCTGCAAACTGGTCCAGTTTTTTCTGTATGACTTTCTCGATGAGATGGTCTGCATAGCCGTTGTTGGTGAGGAGCTGGCGGATACGGTCGAGTTCTCTGTGGATCTCAGTCCAGCTACTACAGTGGGTAAGGGCCCTCTTCACATAGGAAGATATCACGGATATCTTGTATGAAACAGGGCATTCTCCCTTGGCATTGAGGCAGCGGCCCACGTTGGTGGCTTTAGTGTAAACCTTAGTCTTGAAGCCCTGTTCTTGTTTAGAGATGTCCACATCTAGGAAGGGGAGGCACCCCTCTACACTGCGTTCACAGGTGAAGGTCAGGCTGGAATTACCTTCCAGAGCAGTAATCATGAGAGGAACCTCTTCGTCGGTAGTAGTGGTGATGAATATGTCATCGATGTATCTCGCGTATATTCCTGGAGGGGGGTTATTGTTGAAAGTTCTTTCTTCCACCTGGGCTAATATGTATATGGCCCAGGTGGAAGAAAGAACTTTCAACAATAACCCCCCTCCAGGAATATACGCGAGATACATCGATGACATATTCATCACCAAGTCCCCAAGGTCCTACACATATTGCACGACAGTGCAATGGGAGGCCACTCAGGCAGAGATAAGACACTAAACACTGCTAGGCACTCATACTACTGGCAAAACATGAAAAGAGACATAACCATGCATATTGACTTTTGTGTCACTTGCAACCAATTCAGAGGCCCTGACCCCAAACAATTCCACATAAAAGATATCCCACTCCCTGCTGAGCCATGGGAAACACTTGGCATTGATCTACTCAAAATGCCAACCAGCCATCAAGGTTCCAATTATATACTCACAGCAGTAGAATATTTCTCTAAATACACAATCCTAATACCACTCCAAGACAAAACAGCAGAGACTGTAGCCAAAGCCCTAGTTAACAATATCTTTTGTAGATACAACATACCACACACAATGTTATCTGACAATGGATCAGAATTTAAAAATGAGGTGATGCGCGAAATAGCACACCTCTACAACATTGACCAAACATTTGCCACTGTATACCACCCACAGGGAAATGGTCTGACTGAGCGAACAAATCGCAAAGTCCTAGAGGTGCTCAGACCTTTGGTCAGCGACCTCATGGACAGTTGGGAAGATTGGCTACCACAGGTACAAGCCAGTATCAACAGCACAGTCAATTCCGCAACAAAGATGTCCCCACATGAGACCATTTTTGGCCAGCCAATGCGCCTACCCTACCAAATCTTCAACCCCCCCATTATACAACCTAGACAACCTCACACACTGCATCAGAAGAGGTATGCAAACCATTTACAAACAAGTCAGGGAAAACCTCAAAGAAGCCCAAGAAAAGACAAAGACAAAACAACACAAACGATCAACTCCATTTGACATAGCGCTTGGTGACACTGTCATGGTCAAAGACTCAACCAGGACTAACAAACTCAGACCCAAGTTCTTAGGTCCCTTCACAGTCACAAGCTCACTCCCTAACAATGTTTTTCTACTAACGGATCCTTCCGATCACACAACCGTGACCATACATGGAGAGAAGCTGAGAAAGGTCAAACTCAACCTAGACCCAATCCCACCTCCCACCAACAACCCACCTACCGCACTCACACATATCTCACCCAAGCGCAAGTCTCATCCCATGACCCTGCGTCGACGAAACTAAACATGCACTCTAGCTCTCGCCCCTGAAGATGCAGGACGTCATGTATCTATCAGTGGAGGTTAAAATGGCCCATTTCCAATAAGAACTCCTTTCCGCATATCTAATGAAACTTCTCCACTTCCTTCCGACCAATATAACCTTAGCGAGAGTCAGATAAACATATCCTCATTCACTGAGACATAACCTTCATCCTCCAAAATGAAATACATCATTAATTCCCCACCTTAAACATCAACTATCTTTCAAAAATGTATTCTTAGCAACATACCTATGGACCCGATCAAGAGATTCTCCCTTTCGGAAATCTACCCCTACCCACCCATACCTAAGGTCCCCGCTACCATCCTTCCAAGTAAAATAGACATGGTACACCTACTGAATAAATCGACTACTCTTGACATGGACTCCCTCGACCTCCATTGCCAAAAACTGCCCTACACTTCCACAGCCCTCTCAATCTTAATCATCCTCTTTATAGTTGTGGTATTAACCAAATTCTTTTGCACGAAGTAACACCTTCCAAAACCTTTCAACCCCCATTCCCGAATTACTGTAAACCTAGATTAAGTTTATTCTTGTGTCTCACCCAATATCTTAAATAACATAATAATTCTTACGAGAAACTATATACATACTGTGAAATAAAACAAGTGCTAAGTGACACCAAACTGACCATAGAACAGTGTTAGAAAATGACACTCCCTACAGTGAAGGTGATAAAACACATGAACGCCATAACATTTGGAAACTGATTTCAACAGTGATATCAAATATATAGTGTAACCTTTCATATGATAATGAATATAACATGTAATCTGGTGAGACACAACGTTACTCTTCGGAGACACAACATCGCATACCCATACTTACAGTTCAAGATGCCCCTTTGGGACCATCAGATTCACTTCAGCACCCCCCCCCCTCATCTTCACATTTAACCACCCAGGATTTTGTTTCTCTAAAAATTGTTTTCACTGTATAACCATAGGTATAGATTTTTGTTAACCATGTAACCTTAGGTGCAGGGAGCGATATGTATACGCCTCATATACATGACGAGTAGTATCGCCCAGTCATATAACCCACTCACTCCCTCACACACTCACCAGACTACCACCAAACACCAGCCGGCCGACAATAAGGCGCCAAAGACATCCTGTTCATTTCGCTGACCAAGCAGCCGCGACCAGACTACCACCGAACATGCACACGCGAACACACGCGATCACACAAGTAACCACACAGTAATAAACACAATATTACGTATACTGACGAACCTCCCCTGGATATATATATATAGTCTAGCTGTTAGACTAAATTATATAATATTAATGTAAAATATAATAAGAAGTGACGAACTAAATCTCGCTCGCATAAACTCTTAAGTTTATACGAGCGTGGCACCTCATAAACTAGTTTCCGGCCTTCTTAAGGGAATGCACGGAGCTCGGACAGGAGTCGGTCCGATGATACGTACCAAGAAATAATCGTGTGCAATTGTAATATAGAGCTAGGAGGTGATTGACTTAGTGTAGAACCATAGAAGAAATTGTGAACCAATAAACCAAATGGAATACACTGACTTTCTGTATGAAGCCGCCTTATGAAAAGGATACACTGCAAGGAGACATCTTCAGGAAAATCTGTAATGTAAAAATTACTGACATACAGAAATAAAGAACAAGGGTGTTAACCTTAACAAAAATTCACAATCTTGGAAATAGACATCAATAAATCAAAATTAGACAACAATAAATCAAATCCTATCTCGATACATGGGCCGTTGGGGACCAATACTTACAAAATTAAAGGTCCAAAGAAATGACGAAGGAAATCGTCGGGTGGTGACTTATATATGCAAACCTAGCCGGCTTGGGTGGTAGAAAGGGTAGTGGGGGAAGGGGTAGTGGGAGGGGTTGGTGACCCATCATGTCGGGAAGGAGGGGGTTAGGGGTTTGGGGGTTGCGTGGTCGGTTGGGGGGAGGATGGATGAAGTGGGTGAGAAGAGGTGGAGGGGGGGTTGGGCGTATTGACATAGGGTGTGGTCACGGGTCTTGGTGGTGGTGGCGGCTCCACTGCTTTGTTAAACAAACCAATGATGGAAATCATGCTGCTTTGGATATCTATAATAGGGCTATATTCCCTTATAAACATAGCTTCTAAAAGCTTAAGTTTATGTGCATCCCTATTGCTTGCTATAATCCTGGTGTTCTTAACTAGGCATTCACGGGTGGCTGTTTGGTTATGATATTTCTTCATATGATGTTTAATATCCCCGTTTTGCAAATGCATTGATATTCTCCTACAACATAGTGTACGAATTTAAATGTCTTACCGGGGACTGTGTAACCCGAAAGCATCTTATATTGGTTATACTAGATGTAGTCTCATTAGGAGAATATTTTATACTCTCTCCCTATCTCTCTCTCTCTCTCTCTCTCTCTCTCTCTCTCTCTCTCTCTCTCTCTCTCTCTCTCTCTCTCTCTCTCTCTCTCTTACACACACACACACACACACACACACACACACACACACACACACACAAACACACACGCACACGCGCACGCACACACACACACACACACACACACACACACACACACACACACACACACACACACACACACACACACACACACACACACACACACACACATATATATATATATATATATATATATATGTATATAAGTGTGCGTGCGTATGTGTGTGTGTGTGTGTGTGTGTGTGTGTGTGTGTGTGTGTGTGTGTGTGTGTGTGTGTGTGTGTGTGTGTGTGTGTGTGTGTGTGTGTGAATGTGTGTATGTGTATATGTATATACATCAATAATAAAACAGGATACGAAAAATTAATCATAGGATCGAATTGGTTACCAAGGACAAAAATATAAATTAAAAACTTATACGCCATTGAGTCTCATGACAAACTAGATCATTTTTACCAACATAATTCATGCCAAATTTAGTAAACAAACTACATTAACATAATGACAGGGCTTTAGTACATACATGACATATAAATATGAATATCATATAGAACAGCACAATGAAACGTAAATAATGCATACTCATAAGTAAGAATAATGTAGAAACAATATTCTAAATATAGTTTGGTTTGTTGAAATATGTACAAGACCACATTGTACACAAATTAAATGGTATCAATATAATAAACTTCAGGCAAAGTGCAGTGTACGCAATTATTTCATAATTGTTATTTCCAATTAGTTATTTTGTTTATTTATTTATCTAACTATGTATTTTCTACTTATTTTTGTTAGTTTGTAGATGTTTATATATCTAATCATTTATTATTTTGAATGTTTATATCGTTATTTTTTCATATATTCATGCATTAATCTATTTATTCATTTATCTATTTCTTCTTGTATGTTTTTATTTATTCTTATTTTTATTATTTTTATTTATTTATCTATTTGACTAATTTCTTTATTTGTTTCTTCATTCCATTTATTTATCTATTTGATTATTTATCCATCTAGTTTTTGTTTATTTGTTCATATGTTCACTTATTTATGTACTCATTTCATCTAAACTTTATGCCATCTATTGTTTGTAAGAAATCAATACAGCTGGAAAAAGACTTATTCATTTATCTAAATATCTATTTTTAGTTATTTTTATTAGTTTGTAGAAGTTTATATATCTATATATTTATTCTTTCGTATGTTTATATCGTTATTTATTCATATATTCATGTATTTATCTATTTATTAATTTTTGTGTGTACGTTTTTATTTATTCTTGTTTTAACCAATTTTATTTATTTGCTTGACCAATGTTTTTAATTTGTTTCTTCATTATTTTTATTTATCTATTTGATTTCTTGTCTATTTTTTTATATTCATATATTTATCTAAATATTATTTTTTTGCAGGTTGTTATTTATTCTTATTTTAATTTATTCTATTTATTTGTTTGACCATTATTTCTAATTTGTTTCATCATTCTTCTCATTTATCAATTTGATTTCTTGTCTATTTTTTTATATATTTGTTCACTTATTTAAATATTTATTCATTTAGACTCTAAGCCATATATTGTTTGTGAGAAAGCAAGACAGCTTGAAAAAGACAAAACGTCAGGGTCTTAAATAAATCCATGGTATGAAACAAACTTCATGCATCATGTAATCAAACACGGAAACCAGAGAGAAAGAATATAAAGGGAAGCAGAAGGCACGTTGGCAGCACGCACGAAATACAAAAGTTTGATCTAATTCACATTTCATGCTATCTAGACTAACCGGTTAAAAAGTTCGTATAAAATTGAAGCGGCATATATATATATATATATATATATATATATATATATATATATATACATATATATATATATATATATATACCTGTCTTTGTATTTATTAATCTTCATTCAACATTCACATTCATACGTGTGCATGACTATATCATAAATGAATTGCATATATTTTTTGTAAGCATTAAGTAATTTTGAACATAAAATGTAAATACTTTCCTTTAGGGTGATCTCCGGTATCACGAAATGTACACACTTGGCTCACCAAGACGCACTTCAGTTAGTCCATTTCAGTAGTCTGGTGAGTGCATATATGTGTACAAAAACTCTGTGATTAAAAACGGCCATTCAAGAGGCCGCAGTTTCACTTTCCATCAGTCTTGTAGTCAGCTATACTACAACACACACACACACACACACACACACACACACACACACACACACACACACACACACACACACACACACACACACACACACACACACACACACACACACACACACACACACACACACACACACACACACACATATATATATATATATATATATATATATATATATACATATATATATACATATATATATATATATGTATGTGTGTGTGTGTGTATGTGTACATATATATAATTATAAAAAGAAACATTAAACCAGTCAATCCAGAAAAAATACTAAATCTAGTGATTTATTATAAAACTAAAAAAACTAGCCACCTTCTTATTAGAAACAGCCCCCTACAAGAGAGAAAGGAACTTCAGAAATCACATGTCATCAATAGGTTCACATGTACACGAGGGAACTGTGAAGCCCTCCCATCCACCTATATTGGCATGACGACAATGAGGTTATCCCGTCGCCTCTCATACCACCTGACATCTGGAGCCCCTAAAAATCACTTAAGAGAAGCCCACGGCATAACACTAGCAAGAGAGACACTAGAGAAAAACACCGAGATTTTGGATTTATGTACTGACGATAGACGCCTCCCAATTTTAGAAGCGTTGTATATTAAAGAGTTGAGCCCAAACCTAAATGTACAAGCAGAAGACCTCAGAGCCCTTCCAAGCATGAGACAAACCGTTACAAATAATAAAATGAGACATAACATCACAAACGCCAATACGAGACAAAACGCCACTCGTCCAACTACGAGACAAAACGCCACATTCCGCCACAACACAAAGCCGGAGGCTCCCTAGCGCACGTGACTTTTCCTCCCTGCCCGTAATACCAGGTGACCTCCCCCAGTGATTAGCAAGTATAGGAACTCTAGTATAAAACTTAGATTTTTACTAGAATCTTTGGATTAATTCTTATCCCTTTAGCTACTGAAGAAGGGTCTTGAACCCGAAATCGCGATCTAGCTAATATGACTACATACAGCCAAGTCATAAATTTCCTTCCTAAGGAAAACAAATCCTTAATAAGGTATATGGAAAATACCATTAAGAAAATTATTAATGCACAACTAGCCATCACTTTTAATGAAACATGCATTAGAGAAAAACTCCTGCCTAAATACACTGACAATATATATATATGTATATATATATGTGTGTGTGTGTGTGTGTGTGTGTGTGTGTGTGTGTGTGTGTGTGTGTGTGTGTGTGTGTGTGTGTGTGTGTGTGTGTGTGTGTGTGTGTGTGTGTGTGTGTGTGTGTGTGTGTGTGTGTGTGTGTGTGTGTGTGTGTGTGTGTGTGTGTGTGATTGTCATTGGGACTTAAATCCTTGGCTGTGCGACTGTTTACCAGAAGTCAAGGACGCTGTCCTTGTACTATACAGGACTTTACAAAAGGAATGTTCTGGAACGTGTCCTATCCATTCCCCAACGTCAACTCGAAGGCTTTTGCCCTAATTTTTGTATACATGAATTTTACTCCCGGTTTTTCTAGCCTATTCTATATGAAGGTACGATTAATCAAATCCTATTTTTCATTAGGGAAAGAACACCACCAAAAATATATTCTTTCCTTTTCTAAACCTGTGACCAGCAACAACTGGTTACAGTATCATAAAATACATTACTTCCTCTAGAGTTGTGTTCTGCCTCCACTGTGGTACATAGATCGCGCGTCCATCCGTCAGCCACTTAGGGAGGTAATAGACGCGGATTTGAGTCTTGACCAACATAGCCTGAAGCCTTTAGAAAGGCACCGTCCCCGAACCTTTAGATCATGGAAGTCCGTGATGTGAAACCGAATCAAGTTGTTGTCAATGTAGTTCGAGCCAGACGTACAGAAGAGACAAAGAGAGAGAGAGAGAGAGAGAGAGAGAGAGAGAGAGAGAGAGAACGAGAGAGAGATCACAACTAAGGTCACGCTTGCATCAGGTTCCTCTCGTCAATCATGCTGCATTTCCCTCCAGATGGATTAAAAAATAATTGAATTATTCGATATGTTCCAACGCTGGCCATTAACCCCCCTCCCTTCCATCCAAGAGAATGTTATTCTTCTCGCTCTCATGGAATCTTTTCATCGGGTGGATGAATTAAAACAAGAAAGGAATTAGATTCTTTAACAAAATTATGAATCCCAAGCAACGTTAAATAGATAACAAAATGAACCCCCATAACGTGAAAAGAAAACTGGAAAGCAAAAATTTTGTATAAATTACAAATATATATATATATATATATATATATATGTATGTATATGTATATATCACTGTTAACCCACTATCGGAGAAATAATAACGGAAAGTACAGAGAAACTGTATATTTCGACTACTCTCTGTAGTCCTCTTCAGCAGAATTCTTACATAAGGTTAAGGTACAAGTATATATGAAGAAATGAGGGGTACATAGAAGGGGATGAGGAAAGTGGGGGGGGGGGGCTCAGGTCACATGCCCTTGAAATGGTCGGGTCAAAGTAGGACAAGGGGTGATATTTTGTCCAACCGCTTTAGACATGATCTTGTTGACCGCTAACTTGGTAATACAATCTGGGGGCCACTGGCCTTTAGAGGTATTAAAGTTAGGATAATGTTTTATTAGAGAAGATTCTACAATTTTTCTTCTATAGCTACAGTGTGATTTATAAATTATTGATGCATTATCCCAATCTAATCTATGGTCTTTTTGGCTGGCATGAAGGAAAACAGCGGTGTTAACTTGTCCATATTTTATGGAGTTTTTATGTTCCTTTAATCTCGTGGACAAATTCCTGCCAGTCTGGCCCCAGTACACATCATCACAGTCTTTACACGGCAATTTATATACCCCGGAGTTTTGGTCCACATCATCCCTCCGGTGTACATTAACTACCTTTCTAAAAATGCTGTTTGGATAATTGTAAATAAATTTGATTTGATTATTAGGTAGAAGTTTGGAGACCGAGTTGATAGAATCATTAAATGGTACAATGATGTTATTGTTACCCCATTTAAACTTCTCCCTGGAGTTACTTGGCTTATAAAAGTTGGATTTGGCTTTATGTAGGGCTTTCTTTAGAAACCATTCCGGATAACCTACGTTAGAGAGTTGTTTATTAATTATATCAAATTCTATTTGCAAGAATTGTGGACTGCAAATTCTAAGGGCTCTGAGAAATAGACCCGATGCAACACTAGATTTAATATTATCCGGATGGTGGCTAAAAAAATGTAAGTAATTACCTATGTGGGTAGGTTTCCTATACACAGTGAAGGACAATTGGTCCGGGTCTCTTATGACCGAAATGTCCAAGAATGGGATTCGACCTCCTTCTTCCCATTCAACCTTAAAATTAATATTCTTAGCTAAATTATTTAATTTAACAAAGAAATCATCAAAAGAACCCCACATATCGTTCCATAGTGTAAAAATATCATCATTTATTTTTCTCTTCTCTTCTCTTCTCTTCTCTTCTCTTCTCTTCTCTTCTCTTCTCTTCTCCTCTCCTCCTCTCCTCCTCTCCTCCTCTCCTCTCCTCTCCTCTCCTCTCCTCTCCTCTCCTCTCCTCTCCTCTCTCTCTCTCTCTCTCTCTCTCTCTCTCTCTCTCTCTCTCTCTCTCTCTCTCTCTCTCTCTCTCTCTCTCTCTCTCTCTCTCTCTCTCTCTCTCTCTCTCTGTCCAGGTTAGGTAAGGTCAAATCAGGTCATGTCCATTGAAGTTAGGTTTGGTTAATCTAGTTTAGATTACGTTATATATATATATATATATATATATTTATATATATATAGACATATATATATATATATACACATATATATATATATATAATATATCGTATGTATATATATATATATATATGTATGTATATGTATGTATATGTATGTACATATATATACATACATATATATATATATATATATATATGTATATGTATATGTATATATATATTTATATATATATATATATATATATATATATATATATATATATATATATGTGGTGACAGAAAAATAGGAACTTTTGAAATAGAAATAAAAGAAACAAATAGATATTGACAGCCGTTGAATCACTACAACTTCCCTTTTAAGAAACAGTGCTCCAAATTACTAATGTCTGAAAATTACATCTTGTAGATGGCGTTTTCCTGTACGTATGCTGTTGAGGTTCCCCATTGCTCGCTGTAACATTTCAACTGGGATACCACGAATTTCGTCTTGAATTCTTTGTTTCAATTCATCATCAACTGTCCTTGGCTGAGTCGCGTAGACCCTGTCAGATGCGAGAAGTTTTTTTTTTTTTTCGCACAGCCCTAGATTAAGGAGTAGCTGTATTAACTATGATGATTGATAATAATAAATAATCTATGATAAATCAATGATAAATTATTCTATAAAAAGAGAGTGCGCACTGATAGTATTTAGTAATATATACTTTTATGCTGGCCGAGCGAGTTAGAGCGTCGCTACTTGCGCCGGAGGTCGAGATGATGACGATTCGAGCCCTGCCGAAAGCGAGTTGGACAAAGGGCATGTTTGATTGACTTTCACATTACAAAGTCCTCTGTAAGGGGCAATCTCCTAGCCTCCTGATAGGGGGAATTCGCAACGTTAAAACGAACTCTGGTCTTAAATACAGACCTTGATGGACATACGTATTTTGGCCGTTGAGGCGGTCGTGTATAGAAAGTTCGAAGTCGTAGGCATCTTTCAGAGTGGAGCATATTGTGTGTGTTTTCTAAACATCAAGGTTTGTTTGTTTGCTTTTGTGTCGTCCTTGTGTGTTCTTTAAGTGTTTACACAACGAAATTCTGTTCATTAAGGGTAAGTCAGAACACCAGGGAGCAATGAAGAACAACTTCAAGAGCCCTTACTAGCAACACTGAACAACAACAACAACAAATAACAATTACAAAAAGTCAACATATACAACGTGGGTTTTCCTGTGAAAAGTGAATTCGTTCTTTAAGCCTGTCATCTTAAGATCCCTATTACGACTTTTTATAATCATTGAGGTGTAGACTCTAAGTATACCAAAAACATGTTAGCATACACTCGTTTTCCTAATTACAAAAAATAAGGACTCATTTGAAAGTGAATGAAGGTATAAATACTAGTCATGCTTGTGGGCTTTTGAAGTAGGGCAACACACAAAAGTAATTACTTGTTTACGTTCAGCCGTTCACTCAAAAATAGTCCGAGGGAAAAGAGAGAAAGAGAGAGAGAGAGAGAGAGAGAGAGAGAGAGAGAGAGAGAGAGAGAGAGAGAGAGAGAGAGAGAGAGAGAGAGAGAGAGAGAGAGGGAGAGAGGATATATATATATATATACTGTATGTATATATATATATATATATATGTGTGTGTGTGTGTGTGTGTGTGTGTGTGTGTGTGTGTGTGTGTGTGTGTGTGTGTGTGTGTGTGTGTGTGTGTGTGTGTGTGTGTGTGTGTGTGTGTGTGTGTGTGTGTGTGTACATATAAATATATGGGTGGAGGAAGAATAAGCGAAGATGGACTGGAACTTTTTTTTATACGTTTCGACCGACTCGGTCTTCTTCTTCAGTAAGGTGTCTACAAACAGTTTGGACCTCACATTTATACATCCGAGGAAGGGGACATGGACAGGTCATCCCGCTGGCTGTCTGGGGATTCCCATTCCCGTATCATGCATATGTTTCCCAATTGTATTTATGATTAATTTACTTGCTGCCTTTGACAAACAAAAAAAACCTTCCCTGTCATTGATATTCTCATAAGAATTAAAGTCTCGTTTGTGCTCGGCTATGCGTTTCTCGACGCCTCGACCTGACTCGCCGTGATATGAAGATGAATATCTACCGCAAGGAATGCGATAAATGGTACTGAGTACCATTTATCGCATTTATCGTCGAGAAACGCATAGCCGAGCACAAACGAGACTTGAGGTCACACAGGACGTCTAACTCACTCGTCCAGCACGCTGACCAATCTGGACATTTGCCCCACTGGGATGGGGTCGAGGTTTTACACACGGGATTAAGGAGAGACATGAGGAAGACTGTAGAAGCTGCCTACATTAATTCTTATGAGAATATCAATGACAGGGAAGGTTTTGTTTGTTTGTCAAAGGCAGCAAGTAAATTAATTATAGATACAATTGGGAAACATATGCATGATACGGGAAAGGGAATCCCCAGACAGCCAGCGGGATGACCTGTCTATGTCCCCGTCCTCGGATGTATAAATGTGAGATCCAAACTGTTTATAGACAGCTTACTGAAGAAGACCGAGTCGGTCGAAACGTAAAAGCAATAAAAGTTCCAGCCCATCTTCGCTTATTCTTCCTCCACCCACTCTCTCATCTGTCTAAACCATATATATATATGTATATATATATATATATATATATATATATATATATATATATGTATATATGTATGTATGTTTCTTAAGACAGATTGAACATTTTTAGAAGCTCCGCCATAGGATACGAACCCTGGCCCGTGCGTCGAAAATCACGAGGTCAAGACGTTAGCGACCATGCTATGTGTGATGGTTCGACCACGCTTCACGTAACATTGGAAGATCTAATCTCAATTTCATCTAATCCCGTATTAGGCGCGCCTTCCGACAAGTTGTATGTTTCTTAAGACAGATTGAACATTTTTAGAAGCTCCGCCATGGGATACGAACCCTGGCCCGTGCGTCGAAAATCACGAGGTCAAGACGTTAGCGACCATGCTATGTGTGATGGTTCCGACCACGCTTCACGTAACATTGGAAGATCTAATCTCAATTTCATCTAATCCCGTATTAGGCGCGCCTTCCGACAAGTTGTATGTTTCTTAAGACAGATTGAACATTTTTAGAAGCTCCGCCATGAGATACGAACCCTGGCTCGTGCGTCGAAAATCACGAGGTCAAGACGTTAGCGACCATGCTATGTGTGATGGTTCCGACCACGCTTCACGTAACATTGGAAGATCTAATCTCAATTTCATCTAATCCCGTATTAGGCGCGCCTTCCGACAAGTTGTATGTTTCTTAAGACAGATTGAACATTTTTAGAAGCTCCGCTATGGGATACGAACCCTGGCCCGTGCGTCGAAAATCACGAGGTCAAGACGTTAGCGACCATGCTATGTGTGATGGTTCCGACCACGCTTCACGTAACATTGGAAGATCTAATCTCAATTTCATCTAATCCCGTATTAGGCGCGCCTTCCGACACGTTGTATGTTTCTTAAGACAGATGGAACATTTTTAGACGCTCCGCCATGGGATACGAACCCTGGCCCGTGCTTCGAAAATCACTATTTCAAGACGTTAGCGACCATGCTATGTGTGATGGTTCCGACCACGCTTCACGTAACAATGGAAGATCTAATCTCAATTTCATCTAATCCCGTATTAGGCGCGCCTTCCGACAAGTTGTATGTTTCTTAAGACAGATTGAACATATGTGATATATATGTGAAGCGTGGTCGGAACCATCACACATATATATATATATATA
>NC_134782.1:55293645-55298645 GCF_046742065.1 Oratosquilla oratoria
AGGGCATTAGTGTACCACTGGGTAAGACACTTCATCCCAACAATGGTTTGAGGTCATATGGTCAGTTCGCCGAAGCTGTGCGTTTAGCAATTAACTATGATATCCCGTTTAACAAAATGATTGAGACTGTTGTCACTCTTCTTCAAACACCGAGAATGAGAAGCTGGTATTTCTGACACGTCAGTTGGAACTTTTACCACAGAAACATTTTCCCTTGAATGATTATTGTTTTCCTCTTGAATCATACCCCAAGTGTAGTTATGAACAGCTCAGAGACTTTTTGGTGCTGCCAAGCAAACGCAAGATGCTGTACATCACTTCATCTATTGACAAGGATCAGGTGATGAGGGAAACATTTGCCAAAGTGAAGACACTGCAGCAGAAGAATGTATTTCTCTTGATAGATGAAGTACAGATTCGGCCAACTGTTGCATTTTATGGTGGGGTTCTGAGTGGCATGGCAGTGAACAAGCCAGGCTGCAAGGCCACTTCTATGCTATATGATGAGGACCTAGTATTATGATTTCTGTGACACCTGTCCACAAGCTCACAGCAGCATACCAGCTTGAGCGTGTGAAGGAGGCGGCAGCTGCTGTTGAGAGGGCAGTTGGGCGTGTCATTAGGTTTATCACAGACAACCACAAGATAAACCAGCAGTACTGTAAGCTGTTTGATTTTCCAGGTGATTGCCGTGCCACACCCAACCATCCTCTTGACAAAGAACGTGTCTGGTTTCTCCTTTTTCACACAGTCCACCTTCTGAAGTGCGTCCGCAACAAATGGATTAGTGAGAAGTGCCAGAAGATCAGTCTTGACAATAAAACAACAGCATCATTTGCTGACGTCAAGGAAATATACGAGTCAGAGAAAGGCAGTATTCTGAAGACTACTCCCCTCACTAAATTTTCTGTCAACCCCTCACGACTTCAACTACAAAATGTGCAGCATGGCTTGAAGGTCTTCAATGAAAAGGTTGTGGCTTCATTGAGGCTCAGAGGATGTCATGACACTGCTAAGTTCATCCAAATCATCCTCAACTGGTGGAATTTAGTGACTGTATCTGGGAAGTGGCAAGATCAAGGCATCAACGATCCATATCAAGCTGTTCAGGATCCCCAGTCAACCAACCTGCAGACTTTCCTGTTGATTATCCAAGAGGTTTCTTCAGGACATGGAGCAAATCGAATCAAGTGTTTCACCTATGACACCAAGAATGCACTAGTGCAGACTATGCAGAGACTGATTGCCGTTTGCCGCTACTTGTTCAGAAACACTGACTTCCATTATGTCCTGGTGCATGAGATCCAGAGTAACCGGCTTGAGGGGGAGTTCTCAGTCTACCGGTAATCAACTGGTGCAAACTCTTTCATGACCACTGGGGATGTGTTCTCCGCATGCAAGCAGCGCCTCACGAGATATGCTGCCGTAAACCTCCAGTCCATCGATGTCCACCCTGTGTCGAAGAAACATACCTGCTTGGGGACTGCAATTGACCTAGAGGATGCAGCCTCTATTGAGAGGTGCACCACAGATGTGACACTGACTGTGAATGAAGAGTGCAGTGCGGTCTATGTGGCGGGGTGGCTTGAGACGAAGTGCGCGGACGATGTGGTCTTCAGCGCCGAGGAACCTCTTGTGACCAGTGATGGGACTTTATCGAGACAGTGTCCAGAGGTTCCCTGACAACTCCACTTGTGTGCACTTTTGATTTTGTCAGATGTGGACTGTGCTTCATCGAGGAAACCAGTCACCATTCCTGCTGCCAGAAAAGACTAGCGGAGGTCTTGTTGACACTGGCCAGCTTCAGTGGGATTGACATTGACTGTCCTAAGATGTTCTGTCGTCTGGCAAATGTTCTTTTGATTGACTCCACAACCTAGAGAAAGACCAGCAGAAGAATGCAGTCCTTCTCCAGACCTCTGTAAAGAAGGCCCGGCTTGCTAATTAATCGCTGCAGTCTGGTAAGATTTTGCTTCTATGCCTGTTTATTTCTGTGAATGTTTGTTTGTTTGCAATCACAAAGGTTTAACTATAATCCATTTTGTAAAATGTAAAACAACAGCAACTTGGGTTCCTTTAAAGTGTCCACTAACCTCATACAATAATACATGTTAAGTCTGGCTAAAATTGGTATTTCAAAGCATAACAGTCCCTAAGAAATAATTTCTTATTTCACTATAAGAGTTTATATTATGTTGTACTGCATTGAATAAGTCAATAGTTGATATATTTGTCCTATATACAATGTTAGGTTTCTAGTTTTGATATATTTGTCCAATATAAAATGTTAGGTTACAAAGAAAGCAATGGCCTCCAATAGCGGAGCCAGGAATCTGGGTTTGCACGTCCTGTATAATAGTAGCCCTTGGCTAACATTTAAACATTCATAAACTTACAGATAAGGTTATTGTGTTTTATTGATATTTCTTTGGCCATCTTCCCTAAATAATTTTTTTCATTTAACTTTAAAAAAGTCATAATAATTGTTGTTTCTACGTAGATTTGTAGAATACTGGATTCCTATTCCAAGATCTGAAATGTTTGATTATCTTTATATTTCGACCATTGCGGATGTATGTAAACTACAGTTGGTGACCACAATCTGAAATATATATCATCTTTTACTGCCATCTATCAAAGTTTCAAATAAAAATCACCTGATGATATGAACATTATATAAGCACTATATTCTAATAGAGTAATTTTTCTTCATTAAATCCAACCATTTTTGTACCATATGTTCAAATTGAGAACCTTCTCTATTAATGTTTATTTATTTATTTTTTCAGGTATGTTATGTCGGTGACGGAATGTCATAATAGATACATAGATGACGAGAGAACTTCACACCAGGAATTTATAGAATATACAATCAATATACGCTCCAGTTATTCTACAAGTGAGTTGTAGTTTTCCAACTCTTCGATCCTGAAGGAATATAACTACATATTAAAAAGGATATTTATATCAAAGGTAATTGTTAAATTCATTCCCGGTTGTTCGTTTAGAATAATGAGCATTATAACAGTAAGTAGTGGTTGAGGAGCCTACCCCAGGAGGCGCCGAGTATCTACACCCGATACCGTCACCATTGCTCTATTGTGCGTTTTACGGACCACTGGGGGCAGATAACAGTCCCTGCTGCGGGAATCGGAGAGGAGTGCGGGATTCGAACCCACAACTAGGCGCTTAGGAGACCCGCATGCTTCCTATTGCGCAAACAGCGTAAGAGTAAATGTGCAGATGATCCTCATGATCATTGTTTCGGTATTGTATATTGTCTGTGACCTGAGTTTGTTGAAGGTAATCAGGGACTTCTGCAGGTGAGGGAGACCGATAAGGTAAAGGGGAAGGAAGAGGAGATGAGGGAGGTGGGAGTATGTGTGTGTGTGGGGGGGGGAAGACGGTCTTGCCTGTACACCCCGTGGGACTTCTCTCCCCAAATTCCTTGCAAAGGGAGTCTAATGGTCAAAGTTGTACTTTAACCGTTGTAGACACCAGTAACGCGAACAAGTAGCTCCTGATGGAGTTTGTAGTCTTCATTCTCTCATGCGCAATCAAAGTAGTGTTACTGTTTTTTATTTTGTTTATTTATTTATCTATTTATTATTATTATTTTTAGAAAACTAGTGCTTTGCGTACCTAGTAACATGAAAATGCTGCTGTTTAATTTCTGTATTAAGAAAAAAAAAAGACGACTACTCCTATCAACTTGAATTTTTTAATATATATATATATATGTATATATATATATATATATATATATACACATATATACATATATATATACATATATATATACATATACATACATATATATATATATATATATATATATATATATATATATATATATGGTGAGGAAGACATAAATCAGAGTCCAAGTTTATTTCTGACTAGTTTCGCACAAATAGGCTTCTTCAGAGAAATAATGTAATGTAATTTCTCTGAAGAAGCCTATTTGTGCGAAACTAGTCAGAAATAAACTTGGACTCTGATTTATGTCTTCCTCACCCACCTTCACCAACCTGTCACAATGCCTCAACATATGTATGTATATATGTATATATATATACATATGTATGTATATGTATAATGTATATATATATATATATACATATATATATACATATATATATATATATAGATATATATATATTTTCTATTAAATAATACAGCACACTCAGCACTGGAAATCTTCTTCCTTAAACTTTCTATCCTTCTCGCTATTTTCCTTTCTGTAGGAGGAAGAGAGAACACAATATCACCAAATGGAACCATAGTGATTTTGGAAATAAAAACAAATTCATTACTTACAACGTTTCGCCTACGCTTTAGGCATCTTCTGGTAATAAATTACCAGAAGATGCCTAAAGCATAGGTGAAACGTTGTAAGTAATGAATTTGTTTTTATTTCCAAAATCACTATGGTTCCATTTGGTGATATTGTGTTCTCCCTTCCTCCTACAGAAAGGAAAATAGCGAGAAGGATAGAAAGTTTAAGGAAGAAGATTTCCAGTGCTGAGTATGCTATATTATTTAATAGAAAATGTCTCCAAGAAAACCTGCTCCCTAAATTTACCTATGTATATATATATGTATATATATGTATATATATATATATATATATATATATATATATATATATATACATGATTCAATATCTTTTTTACCAGAAACTATATTGAATTTCATAGAGGAGAAGATTGTTTTAATAGACAAAACAGTTGAAACAATAGAATGTAGTCGAATGAACTGAATATTCAAGTTTAAAGATAAAGAATACTCTATTGAAAAAGAAAGAGAAGAAGAAGAAGAAGAAGAAGAAGAAGAAGAAGAAGAAGAAGAAGAAGAAGAAGAAGAAGAAGAAGAAGAAGAAGAAGAAGAAGAAGAAGAAGAAGAAGAAGAAAAAAAAAAAGAGAAAGAAGAAGAAGAAGAAGAAGAAGAAGAAGAAGAAGAAGAAGAAGAAGAAGAAGAAGAAGAAGAAGAAGAAGAAGAAG
>NC_134782.1:55318645-55321145 GCF_046742065.1 Oratosquilla oratoria
CCACTTTTCTCCATTTTCGTTAACCATCTCCAATCCCTGACCCACTACCCTTGCATTCACCTCTCGCACCACCCCATCCATGTATAAGTTGAACAGCCAGGGTGACATAACGCATCCCTGACGAAGTCCCACTTTTACCTCAAACCACTCACTCTCTCCATTTCTAATCCTGACACAAGCTCTACTACTCTCATAAAAACTCTTGACAGCTCCCAGAAGCTTTCCTCCTATCCCGTATATCCGCATAACCACCCACAGTGCCTTTCTGTCTACCCTGTCGTAAGCCTGGATATACATATATATATTATATATATATAAATATATATATATATATATATATGTATATATATATATGTATATATACATATATATATATATAATATATATACATATGTACATACATATGTACACATATATATATATGTATATATATATCTATATATATACATATATATATATATAAATATATATATATATATATATATATATATATATACATATGTACATGCATATGTATATATGTATATGTACGTGTATACATGTATGTATATACATGTACATATATATGTTTATATATATATATATATATTTATGTGTGTATATATATATGTATATATGTATATATGTATATATATATATATATTATATATATATACAGGGAAGAATGATCAAAATGATATGTAGACTCAGAAATTTCTCTTACGAAGAAATGCTTAGTCATCTAAACTTACACTCTCTAGAAAGACGCAGAGTGTGGGGTGATCTAATAGAAGTGTTCAAGTTTATTAAAGGTTATAACAAGGGTGATGTAAACAAGGTCATCATAATAAAACAATAGGGCAGGACTCGCAGTTATGGGTATATACTGGACAAATTTAGATTTAAGAAGGAAATAGGCAAGAATTGGTTTACTAATAGGGTGGTCGATGAATGGAATAAACTTAATAACCATGTAGTAAGCGCTGAAACTTTCAGTTGTTTTTAAAAACGATTAGACAACTTCCTGAATGGGGATGATAGGTGGTGATGGACACGGAGCTGCCTAGTGTAGGCCTTATGGTCTCCTGCAGTCTCCTTTATTCTTATGTTTTTATGTATATATATGTACGTGTATATATATATATATATACATATATATATATACATATACATATATATATATATATATATATATATATATTTATATATATTCATATATGTATATACATATAAATAGGCACACACATACACGGTTAGTAAATTCTACGTTTGGGTTAAGAAGAAAATCTGAATAACTATTGAAAAAAAGGAAAAGTAAGAAAGGGATAGCATTCCAAGATTACAAACTAACACACAGACACACACACGATACAATACACGTAAAGCTAAAAGAAAACGTATAGAAAGATCTGAACAATAAAAAACAACTCAAACCAGAGGAATTGGTTAAACATATATCTGCAGCTTTAGGGATTAGACCCCGAACTTGTTTGGGAAAAGGGGTGGAATGTGGGAAGAAGTGGTGCTTGGAAGAAAAGAAAGAGATTTTGGGGAGAAGATATAGTTGGGAGATGGAAGAGTAATGGTGGGAAAGTAGGTATTGAGGGACCCAACGAAGAAGATTCGAGGATGTGGGGGTGAAGGGGTGGGTGAGGGAGTCGAAGATGGAGCTGAGGAGAGGCATAAGTATGATGATCAAATTAAAAATAAGTTTGAAAACGACGAGATCAAATATGTGGAAGAGGAGGAGGGTGATTAAGATGAGGTGGGAGAGGAACAGTAGGGAGAGAGAGAGGACTAGTAAGAGGAAGAGGAAGAAAGGAAGATAAATGAGAAAAAGTGGAATAGGAAGAGGATTAGTAGGAATTGTATGAAAATGATGAGGAATGGAAGATAGGAGCGGTAGTAAAATGAAGAGGAATAGGAGAAGATAAAGTAGGGGAAATGGAGGAGGAAGAGGAGAACAAGGATGTTAAATAAAAGGAGGAGAAGGAGGAGGAAAAGGAGGAGGAGAAGGAGGAGGAGAAGGAGGAGGAGAAGGAGGAGATGGAGGAGGTGAAGAAGGAGAGAGAATGGGACGAGGAGAACAAGGATATAAAAAAAAGGAGGAGTAGGATGAAGAAAAGGAGGAGTGGAAGGAGGAGGTGAAGGAGGAGCAGGAGGAGGTGAAGGAGGAGAAGGAGGAAGAGAAGGGGGAGAAAATGAGGAGGAGGAGAAGACTAAGAGGAAATGACTGGATAGGAAAGGGTAAGTGAACTCAGATGGAAGAGTTACAAGAAGGACAAAGCGTCTTTAGAAAGAAGTCTGCAGTTGAGAAGGACGACGCAGGGTTGAAGGAAGATATCGGGTGACGTGTTGGGATAGTGTGAGGAGGAAGGGAGTGTCACAGAGACGGACACCCTGCGAGGACTTCCAGAGGTGGGAGTGACAAAAGTAGAGGAAATGTAGAGCAAAGAGTTGGGAGGAATTAAAAAGTGATTTGACAGAACTTGATGAGTGATTGAAAGAGAAACATTAGGTG
>NC_134782.1:55326145-55333645 GCF_046742065.1 Oratosquilla oratoria
TTCAAGTTGACCGTCAGCAGATAATAGTGGACCAATGTGATTCCTAACAACCTTTTTATCTCTAATGTAACTATAGAATTCTTTGGGATTCTCTTTGGATTTATCAGCGATGTTCATTTCGTATTGTCGTTTTCTTTTCCTTATTGTCTTTTTTAAATCTCTCTGTATTGATATATAATTTTCATAGTCATTAGATGCACCCGAGCACTTATATTTCTTATAAGCCTGTCTCTTTTTAGCAATACTTTTTTCAGTTTCTTTGTCGAGCCACTTTGGGCGAGCCTGATTTGGGGGACGTCTGTCCTTAAAAGGAATGTAAGTTTCAATCATTTTAGTGAGCGTATTTTGAAATATTTCCCACATCTGATCTACAGGTCTTTCGTTTAATTTTGCCTCCCAATCTGTAAGCTGAAGCTCCTGACGTAGTCCTATGAACTGAGCTTTACTGAAATCGGGTATTTTAGAAACACAAGTATCTATTCTAAAATTGTTTAGGAGTTTGAATCTAACTAAGTTGTGATCGCTATTTGCAACAGATTCACCGACTTCTACATCAGTTACCATGCTTTCGCGGCTAGTGATCAAAAGATCGAGTAAGTTTCCATATCTTGTGGGCTCTTTTACATGCTGAATTAAGTAATTGTCACCAAGAAAATCAATCAAGCGATTACCTATATGGCCATGTTCAAGGGTCATCCAATCAATGTCAGTAAAATTGAAATCCTTTCTAAGGAACATAAATCTATGATAAGGGATATGGAAAATACCTATAAGAAAATAATTAATGCAAAACTAGCCATCACTTTTAATGATATATGCATTAGAGAAAAACTCCTGCCCAAATACACTGATAATATATATATATATATATATATATATATATATATATATACATATATATGTATATACACACACACCCACACACACACATATATATATATATATATATATATATATATATATAAAGAGAAATACAAAGATAAAACATTGGAAACGGATGAAACAGGACGTATTATTTAGAAGGAAACTTACACGTAAAACTGAAGGACAAGGCAAATGCTTCCGCCTATCTTATGAAGATGAGATTAGAATACTTGTGAAGAGAAATAAAAGGAATAAGTAAATAATGAAAGAAAATATTTAGCGGAAAGTTTAGGGAGGCTTATAAAAACAGCCAACGGTTCTCAAGGGTCCGCTTCCACCACAGCTGCCAGCGGAGGAGGAAGAGGAAGAAGAGGAAGAGGAAGAAGAGGAGGACGAGGAGGAAGACGTAGAAGAGGTGGAGCAGGAGTAGGAAGAGGATGAGGAAGAGGAAGCTGTATGAGAAGGCGTAGAAGGGAGAGGTTGAGGAATACGGGAAGGAAGAAGAGGAAGAGGAGGTGCAGGGGAAAGAAGAAGAGGAGGAGGACGAGGTAGAAGACGAGGAATAGGAGTAGGAAGAAGATGAGGAAGAGGACCAGGAGGAGAAGGGGTGGAAGGAAGAGGCTGAGGAATAGGACAAGGAAGAAGAGGAAGAGGAGAAGAAGGAGGAGAAGGAAGAAGAAAAGGACGAGGAAGGAGACGTAGAAGACGAGGAATAGGAAGAGGAAGAAGGTGAGGAAGAGGACTAGGAGGAGAAGGGGTGGAAGGAAGAGGCTGAGGAATAGGACAAGGAAGAAGAGGAAGAGGAGAAGAAGGAGGAGAAGGAAGAAGATGAGGAGGAGGAAGAAGTCGTAAAAGACGAGGAATAGGAGTAGGAAGAGGGACAGCAGTAGAAAGGCAGTAGGAAAAGGTTGAGGAATAGGACAAGGAATAAGAGGAAGAGGAAGAGGAGGAGGAAGAGGATGAGGGGCAGCATCAAGGACAAGAGGAAGAGGTGGTGGATTACTGAGAAGGAAGACGAGGAAGAGGAGAAAGAGGAATGGAAGAAGAGTGGAGATGAAGAGAAGAAAGAAAATAAAGAAAAGGAAGAAGAGGAGAAGGAGAAAGAAAAGGAATAAGAGGAGGAAGAGGCGAATGAGCGTGAGGAAAGAGTGGAGAAACATAAAAAAAAATATGATAGAGAAGAAGAAGAAAAGGAGGATGAGAAAGAGGAGAAAGAGGAGGAATAGGAGTAGGAAGAATGAGGAGAAAGAGTGTTGAAAATGAAGAGAAGGGAGAATATATAGGAAAGGAAGAAGAGAAGGGGGAGGAGGGAGAGGAGGAGGAGGAGGAGGCGGAGGAGTATGTGGGATTGGGGCTCAGGAGGTGATGCAATAGGAGAAGAGAAGGAAGAGGAGGAGACTAGGAGGAGGAGGAGGAGGAGAAGGAGAAGAGGAGTAGGAAGAGTAGCAATAGGATTCTCTCTCTCTAAATGACAATATCAAGATTATTATCTAGAAAAAAAGCCAGGGAAGATATTTGGAGATTTGAACAACGGATTAAAATGGAAGAGAACGCCAGTGAAAATGAACAGAATGAATAGATGATTTTTGGACAAGAAGAAATAAAATATCGTTGAAAGGGAATTGTGGCAATAATATAGGTGGTGATAGTATGTGTGTGTACAGTCACCAGCAAACTTTTGGACCCACACTACAATTCTCATAACGTCAATATGGTTTTTATCTTATTTTAGTACTTGATACATTTTCAGGTAGGGTTAGTTCACAGTTAATTTTCTTGAATAGATTAAAGAATTGTCAAATAATGAATTTTAATCTTATATCATTAAAAACTGAGTGGGTCAAAAAATTTACTCATGACTACATATGTGCTCTTATCAAGATAAGTGAGCACTTAACAAAAATAAAACTAAGTGCAACAGATATGAACGAAAGTAAATGAGATTTGCGAAATGGATTACGACAGGGGCTGGGAGAAAGTTTGAATGTGCAAAGACTGAAGGGTTAGAGATCTGAGGTTTGAATTTAAGCAATTGCAGGTTCTAAATTGGAAAAATTGGATGCAAAATTCTGAGAGAGAAGCTGTACAAGATGACGAAACTTTTTGGAAAAGTGATTGAAAAGAATTAACACATTTGGAAATACTGAATGCAGAATTCTGAAAAACAGATGAGGACGAGAAAATGTAAAAATGTGGCAGAAAAGAAGTGAACCATTTGGAAATACTGAACTTAGAATTATGAAACAGGAGGAAGGTAGAAGGATAAACACATGAAGACGAAATTTTTTGGAAAAGTTGCTGAAAACAAGTAATACATATAGAATTCTAAAGGACGAGGAGGCTACGGGGATAAATACATGATGACGAAAATTTGTGGAAAAGTGTCTGAAAAGAAGTGATAAATTTAGAATTCTGGATCATGGATCAGAGTCCAGGAACATCAAAAAGGAAGAGACGACTGAAGTATTTTGAAGTTGAACTACAAAATACTGAAGACGTATTTGATAAAGAATAATATCGAATATTGACCGAAAATATATGAAATGCTTCGCAATATGAAAAAATACGAAAAACAAAACAAAAAAAATTCTCTCATGAAGGATAATTAACATTGAATGTGAACCTGAAGAAACAAGAGCGAGAGAGACAAAATATAGGAAGCAAGTAGGAAAGATAAAGCGGAAGAATAACACAACAAAGAAGAACATTGTACTTAATTAGAACAGGGAACATAAGTGTGTGGGTAATTAAAGGAAGAGCGAAAATAGAAAGAAAATAAATATATGAAGAATGAGGTTGATGGAACAAGTAGAGGAGAGAGAGGAGGAAGGGGAGGGGTGAATGGACGGATTGAGGGAGAAAGGAGAGAGGAGCAAGGGTTGCTTAAATGGATGAATGAATAGAGAGAGGGAGGGAGGGAGGGAGGGAAGAAGAGAAGAAGTAAATATGGAAGGGAGATAAGGAAGCCAGAAGAAAGTAAGGGAAAGATGGAAGGAAGAAAGGAGAGAGGGATGGAGAGAAAGAATGAGAGAGAAAGTTAAAGAAGGCATGGACGGCTGCAGGAAGGGAGAGAGGGAGGGAGGAAAGAAAGAGGAAAGAGAGAGTGACGGAGAGAGTGAGGGAGAGAGTGAAAACAAAAGACTATACCTTCCGAAGTCAACGATGGCCCAGGTCACGTCTGGGTTGTCTGGGAGCGAATGTCTCCCCCAGGAGAACCCAATTGACCCAGAATCTTCCTCAGTAGCAGACACCTCCTCCAATCCTCAGCCTTTTTTTTTTTTTTTTTTTATCTCGAAGTCATTTCTTGCTATCATCTCTCCAGATGAGACTTCTCCATCTTCTTCAGGTTTCTCTAGTGTCCTATTTTGGAAGACACTCAAAGTAGGCATGGCTTTTTTCTCGAAACAGATCGATTCTAAAACCTGAGAGTGCAGTGTATTATGAAACTTGCGTATTAAAAACAAAAGTCTAATTTCCCCCATAAATATAGTACCGATCGAAACAACCTCCGGGTCTCTTCGCTCACTCGTATGCGCAACTAGATTTTATTTAGAATCGAATGCTTCATAGACGAAAGAAAAATTTACACAAAAAAAATGAGAACAATAAAAATGAAATGAGGCCTTTGATACCAACGATGAATGAAAAAACATTTAGCCCATTATTGGCGGATCCTTTTAAGCTGGATTTTTTTATTTATTTATTTATTTATTTATTTATTATTTTTTTTTTTTTAGATAATCAGCGAAATGACAATATACCAACAACGATAAAAATAGTTCGAGGAGATTATTCTGATATTGCCCTGTGAACTTTTACTCATGATGGGACCGTGATGACATGAGAGCCCTAAAAGATTTTGTAAGAAATTATCAAATAAATGAATATATAAATGAATAATAAGTGAATAGATAATAAATAGATAGATGAATAGAAAATAGATCAGTAAATAAACAGATAGATATATGCTAAATAAATAGATACACACATACACATACATACACCAAAGGCTTTTTCCCCTTTACACAGGGGGTAGCCTAAAAACAAAGGTTTAGAAACCAGTCCCATCCCTTTCATCCCCTACACACTCCACTCCCCTCTATTTTATTACCTCCCTTTTATCTTAGCACCTCCTGGATGACGGGTCATCTCTGTATCTTGTCCACTGCCCTGGGTCAGAATCAGTGTCTCAAGATACAGTACATCCACAACAAGGACGCTTCATTAAATCGGCGAACCCCCCTCTCCGTCCCCTCATGCAGAAAAGGAAAAGACGAGGAGACATCCCTTCGGGCTGCGTCAATCTATTTCTCATACATACTCCCTCATCCCCCATCCCCCACCCACTCCCCCTCATGCATCACAGCATCATCCATACACAACCATTCACCATTCACTCCTATCTTCTGTCCTCTCCCGTCCTTCCTCGACAGACATTCCGCTTTTTCCCAATGCCCCCTTTACCCCATCCATCCATCTCATCATAGGTCGCCCCCTCATCTTCACTCATTCCACCTCTGCCTTCCACACCTCTTGTACCAGTCTTTTTTCATTCATTTTTTCCATGTGTCCAAACCATCCTAATACTCTTTCATCCACCCTATCACCCAACTCAATTCCTATCCCTGTTCTCCTTCTCACTTCCTTATTTCTCACTCTATCTAGCCTAGTAACCCCTATCATACTTCTTAGGAATTTCATCTCAAACACATTCAAACTCGTTCTCTCTTCCTTTCTTTCGAGTATGTTCCATGTTTCTGCCCCGTAAAGTTTTGTTGGCACAATCACTCCTTCATACAATCTCCTCTTAGCATCCATTCCCAAATGTCTATTTCTCATTACACTTTTTAATCCCCCATGGCATTTACTCACTTCTCTCTATCTTCATTCTACCTCCACCTCCACTCCTCCCTTCCCTGCCACATTCGCATCCAAGTATCTAAAACTATCCACTTCCTCCAGTCTTTCCCTCAATACTCACTTCCAGTCTGCTGCCACTTTCTCCCCTTCTATATCTCATCACCTCACCTCTTGACTGCTCTTAACAGTTTTCCTCCTATCCCATATATCTGCAATACCTCCCACTGTGCCTTCCTGTCTACCCAGCCATAAGCCTTTTCCAGATCCATAAAAGCCCAAAATATATCATTACCTTTTCCTATAGCTTTCTCACAAATCTGTATTACCAAAAAATCTACACAAGGCCTAATTGTCCTAAACCCACACTTCCTCACCAAATAGATAAATAGATAAATAACTAGATAACTAGATAACTAGATAACTAGATAACTAGATAACTAGATAAATAGATAAATGGATAAATGGATAAATAGATAAATAGATACATATATAAATAGAGAAATAGGTAAATAGATATATTCATAGATAAATAGAGAAATAGTTAAATAGATAAATGGATAAAGGAATAAATAGATAAATAGATGAAAATATAAATAGATAAATAGATAAATAGATAAATAGATAAATGGATAAATAGATAAATAGATAAATAGATAAATAGATGAATAGATAAATAGATAAATAGATGAACAGATAAATAGATAAATATATGAATAGATAAATATATGAATAGATGAATAGATGAATAGATAAATAGATAGATAGATAAATAAATAAATAGATAAATGAATAGATAAACAGATAAATAGATGAATAGATGAATAGTTGAATAGATTAATATATCAATAGATAAATAGATCAATAGAGAAATAGATGCGTACATAAATAGATAATTATATGAAGAAGATGAATAGATAAATAACTAAACCATAAAGTAATACATAGGTAAATAGATAATTAGACAAATAGATTAATAGATGAATAGAGAAATCAGTAAGTAATTGAAAATACGAATAGATGGATAAATGAATAAATGAATAGATGAACAGATTAATAAACAATAGATAGATAAATGGATGAACAGATGGGTATACAAATTTTATATATATATATATATGTGTATATATATGAATATAGATATATATGCATATATATGTATACATATATTCATATATATACATATATATATGTATATATATGCATATATATATATATATATACTGTATATATATATATAAATATAATATGTATATATATATATGTATACATATATATATATATATATATATATATGTATACATATATATATATATATATATTATATACAAATGAATCGATAAATGAATAATAGATAAATAGATGACAGAAGCAATTAATGATTTTCCGTTGGAGGTTCTTCCTACACGTCACATCACCGCTCGCAACCCGAATCGTGGCTCCGGGCGGAATGAATGCGAGTTTAGCAAGTCGAGCAATATGTCAGGCAGGGGACGGGGTGAGCTCCGACGCTCCATCACACTTCCCTCTGCGACGTGATTCATGTTTTCTTGGCAAATGAATTACAGGGAATTACCGCCCTGAGCCATGTGTTACGTGCAAGGTCGCAACACTTTATTACCGACAGAGGCATCAGCTTGTCTCTCCTACATCAAGTTCGTAATGACCAACGGTCGGTTATGAGGCAAGAATTGAAGACGTTCTTCATTGTCTCTTCCCTCACTTTGAACCACTTCCTCGTTTTTGGAACCACTATAATCATATTATTTATCGTGACCC
>NC_134782.1:55338645-55341145 GCF_046742065.1 Oratosquilla oratoria
GTGAAAGAGGCTTTGAAGGGAAGAGAGAATGCAGGGGATAGGGAATGAGTGGAAAATAGCGGTGTATGGATAATATTTTGACGCAGTCCGGAGGGATTTCTCCTCGATTATTCTGTTTTCCGCATGAGGGGGAAGGAGTGCGGGGGAAGGGGGGGTCACCGTGTAAATGAAGCGGCTCTGCTGTAGATGTACTGTGTCTTGCTGCATTACTTCTGACCTGGGTAGTGGGCAGAAGACAGGAATGACCTTTCATCCAAGAGGAGCTAAGACTTGAGGGAAACAATCTGAATGGTATGGAGGGGAACAGGTACGTATCTTGGCTGGCTATCGCCCTTATAAAAATTAAAAGTCCCTTAGTATATAAATAGATAGATTAAAACATTTCTGGTATGGAAATGTATTTCCTGAGAGGTAATTATCCTTTTCATAGTAGAATAATGAAGAATTTTTAAAGGGTCAAGTCGGAGGTCAGAAAAACGTGTCATAAGGTCATGCCGAACGATTTAATTTGAGGTGATATATGCTAGTTTAGCTAATTATCACGAATCTAGAATTACTCTGTTTACACTGAGGACATATGTGGTAGTGTGGTGAAAGGAACACAGACAACAGTTAGATTTTTGTTCTCTTACGTTTCGTTTTTACAAAATTTCTTATGTATTTTAATAGTAGAAAGGACAACTATTTCGTGAACATAGAACATAAACGTGGACATTACTAGTACAGAATACGAAACCACATCAGAGGTTTGGGAGATTTGGAAATAGCCAAGTTTGTAGGATTAATAGGAAAATCAGAGATTAAATGGAATGCTAATGAATACATAAGTCTTAATCCCGCTAATGACGAATATCTCATAGTTTGGAGAGTTTAGGTACGGCTACAACACCTAGTTGTGAACATGGAGAAAAGAGAGAGAGAGAATGCGAAGGAGAGACTGAGAAGAAGAGACAAAGATGGATTGACAAAAATAGGTAAATGAATAAATAGAGAACGTTTGTGTGATGTGTTAGGAAAGGGAAGTTTAGGTCTATATACAGGTACAATCCCTATTTGGGCAGATTGATAAGTGAGGCTAAGAATAAGAGATAAACATGGAGTGAATATATATGTATATTATGTATATATATATATATATATATATATATATATATGTATATATATATACATATATATATATGTATGTATATATATATGTATATATATATATATACATATATATATATATATATATACGTATATACATATATGTATATATGAATATATAGATATAAATATTTATATATATATATACAACCATAATGCACTTTAATTCTAAGCCATCAACATCGGTAGACCTAATGGACGCCGACATGCGGAAAGTGAAATGCGGTATTGCCAAGGATTCGAACCCAGCAATCACATGACAAGTGCCGTAGTAACTTACCAACTACGCTAGCGTAGTTGGTAAGCTACTACGGCACTTGTCATGTGATTGCTGAGTTCGAGTCCTTGGCAGTACCGCATTTCAATTTCTGCATTTCAATTTTTGCATGTCGGCCTCCATTAGGTCTCCCGATGTTGATGGATTAGAGTTAAAGTGGATTGTTGGTGTTAAAATATATCTCTAATCACTGGGACCCATTCAGTGTTGCACAAATATATATATATATATATATATATATATATATATATATATATATATATATATATATATATATATATATATATATATAATTTTTGTGTGATGGGTAAAGAAAGGCAGACGATTTGAATAACCAGGAAGTGTAAGAAGTTAACAAATGAATATACGAAAAATGGTTGAAGGAGACTTCATATACAAAAGGAAACCAGTGATATCAATAGATGGTAAAAATGTAGATGAGAGCAGGTAGACGCATTGCTTTACCTCCTCAGAATTATGCCGTAGAACTGTTTGGAAAACGATGCAAAGTTTAATTGAATTATCACCCACATAACAAGCCTATGTTGAGCTATACAGTGCATTCGTTCATTTCCAGCTCAATTCCAGAGATTCCAGGCCACACTTGTTGACATGAAGTTTCTTTTCCAGGAAGTTGAGATGACGTGAACTCTTTTCATTTCTGGAAAATCGTCTCATTTTGGCTCATGATATCACGTTGAAGAGTTTGATCGTAGAGTTAGTCAGTCATTGAGTTCTGAACTACTGAGTGGAATGTCCAGTTGAACGTAAAGTCTGTTGAGAGTCTTCAAGTTTGGTGTGTTGCTGAGAGCTCTTTCTATTAGAATTCTCTCTCTTATTCGGATATCTTTGTCTGTTATTAGGAATGGAAAAGTATTTGGAAGTTCAGATGTTTAGAAGATGCCTCTGTTTTCAGGAATGCTCTAGATTTCGATTTTTTTTCAGAAAGATGGATTTTTTAGATCTAAAATATCCCTTATAATGAGTAATGAGAATTCAGGTATATACTAGAGTTTATTTTATTTTATCTTATTTAATATAATTTGATTTAATTTTATTTTATTTTACTTTATTTCA
>NC_134782.1:55351145-55361145 GCF_046742065.1 Oratosquilla oratoria
AATGTGGGGGAGGAGGAGGGGGAGGTGGAGGTGAAGGGGAGGGGAAGGGGGTGGAGGGGGGAGAAGAAAGGGGAGAGGGAGGGGAAGTGGGTGGAGGGGGAGAAGAAAGGGAGGGGAAGGGGGCACCTTTAGGTGTTTTGTGCAAGAAACGTGGAATGGAACAAAAAGATCAAAGAAGTGAAGAGAAAAAAAAAGAGGAGAAGAGAAAAGAAGAAGAAAGAGGAGGAGGAGGAAGAGAAGAAGAAGGAACTGAAAAAAGGAAGAATAGGAAGAAGGGAGGAGAAAGAGGAAGAAATATCTGAATATGACCTTCTCGCAATGAAGAAGAGGAAGGAAGAAGAAGAAGAAGAAGAAGAAGAGGAGGAGGAGGAGCAGGAAGAAGAGGAGACATCTGAAGACGGCCCGTTCTCCATGTATTATCCGGCCTAATTAGGAGACAGAGAAAGGCGATTGGGAAAAGAAGATAAAGAAGATAAAGAAGGAAGAGAGCAAGATTGTAAGACTTGAATGGAGAGTGAGAGAGAGAACAGAGGGAAGGTTTCAAAGTAGATCCTTGCAAGAAAAAAAGGAAGAAAAAAGGGGAAACGAAGAAAATGAGGAAAATGTGGAACGAATTTCGTTGAAGAGAAACGGGAAGGCTGGTGGAAGTCATAACAAGGTGACCCAGTTAGATAAGAAGGGAAATGAGAGATAAAGGAAATGTTGATATCTCGACTTAAGATGATAACGTCGATAACGACTGTGATGGTGTCGGTAATGGTAACGGTATGGTTACTAATCTCTTGGTATTCTGGATTTTGGTATCAAGAGTTGGAACGGGAACCAAGTGGTGAGGAAGGAATTACTACTGGATATAGTGATGACGGTGATGATGATAATAACTGTGGTACCGTTGCTAATGATGATTAATTATGACGATGGAAATGATGAATGATGATATTGGTGACTATGATGACTATGATGATGATGGAAATGGTGATGGTGACGGTGATGGTGATGATGATGGTGATGGTGATGGTGATGGTGATGGTGATGGTGATGGTGATGGTGATGGTCATGGTGATGGTGAAGGCAATGATGATGTTGGTGACTATGGCGAGTATGATGAATGTGGTGGTGATGAAGGAGACGTCAATAGTGGTGATGTTTTGGTGTTGAAAGAGGTGATGATGTTGATAAAGGTTGAATGGTTGTGATGGTGGTGATGGTGGTGAGGATGTTGATGACGATAATAGTAAAAAAAAAAAAAATGTTAGTGGTACTGGCAGAAAGAGAGGAGTGGAGGGGAAAGGTGAGGAAAAGAAAACAAAGAGGAGGAGAAGGAGGAGGAGGAGGAGGAGGAGGTGTAGAGAGAGGAGATAAAAGCTTTTTATGGTAATACCGGGAGGTAATCAGCGCCCCCATGGTAATTAGTACCATCCCAATATATATTTTTTATGTAATTGTGGTATCAGCTACAGAATAGAACAAAAAACAACATTATATACATGTATGTATAAATGAATGTATATATATATATATATATATATATGTATATATATATGTATATATATATATGTATATATGTATGTATATATATATATACAGTATATATATATATATATATATACACATATATATATATATATATATATGAAGGGTCGAATCATTATCATTACTGTTGTCATCGTCGTAGTCGTCGCATTTGACATCTTCTTCTTCATCATCATCATCATCATCATCATCATCATCATCATCATCATCATCATCATCATCATCATCATCATCATCATCATCATCATCATCATCATCATCATCATCATCATCATCATCCTCATCATCATCATCATCATCATCATCATCATCATCATCATCATCATCATCATCATCATCATCATCATCATCATCATCATCATCATCATCATCATCATCAACGCCACCACTAACAAGATAACAACATTATTGCCACCTCTCCCTCCGCACTAATACCACCAGCACCAACACCAACAAACCTGCCGCCACAACCATTACCACAAACACCAACAAATCCACCAGTACCACCATCAATACCATAGTTGCCGCCGCCACCACCACCACAACCGTCAACACTACAACCACAACCACCACCACCATCACCACCACCACCACCACTACTGCCACCAAGATAATGATCATCATTAACATCGTTTAATTAACTTTCTCGTACACGTTTTATATCATTATAGTTTGTCATATTTTGATTCTACACCATTCCTTCCTCTAATATCACTTACATATTATCACTACTTAATATTGTCTTTGTTAGTCTTGCAATAAATTTTTGTATAATTGGAACCATTATATATCATCTTATAATTATCTTTGGGATATAATTCGTTGGTGCTGTATAAATCATAATGTGTTTATGCATACATTTTCATATATGCCTTTGGTAATTTTATCAAATTATGTCTGAGTTATTTTACTTGTTTTTTTTTCAGTTATATCTTTGTGCTATTTTCGTTTGTCTTCCAAAATTATATATATATATATATATATATATATATATATATGTATATATATACATATATATATATATATATATATATATTACATTCTTTCAGAATGCTTTATATCAAATTTTATCTGTTGATTTTTTCTTTTTTTTAGTGATCAATTACTGAGAGAACTATGTCGGAAGACTTTTTTGAAAGCTTGTCCTATTTATCCATCAATTTTGATTAATTTAATTTATGTATTCATTTATATATCTATTTACATATACTTGCCTTTTTGTCCTCTCCTCTTTTTTCATTTTCCTCTCCTTTTCATTCCTTTGCCTTTACAATTCCATGTGTTATATAAAAAAGTCTTCTTCTATTATTCTAAGACTATTTTTCATACTTTCCTTTACACCTACTCCTTTTCATTTTCGTATATATCTCCATCTTCATGTCTTTATTGTCTTCTTCTATTATTCTAAAACTATTTTTCTTACTTTCCTCTACAATCTATATCAAACGCCTACTCCATTTCATTTTCGTATATATCTCCATCTTCATGTCTTTATTGCTGTCTATCGATCTAAGTACAAGTTTCCATCATCGTTTTTTCCGATACACTAGTTTCCAACTACACTACTTTTATCATCTTAGTCATCCTTCGTAGGATTTCCTGTTGGTCAGAAGAAGGTACTCAGTATTGAAAATTCTCTTTCGAAATTCAAGTAAGAGGTTACTCTTTCCTTTGACATCAGCCTCTTGACATAATAGTGAGATATCTCTGAAACTTTATATCGTTTTCTAAATATTACCAAGTCCTAAAAAGACATCATATTTTTATTAAACTTAAATGAAGATAAAGAAAGAAAATCAAATATAAAAAAACACGCCTGACATGAAAATAAAATTATATTGTTCCGTATGAGAGGGACATGTCACTGAATTTTTCCTTCATCTCCTAAACATTGCTGGAATTTAAGGAAACATTTTTGGTTGAAGATAAAAAAGAGACTTTTCCATACGAGACTTGCAACCTCTCCTCTCAATAAGCGCCTTGCAAAAAAAAAAAAAAAAAAATCCTTTATGAGGAAGTGGACAGTTCTTCTCATTGGACACTCTCCAAGACTTGCGAGATTCAGTCCAAGCTCAAAAGTCTTTGGAAGATTTCAGAAGACTTAAGAAAACCACGCAATAGCCACTGAAATACAAACGCTTTAGAACAGAGGAACTCACTGAGGCAAAGAAAGAAACTTGTGAGTAGAAGACTATTGTCTAAGTCTTCTTTTCTACACAGGAGTAAAATCTTGAAAGTAAATAATGTATATAGATAAGCCAATTATTCAGTACACAAGTGAATAAATAAATAATGTAAATAAATGTGTCACAGACAAAGCCAAGAGAGTGTGTGTTCCATTATAATCACATGTATGTCTATTTTTCGAATGACACATTTTATTTTTATCAACCAAATTAAAAATAGATATATGAATTAAAGGTATTTTTCATCTGATGAACTTAACTAAGGAGCAAAACTATATCAAAGGCAGGAGTCTTCTGAAGGTCAAGAACGAGAAAGTTTAGAAAGGATGTGTATGTGTGTGTGTGTGTGTGTGTGTGTGTGTGTGTGTGTGTGTGTGTGTGTGTGTGTGTGTGTGTGTGTGTGTGTGTGTGTGTGTGTGTGTGTGTGTGTGTGTGTGTGTGTGTGTGTGTGTGTGTGTGTGTGTGTGTGTGTGTGTGTGTGTGTGTGTGTGTGTGTGTGTGTGTGTGTGTGTGTGTGTGTGTGTGTGTGTGTGTGTGTGTGTGTGTGTGTGTGTGTGTGTGTGTGTGTGTGTGTGTGTGTGTGTGTGTGTGTGTGTGTGTGTGTGTGTGTGTGTGTGATTGAGATAATGAGTGAGTAAAAACGGAGGAAGAGAGATAGAGATAGAGGGAGATGAGGAGCGAGACAGGGAAGGAGAAAGAAAGAAGGGAGGAGAGTGGAGGAGTGAGGGAGACAGTGGAGGGAAGGAAAGAGAGAGAGTAAGAGGGAGGGAAAGACGGAAAGAGGAAATGAAGATGGAAGGCAAGGAGGGACAAAACGAGAAAAGGAGAAAGAAAGGAGAAGGAGAGAGGGAGAGAAAGAGGAAGGGAGACAAAGAAAGAGAGGGAGAGAGAAAGAATAGGATGGAGAAAAGTTGTGAAGGAGATGGAAGAAGAGAGTTGAAGTGGGAGGAACAGAATGAGAGATGAAAAGAGAAAAAGAGAATGAAGGAGAGAGGACGTGAGAGAGTGAAATGGAGATAGGGAGGGGGAGGAAGTCGGAGTAGGAGAGGAAGGAAGGGAATAAGAGATAAAAAGGATAAAGGAGGGAGGGGAGAAAAAAAAAAAAAGAGAGAGAGAGAGAGAGAGAGAGAGAGAGAGAGAGAGAGAGAGAGAGAGAGAGAGAGAGAGAGAGAGAGAGAGAGAGAGAGAGAGAGAGAGAGAGAGAGAGAGAGAGAGAGGCAGAGAGAGAGAGAGAGAGAGAGAGAGAGAGAGAGAGAGAGAGAGAGAGAGAGAGAGAAAGAGAGAGAGAGAGAGAGAGAGAAAGAGAGAAGAGAGAGAGAGAGAGAGAGAGAGAGAGAGAGAGAGAGAGAGAGAGAGAGAGAGAGAGAGAGAGAGAGAGAGAGAGAGAGAGAGAGGGGGGGGGAGAGAGAAAGAGAGGGAGGGAGAAAGAGAGAGTTGAATGGGGGAGGGAGGGCGGGAAGGAGATGTGGGAGAGGAAGGAAGTAAATGAGAGATAAAAGAAAGAGAGAGAGAAAGAGAGAGAGAGAGAGAGAGAGAGAGAGAGAGAGAGAGAGAGAGAGAGAGAGAGAGAGAGAGAGAGAGAGAGAGAGAGAGAAAGAGAGAGAGAGAGAGAGAGAGAGAGAGAGAGAGAGGGGGAGAATGGGGGAGGGAGGGAGTGAAGAGGAAGGATGAGATGTCTGGGAGGGAAGGAAGAAATGAGAGGGAAGAGTGGTTGGAGGGGAGAGAGATGGGAGAAGAGAAATAAAAATATATTAGAATTATTTTGTGCTTTCTTTGAGAAAAAAAGAACATTTTGCAGAATGAGTTCTCTTAATGTTGCCGTTAAGCCTCTTCCACTCTTGGAATCTTTCGTCCTTGTAACCCTTTTGCTCTCTTCGTTATTGTCGTCGTTATTTTCTTCGTCATTGTTGCATTTATCGCTGCCGTTGTCGGCGTTCTTTGTTGTTTTTGTTCGTCAACTTCGTTTTCGTTGTTGTCGTTGTTATTGTCGTTGTCGTTGTTATTCTTGTCTTTGCAGTTGTCGTTCTTGTCGTTGTTGTTGTCGTTCTTGTCGTTGTCGTTGTCGTTGTCGTTCTTGTCGTTGTCGTTCTTGTCGTTGTCGTTCTTGTCGTTGTCGTTCTTGTCGTTGTCGTTCTTGTCGTTGTCGTTCTTGTCGTTGTCGTTGTCGTTGTCGTTCTTGTTGTCGTTGTCATTCTAGTTGCTGTTGTTATCATTGTCGTTCTTATCGTTATCGTTCTAATCGTTGTCGTCATTGTCGTTTTCGTTGTCGTTCTTGACGTTGTCGTTGTCATTATCATTGTCGTTGTCGTTGCAGTCGTTATCGTTGTCGTTGTCATTATTATTTTCGTTGTTGTTGTCGTTCTTGTTCTTTTCGTTGCTGTCGTTGTCGTTGTCGTTGTCGTCGTTGTTGTCGTTGTCGTTGTCATTATCATTGTCGTTGTTGTTGTCGTTGTCATTATCATTGTCGTTGTTGTTGTCGTTGCTCTCTTTGTCGTTGTCGTTGCTTTCGTTGCTGTCGTTGTCGTTGCTTTCGTTGTCGTTGTCGTCGTTGTTGTCGTTCTTGTTGTCGTTCTTGTCGTTGTCGTTCTAGTCGTTGGCGTTCTCGTCGTTGCCGTTGTCGTTGTCATTCTTGTCGTTGTCGTTGTCTTTCTTGCTGTTGTCGTTGTCGTTCTTGTCGTTCTCGTTGTCGCTGTCGTTGTCGTTGTCATTCTTGTCGTTCTAGTTGTTGTCGTTGTCGTTCTTGTCTTTGTCGTTGTCGTTGTCGTTGCCGTTGTCATTGTCGTTGTTGTTGTCGTTGTCGTTGTCGTTGTCGTCGTCATTGTCGTTATCGTTATTGTTATCGTTATCGTTATCGTTGTCGTTGTCGTTGTTATTGTCGTTGTCGTTTTAGTCGTCGTTGTCGTTGTTGCTGTTATCTTTTTCATTATCGGATTGCATTCAGCACAATCATAGTCATCATTATCATTCCCGAAGAAGAAAAATGTACTGAATCGAAGAAGTAAATAATAAAATAAAATAAGAATAAAAACGTTGACGTTTTCATACATGTTTTTGATTCGACATTTCTTTAATTTCTTCTGCCTATTATTTTCCTATTTTTTCTTATTATCCCTTTATTTGCATTCTTGAACCTCTCTCTCTCTCTCTCTCTCTCTCTCTCTCTCTCTCTCTCTATATATATATATATATATATATATATATATACATCTCTCTCTCTCTCTCTCTCTCTCTCTCTCTCTCTCTTATCCTCTCTTCTTTTTCTCTTTCCTCTTCAATTTCTCTTTTTTCCTATTCCTCCCTACTTCCCGTTCCTCTTCCTCTCACCTCCTGCTCTTCCTTCCTCCCTCTCTCTCCTCTCCCTCCTCCCTTACCCTACCCCCTTCCTCTTCCCCTTCCCCTCCCCCTCTTCCTCACCCTCCTACCTTTCCCTACCCATCCTCCTTACCTTGACAACTGTTTTTCCCCTTCATTCCTTCCCCATTCCCTTCCTCTCCTCCTTTTTTCCTTCCTTCCTTCCTTCCTTCCTTCTTTCCTTCCTTCTTTCCTTCCTTCTTTCCTTCCTTCCTTCCTTCCTTCCTTCCTTCCTCCATCTCCTGATATCTGCTTTTCCTCTTCACTCCCTCCCCTTCCCTCCCTCTCCTCCTTCTTCTTCAACCCCCCTTCTCCTTCCTTCCTTCCTTCCTTCCTTCCTCCCTCCGTCTTCTTGCCGTGCCCAGTCACGTGTCTTCTGTTTCCAAACACAGATTAATGTTCTTCTGCTCAAAATTCCTACAGGACTTTTCTCGACGCCTCCTCCTTTCTATTCTCCAGTTCATTCCTTCCCGCCTCGAGTTTTTTTCTTTTTCTCATTTCTCATTCCGTAATTTATTAGGTCATGTTTTCCTCTTTATTATTATTGTTATTATTATTATTATATTTTATTCAAAGAACATTTATATGTCTTTCATTTTTTATCATTATCATTATCATTTTATTGTTTTTTTTTTTCCTCTTTGTCTCAGTTCAAATTTTATCAGGTTATTTTTTCTTTCTCACGACTCTGTAACCTTTATTTGTTTTTGTTTTTTGTTTTTTGTTTTTTACTTTGTAATTTACTATTATTTTTTTCCCTCTTTGTTGATATCTATTTCTCACTTAGGTCACCTTTGTTTTGTTTTTCTGACTCAGTTTTTTCTCGTACTTTATCAGTCTATCTCTTTCTGTGTCTTTATCTTTTTTTTTTTTTTTTTTTAGTTTTCGTTTCCTGTGACCTTCTTGTTGTCTTTATACAAACCAAAATTCTCCACATTTTCATCAGTTTCACTCAACCTCACAGCCTTTCTCATTCTCATCTCTACTTTCAGTCCCCCACTCAGTCCCTCTCTCATCTCCTCACTTAACCTTCCTCTCAACCCTCCTCTCATCCCCAACCCAGCACCACTTCCATACCCCTACTCAAGCCTTTTCCTAGCCACGTTCTCAACCCCACTCCTAGCCCGCATCTCAAACCCTTCTCTCAACCCTCCTCTCATCCCCAACCCAGCACCACTTCCATACCCCTACTCAAGCCTTTTCCTAGCCACGTTCTCAACCCCACTCCTAGCCCGCATCTCAAACCCTTCTCTTCACCCTACTTTCAGCCCCTTCCTAGCCCCAATCCCAGCCCCCCTTCCCCTTCTCCTCTTCTCAGGCCCACGTTCCCAATTCTCTCCTTCCAGTCCTTCTTCCCATTCCTTTCTTTCCAGCCGTCCTCCCAAATTTCATCTGAGCCCGCTTCTAGCCCTACTCCCCCCCCGCCCCAGCCCTACTCGAAGCCCACTTGCAGCCTCCGACGTCGTCGGAGTCGTCAAAGCGGAGGTAATGTCATGTAGTCCGGGGCCCATTCAGCCGACAATTACACTTTCTGCTCTCTGCTTCTCTCTCTATCTCTCTCTCTCTCTCTCTCTCTCTCTCTCTCTCTCTCTCTCTCTCTCTCTCTCTCTCTCTCTCTCTCTCTCTCTCTCTCTCTCTCTCTCTCTCTCTCTCTCTCTCTCTCTCTCTCTCTCTCTCTCTCTCTCTCTCCAGACATTTGCCTTTTCTTCTTCGAGCTCAGCCTCACGCCTCCTCCTTCTCCTCCTCCTCCTCCTCCTCCATTTCCTCCTCCTCCTCTTCTTCTTCTTCTTCTTTCTACTTCTGCTTGTTCTGTTTTTTCTCCTCCTCTTCCTTTTTTTCCACTTATCCTTCTTCCTCCTCTTCTTTTTCCTTCTAATTCTGATTCTTCTCCTTCTTCTATATTTCCTTCGCCTCCTCCTCTTACTCCTTTACTTCTCCTCTTCCCTCCTCCTCTATTTCCTGTTATCTCTGATTCTCCTCCTCCTCCTCCTCCTCCTCCTCCTCCTCGTCTTCCTCCTCCTCCTCCTCGTCTTCCTTCTCGTCTTCCTTCTTCTCTTCTTCTCCTCTTCTTCTTCTCTTTCCTCTCATCCTCCTTTTTCCCATTTCCTCTCCTCTTCCTCCTTCTCTTCTTCCTTCTCGTCCTCCATCTCCTCTTTCTTCTTCTTCTCCTCCAATTCTACATCTCTTCGTTCTTCTCCTTCTTCTTTTCCTTCTCATCCCTTCTTTCATCCTCCTTCTACTCCTTCCTCTTCTCATTTTCCTGCTTATTTAATTCTTATTTTCTTACTCTTTCTTCTCCTCGTCCCCGTACTATTCCATCTTCTTCCTTTTCTTTCTTCTTCTTTTCCTCCTACTCTTCCTCCTCTTCCTCACTCAATTCTTCCTTCTCCATCCTCCTTTTCTCCTCCTGCTTCTCCTCCTACTTCTCATTCTCTTCTTTTTCCTCTTCCTCCTCTTCTTCCTCATCCCTCACTTCTTCCTCCTTCTCCTCCTCTTCATCCTTCTACTCTTTACTCTCACCTGCTCTTTTTCCTCTTCCTCCTCCACCTCCTGCTGCTCCTCTTCTTCTTCCTTCTTCCTATTCTTCCTTCTTCTTATCTCTTCCTTCATCTGTCCTCAGGTCTCCTACCTTGCCTTTTTCCACTTCTCCTCTTCCTCGCCTATGCTCTCATTCTGAAAACCTTCTCCATAGTTTTTCCTTTAACACTTTTCCGCTTAATTTCTCCTTCCAATCTTTTCCTTATCCCTTTTTCAACCTGCCCCAGTTCCATCTCATTTTCCTCTTCCTCCTCCTCCTCCTCTTCCTCCTCTTCTTCCTCCTCCTCCTTTCTTCCTCCTCTTCCTCCTCCTCGCTCTCCTCCTCTCGTCCTGCTGTTACTCCTTCTCCTTCTCCTGATTCTTCTCCTCCTCCTGCTCCTCTTCCTTATCCC
>NC_134782.1:55363645-55386145 GCF_046742065.1 Oratosquilla oratoria
TGTATATATATGTATATATATATGTATATATATATATATATCAATTTTTTCCCTTTTATATAGGAGGTAGCCAAGTCAGAGGCCCGTACCTATTTCTACCTATTTCACTCCCTTCCGCCACCCCCTCCACCCCTCCCATCTCAGCTCTTCATGGATGACGGGTCATTCCTGCATCAGCCAATCACATTAGGCCAAACGCAGTGCAGCAATACACAATATATCTACAGCAATGCCGCTCCACTTAAACGACGACACACACCCTCTCCGTCCCCTCGTGCAGAAAAAAGAGAAGAGGGAGAAATCCCTTCGGGCTGCGTCAAAATATTATTCGTATATAAGCACTGCCTACTTCCTCCCTTCCTTGCATAACAGTATCGTCCATAGACAGTCATTTTCCATTCATCCCTATCTCCTGCCTTCTCCCTTCCTTCCTCAACAGACATTCCCCTCTTGCTCAGCGCCCCTTTCACCCTATCCATCCATTTCATCCTCAGTCGGACCCTCCACCTCTGCCTTCCATACCTCTTTTACTAATCTTTTATTACTCATTCTTTCCATGTGTCCAAAACATCCCAATAATTTTTCATCAGCTCTATCTTCCATCTCCTTTTCCGCTCCCGCTCTCTTCCTCATCTCCTCATTTCTCACTCTATCCACCCTAGTGACCCCTACCATACTTCTCAGACTTATAATCTCAAACACATTTAAACTTTTCCTCTCTGCCTCTCTTAAACTCCAGTGTCTACTCCATATAATTCCGTCGGCACAATCACCCCTTCGTACAATCTCCTCTTTGCATACATTCCTAGTTGCCTATTCATCATAAACAAAATTAATCCCCGAAGGTATTTACTTGCTTCTTTTAATCTAACAATTTACCATCACCTCCAATCCTCCCTTTTCTGCCACATGTGACAGAAGCTATCTACTTCCTCCAGCCTCTCTCGTTCTAGACTTACTTGCAACTCACCTCCACCTTTTACCCTTGTGCATCTCATCACCTTACTTTTACCCACATTTATCTTCAACTTCCTTCTTTCGCACACCTTCCCAAACTCTGTCAATAATTCCCTTAATCCTTCCTCTGATCCTACCACAAGCGCAGTGTCGTCAGCAAACAACAACTGGCTCACATCCCACTTTTCCCCATTTTTTTAACCACATCTAGTCCCCTGCCTATTACCCACACTTTTAACTTGTCCACTATCCCATCCAAGTACACATTCAACAGCCATGGTGACATGATATATCCCTAACGTAGTCCCACCTTTACCTCAAACCACTCGCTTTCTCCATTTCCAATTCTAACACAGGCTCTATACTACTCTCGTAAAAACTCTTGACTGCCCTTGCCAGCTTTCCTCCAATTCCATATTCATGCAAATCCATAAAACCCCTACCCCCCCAAAAAAAAAAAATCCTTACATTGTCATAAAGCTTTCTGACGAGTTAAACACCATACGAGGACGGAGCCTTTATTTGAAAAAGCTGTAATAAGCGAAACGTCGTACAAATAAAGGCTCCGTCCTCATATGGTGTTTAACTCGTCAGTCTTGTCGACAACTGCTACTTTCATAAAAATAAAGCTTTCTCGCATATCTGCCTTACCACAAAAATTTGATCCACGTAGCCCCTAACTTTCCTAAAACCATATTGTTCCTCACCAATTACTCCCTCTGTACCTCTCTTAATCCTCTCAATTAAAACCCTCCTATAAGCTTTCCCAACTACACTCAACAAACTCATCCCTCTGAAACTACTACACTCACAATTGCCCCCTTTTCCCATGTAAAGTGGAACTATATAGGCACCTCTCCAGTTCTCAAGCACTCTAACCTCCTTTAGACATACATTAAACAACCTCACTAGCAAGACCAAAATTACTGTACCCTCTTTCTTCAGACACTGCATGACACCCATCTAATCCAGGTGCCTTACCTGTTCTCATAATTTTCAGAACTACTTGCGCCTCATCTATTCTTATTTCTCCTCTATTTTCCTTTCCCATTACCGTCATTTCCTTTGCACCTCCCGCTGCAACTACCAATCCCTCCTTATCCTCCTCCACATTCAACGGCTCACTAAAATACTCCACCCATCTTTCTCTACCGCCTCCTCTTCCGTTAAGATATGTCCATCTGCGCTTTTTACCTTTTCCTCTTTACTTGGCTCACTTCCCTTTTCTCTCTTGATTTTCTTCCGAAGCATCTTTTAATATTTCTATTGCTTTCAAAAATATCTGTCATACTCCTCCCCATTTTGCATCTGCTCTCCTTTTTGCCTCTTTTATCTTTTGTTTTATTTCTCTTTTTTTTATACCTCTCATATGTTTCTCTCATGCTACTTTGCAACCAGTCACTGAATGCTCACTTCTTCTCTTCTACAAACTTCTTCACTTCAGAATCCCACCACTCACTACCCTTTCTTCTATTCCTTCCCATCCTATTTGTTTCTCATGCCATCTTTGCGCACATTGTTACTTCCTCCTTGAAACACACGCATTCATCTTCTACACCTACTTCCATTCTATCCTTCACAACCTTCCATACTTCTCTCAGCTTCTGCTTGTACTCCTGCTCTTTTTCCTTCTCATTTAAAGAGGTTGCTCTAGGCACCTCTCTATCTTCCACAGTTTTTCTCTTTCTCCACCTATTCTCCACTCACAACACACACACACACACACACACACACACACACACACACACACCGGTTACTGTTTTACAGAGTGACCCGGCCTTCGGCCTTTAGGTGGTCTCTGGCAGCTAATGGTGTGTCCGGCAGGAATCCATCAGATCTACAGGAGTTCAATAGACCTACAGGACTACATACAATGTAGTGGTCTCCACCGGAGGTACAAGACTCCGCCGGATCTACAGGACTTTAATAGATCTACAGGACTCCACCGAATCTACAGGACTTTAATAGATCTTCAGAACTCCACCGGCTCTACTGGACTCCATCGGATCTATCGGACTTCACCGGATCTACAGGATTCCATCAGATCTATAGGATTCCACCGGATCTACAGGACTCCACCAAATCTACCGGACTCCATTGGATCTACAGGACTCCACCAAATCTTCTGGACTTCATTGGATCTACACGACTCCACCGAATCTACCGGACTCCAATGGATCTCCAGGACTCCACCAAATCTACTGGACTTCGTTAGATCTACATGACTCCACCAAACCTACCGAACTCCATTGGATCTCCAGGACTCCACCAAATCTACTGGACTTTATTGGATCTACAGGACTCACTCGGAATTAGAGAACTCCACCAAATTTACGGGACTCCACCGGATCTACGGGACTCCACTGGAGCTATAGTACTCCACCAGATCTGCAGGACTTCACCGAATCAAATGGTTTACAAAGTATCTACAGGTTTCCCCTATATCTACTAGACTTTACTATTGACTATTGACTATTGACTACTGACTATTAACGATTGACTATTGACAAAATGTCACAATTTGTTTATTTCAGAAACCACAAAGGTGTGACAGTAGAAAGAATATAATGTTAGTAAACTAGAAATAATAACTGAAGACACAGTAGATACAATAGAACGAAGTAAAGCTATTATATACTAGCTTTGTATAATATACTATAAAACCAAAGTTCATCTATATTACAGGGAATGTAAAGATAGATGTATTGATACAACCTAGGAGGAGGAATTCTATAAAGCACTCAAATAGTTATTGGAAAAAAGTATAGCAAAAATTTTGAAAAGCTGTTAAAAAAAACCCAGTGTGTATATGAGAGGCAGAACATTACTCGCCATATGGATAAAACACTGATAAATGGATATGGTTTGATATGGTAAAGGCTACTGATAAGATTTTTTTATCATTTTTTTTTTTTTTTGGTTAGTTAAGAGTGAAAGAAAGAAAAAAAGAAAAAAGGAAAAAGGCAATGCATATCCATCAACAAATGTGTAAAAGTATTTTTATATCATTCAATTTTATTTTACATTACTTTGTTCTATTCTTTTCTTTTTTATTTCATCTAATTAACTTGTCAAAGAATATGAACAAATATATCTAATACACAAATATCATCAAATAGCAAAATATTTATTTATTTTATTTCATTTTAATATTTATTTATTTATTTATTCGTTCATTTGTTTTATTCATCTTTCATTTATTTACCTTTTATCTATATATTTACTTATTAATTGTTATTTGTTTATTTTCTTATCTAAGTATTCATTTACTTATTCATGTATTTATTTATTCATTCATTTATCTATTTATTTATTTGATTATTTATTTATCTATATATCTATTTATTTGTTTATTTACTTATTTATTTATTTATTTATTTGTTTATTTATTTATTTATTTATTTATTTGTTTGTTTATATACCTATTTATTTATTGATTGATTGATTTATTTATTTATTTAATTATTTAATTATTTATTATTAATTTATTTATTTTTCCTATATATTTATTCATTTATTTATTTATTCATCTAATTGTTTATTTGTTTATTTAGTTGTTTGTTTATTCATCTATCTTTTTGTATATTTATTCATTTATTTATCTATTCATTTATCCAATATTCCTCGAGCCTTTGAACTGTTTGAGAGAGAGAAAGAGAGAGAGAGAGAGAGAAGTGATGCAGATGGTAATGAAAACAAATGATGACAGAGAGCGCTGCATGCGAAATAATAAGATAATAAAAAGATAAAAACAAATGCTAAGGAGGGGTTTGAGTTCAGGAATTTATATTTTGTAATTAATATCAAAGTTGAAATTGAAGAAGATTAAGATGAAAATGTGGGAGGAAGGAAAGAAGATAGACGAGACAAAAGGATAAAGGTGGTAAAAAAGGAAACAGAAAAAGAAAGGAATAACGATAATGAACGGAATGTAAAGAATAGAGAATAGACGAATAATTATGAGAAAATACGAAAAGGAGTAATGAATAAAAAAAACGTATAAATATGAAACTTGAAAATAAAAGGAAGACAATAGAGAACAAGAAGAATAAGTAAACAAACAACAGAAGGAAGTGAAGACAAACAAAACATAAACAAACAATTGACGAACGAAAATAAAAGAAACAATCCTTTGACGAAATGAATTGGGAAATTATTGGAGGGAAAAATTCTAAAGAAGGAAGATTATAGGAAGGGACGAAGAAAAGGAAAATTAGCTAAAACGGAGAGAAATGTGAGAGAAAGGAATTAGACGAAAAGATACGAAATTAGAAAGACAAGGGACGTAAACTAGACGAAAATATAAGAAACGAACAAACCAAAGTGGATGCAAAGGAGACACAAATATAGTTAAGCGAACGAAATGAAAGAGAACAAAACGGAATGGAGAGAGAACTAGAATATAGTTGAAAGTAAAAGCTTTTCTGGCTAAAACTCTCTTTTGCTCTCTTTTAGTTAACGGAACGCAAAAAGAGAAAAATAAAGAGTGAAGATTAAATGAAAAGTTTATCGTTATTTACATTTTAAAGAGGAAGAAAGTAAAAGTACGGGAAGAAAAGAGGAAGAAAAGAGGAAGAAAAGAGGAAGAAAAGAGGAAGAAATGGACGAAAACGAGAGATTTAGAAATAAAAGGAAAGAAAGAATAAAAAGAGAGAAACAGGAAAGCTGTAGAGATGGGATGAAATAATCCAGGAAAGAAAATAAAAATAGAAAAGAAAGAAAGAAAGAAAGAAAGAAAGAAAGGGAGGAAGGAAGACAGGAAGAAATAGAGCAATGAAGGAATGAAGGAAGAAAGGAAAGAGGGAAGGAAGGAAAGAATTAAGAAAGAAAGAAAGAAAGAAAGAAAGAAAGAAAGAAAGAAAGAAAGAAAGAAAGAAAGAAGGAAAGATAGAAAAAAAGAAAGAAAGAAAGAAAGAAAGAAGAGAAAGAAAGAAAGAAAGAAAGAAAGAAAGAAAGAAAGAAAGAAAGAAAGAAAGAAAGAAAGAAAGAAAGAGGGAAAGAAAGAAAAAAGGAAAGAAAGAAAGAAAGAAAGAAAGAAAGAAAGAATGAAATAAATAAATAAATAAATAAAGAAAGAAAGAATGAATGAAAGAAATAAATAAAGAAAGAAAGAAAGAAAGAAAGAAAGAAGGAAAGAAAGAAAGAAAGAAAGAATGAAATAAAGAGAGAAAGAAAGACAGAAAGAAGGAAATAAATAAAAAAAGAAAGAAAGAAAGAAAGAATGAAAGAAAGAAAGAAAGAAAGAAAGAAAGAAAGAAAGAATGAAAGAAAGAAAGAAAGAAAGAAAGAAAGAAAGAAAGAAAGAAAGAAAGAAAGAAAGAAAGAAAGAAAGAAAGAGAGAAAGTAAGGAATAGAGAAAAATATAGTAAGAAAATATAAGAATTGAACAGCTGTAGGGAAAGAAGAAAATGGGGAAGGAAAGAAAACAAGGAATAGAGAGATGTAAAGATGTAGAGAAGAAGAGAGTAGAGAGTCAAGCAAAAGGTAAAGAAAATATACAAAAAGGAAGATAGAGAGAATGAAAAGAAAGAAAATGGAGGAGGGGATAAGGATGGAAGTGATAAGAGATAAGAAGAAGTTGGAGAAATAGAAGATATTAGAGAGAAAAGAGAGAAAGAGAGGGGATGATGGTGAGTAGAAATGAAAAGTGGAGGGAAAGAGGAGAGGTGTAGAGGGGAAAATAAAGAAAAAGGAAATAAGGGGGATAAAAAGAGAGTAGAGAGAAAATTAAAGAGTAAGCGGGATTGACAAGAGTAGGGTGAGGGAGCACAGAGTAGATGGAAAAAAAGTGTGAGAGAAAGAGAAAGAGAGAGAGAAGAGAGAAGATACATAGAAGAAAAAATATCAAGATGGATAAAAGAAACTTAAGATGAGAAAATGAAGATTTAGGAATAGTAAGAAGATGGCGACTGGAGAAGAAGTATAAAGAATTCTTTCTTTCTTTCTTTCACGGAATTCCAAAAAGAAAGAAAGACGACTGAGGGCGGAGAGTTGAAAAGAGAAGGAAATAACAATGGGGAGATGGAGAAGAGGCAAAGAGAGAACAAAGTGTCGAGGCCCGTGAAAAGAGAAGAATGAAGACGTTTTGGAATAAAATGAAGAATTTCAAGACGTGGGCGGAAGATTATTTTTTATATAATGAAGAAAAGGGGAGCGAAGATGTAAGGTAAACTAATGTGGAAAGAATTAAGGAAATTAAAGAAATAACAAGGAAAACAAGGCGAACAAGAATAGATTCGGAGAGATTAGAAATAGATACAAAAGGAAGTGGAGAGCTATTGTATTATGGAAAGGAGAGACAAGGGGAGATAGAGGAGGGAGGAAGGGTTAAAGCAGGAGAGAGATAGAGATAGATAGATACATACATACATACATACATACATACATACATACATACATACATACATACATACATACATACATACATACATACATACATACATACATACATACTGTCACGTTACCACCTCTAACCTTAAAGCAATCAGTTAGTAAATAAAGGACCTAAGGAGGACAACGACAGATCTTGCCTCATCCCTTAAAGGTGGAGCGACAATAAACGGATATCTATTTCATTTCCTTCTTTACACTTCCTTCTGTAAATATATCTTATTCCCTCTCAGTTAGGAAAATCATCGTCCCACATTAGTCATCATATAAAAATGGAGGTTATAGAAACATAGTAGGTAATTTTCTCTATACCTATATTGAATAAGCTTATCAGTACAGAGCTACATGAATGCATTTATCCTTGCTTCTCAGAATCCAGCACATCTTAATCATATGAGGTAATTATTCAATATTTCCACTGCTACTCAGTTGAGCTACTGCCTCTACATCAACATAATAATCACATTGCATTCCATGCAATTACATACCAATTTCTATTGTCATCACAATTCTACAACCACACACAAATTATATCATCTCTGTCTAACCACTTCAACAAGTTCTGCTCCTACAAACACATGAAAATTGGATCCTTGCTAATCATCTCAAATAACATACATCCTACCAAGATATGCAGTTATACTTCACCAGAAATCATTGCTCCTCTCCCTCTGTGTATTTCACCATTATTTATCCTCCTTAATTCTCCCGATTCTTATTTTCCCTACCATTTTATACCCACGAAAGGACTTGCACGTCCGCCTTGCTTTATACACAGAAAGAGAGAGAGAGAACAATGCCTCCCTTGTTTCCGCGTTTGAGTTGGCACCATGGTTCCAATACTCTTGGCGTCATCTTAACGATACATTTCAATATTGTAAAATACACATCGTACATGAATCATACATCAAAAGCAACTACAATACGTATTTCTATAAATTCTTACGTAACTAGAGCACCGTGGATCTCAAAAGTATAAACGTATCCCTAGATACATTTTATCCAAAACACTTTAATATCAGACCGTGAATTCGCGTCTGTATATAAACATTGGCTAAGCACCAGCGTTTGGAAAAATAGAGAATGTAATTAGCACCAGGGGGTGACTATGGTAACACCCTCCCCCTTCAAGACATGAGGCGATCCTTGGATTGACTCATGTTGGAGAAGGAAGACGAGACAATGTATCCGCCAGGATATTGCTCGCTCCCTTCACATGCTGTATTATCAGATTGTAGTCCTGAAGCATCAAACGCCATCGAATCAACCGTTGGTTATCATTCTTCATCTTATGTAAAAACACCAGGGGGTTATGATCAGTAAACACAGAAATAGGATATCCGGACCCTCTCAAGTATATGTCGAAATGACTCAAACTAAGGATCAAGGCTAAAGTCTCCTTCTCAACTGTACTGTAGTTTCTCTGATAAGGAAGGAATTTCTTTGAAAAGTAGCATATCGGGTGGTCGATATCCTCTTTCTCCTGAACTAAAATTCCCCCTACTCCAAAGTTGCTCGCATCCACATACAATTTGAATGGTCTCTCAAAATCAGGAGTGACAAGTATAGGGTCACTCATTAACATCCTTTTTATAGTTGTGAAAGCCTCCTCACAATGTGTATCCCACACAAACTTGGTACCCTTTGACAACAGCCTAGTCAATGGTAAAGCTACTGTGGAAAAATTCCTACAGAACCTCCTGTAGTAACCACTCATGCCTAAGAATCGTAACAACTCTCTACGGTTCTTAGGAGCGGGACAATCGTTGATACTCTTCACCTTGGCATCAACGGGTTGTATTTCACCTTGGCCTACCATGTATCCTAAGTATTCAACCTTTGCCTTTGCAAAATCACTCTTAACTAGGTTCACTGTTAAGTTGGCATCATTCAGTCTCTGGAAGACATTCGAAATTTGCTCTACATGGTCTTCCCAAGTTTCAGAATATATGACGATATCGTCAATATAGACTGCACACCCAGTCACTCCTGCCAACACCTTGTTAATCAATCTTTGGAACGTACTGCCGCTGTTCCTCATACCAAATGGCATCACCCGGTACTGATACAAGCCATCCATTGTTGCGAAGGCAGAGATTTCTCTGGCCCTCTCCGTCAAACCTATTTGCCAGTACCCTTTCAACATATCTAGCTTACTGACAAACTTCGCCTTCCCCACACAATCGATACAGTCATCCAACCTTGGTATCGGGTACGAATCACTCTTAGTCACTTGGTTCACTTTCCGAAAGTCTGTACAGAACCTGTACGAATCACTACCTGCCTTCTGCACTAACACACACGGAGAACTCCACGCACTGTTACTTTCCTCAATTAATCCATTTTCCAACATATACTGGACTTCCTTTTTCATAATTTCCCTTTTCTTTGGATTCACTCGGTATGGGTGTTGCTTTATCGGCCTGGCATCACCTACATCGACATCATGTTCCAACACGGTACATCTCCTCGGAGTATCCGAAAATAAGGTTCCACACTTATGTATCTCACGGATGATATCATCTCTCCTTTCACTGCTCAGATGATTCAGTTTAGCTCCTAGATTCTCTAACACCATTGAGTTCTCCAAATTCTTCTCCTCGCACCTGCTGAATTTCTCCTCCTCTCCATCATCCATTTCTCGTTCTGCATTCACCGCGCCGCAACTCAACTCGGGTACCTCCGTCTTCTCCTCCTCCCTTCCATGATATGGTTTGATCATGTTCACATGGCACAACTGGTTCTTCTTCTGCCTACCAGGAGTGTTGACTATGTAGTTCAACTCTCCTACCTTCTTCTCGACTGTCCATGGGCCACAATATCTTGCCTTCAAGGGATCCCCTTGGATAGGTAATAACACCAAAACTCTGTCACCTGGTTTGAATTCTCTCACTCTCGCCTTCTTGTCATACCACTTCTTCATCTCCTGTTGTGCATTCTTCAGGTTCTCTGCGACAAGCTCCCTCGCCTTCATCAATCTACTCTTGAATTCTGATACATACGTTAACAAATGCGGGTCATCACTTTTGCCGAGCCACTTCTCTTTCATCATGCTCAAAGGACCTCTCACATCGTGGCCGTACACTAGTTCGAATGGACTGAATCCAGTCGATTCCTGTACTGCATCTCTGACCGCAAATAAAGCTAGTGGGACTCCCTCATCCCAATCTATACCAAGATCCTCACAGTATACTCTCAGAATGTTCTTAAGAGTTTGGTGGAATCTCTCCAAGCTACCTTGTGATTGTGGATGGTATGCACTTGCCAACTTCTGTTCAATATGCAAGCCCTTCAATATCTTCCTGAACATGCCGGAAGTGAAGTTACTTCCTCTGTCGGATTGTATCACCTCTGGGAGTCCTACCCAAGAGAAATATTTCACCAACTCCCTCACTATACTTTTGGCATGAATACTCCTTAGTGGAATAGCCTCTGGGAATCTCGTGGCTACACACATTATTGTCAGTAGATAAGAATTTCCTCTCCTAGTTCTCGGTAAAGGTCCCACGCAGTCGATGATTATTTTGCTGAACGGCTTGCAAAATGCTGGTATGGGCTGCAATGGTGCTCGTGGGATCACTTGATTCGGTTTACCCACTCTCTGGCACACGTCACAAGTTCTACAGAACTCCGCAACATCTCTCTTCAGGCTTGGCCAATAGAAATGAGTCAACAGTTTCCCTGCTGTCTTCCTCACTCCTAGATGTCCTGCCAAACTAGACTCGTGAGACAAGGCTATCAATGTATGCCTATACTTCTTCGGTACCACTATCTGCATTTTCATTTCCCAATGTTCTGTTGCGGGTACACTCGCAGGTCTCCACTTCCTCATCAATACATGGTCGTGAAGATAGAATCCAGTAGAACTATCATCAGACACGCCATTTCTATTTGCTTCTCCAAAGCATTCCTTCAAAGTAGGATCATTGCGCTGGGCCTCGATAAGTTCCTTCCTGCCAACATTGAAATCAGGGGATATCTCTAATTTCATCTCCACACTTTCATCTTTCACAGGTTTATGTTCCTTTTCCTCATCAAATATATCACCTAAACCCATATCCTCATCGTTAGTTTCCTTATTCCTCATCATGGCTCTGGTCACTACACAAGCTGGGTAAATTCTTTGGATACTTCCATCATCCGCACTCTCCTCACTTGCATTTACTTCACCTCCGCTCAGAGATTCCTTACTCCCTGCAACTGTAGTTCCTTCTCCATTTCCACACTCACTTTGGACCTTCTTCCGAATTCCAATATCTAAGACATCTCCTTCACCTTGCACGTCGACATTCCCATCCTTCACATTCCCGAGGGGTTTAGCAATCATTATTGGTTCTGGGACCACCTTATCTCCGGCTAAATCATTTCCCAAAAGCATATCCACACCATTTATAGGGAGTTCTTCACGGACTCCAACTTCCACTTTGCCACTAACATATCCTGTGTCTATTTCTACATAATGCAATGGGGTATTCGTTCCTGCAACCACACCTCTTATTCTAGCCTCTTCACCGGTATATGAACTTTCGGTCCAATCCAATGTCTCTCGGAGGACTAGACTCAGATTCGCCCCTGTATCCCTTAGGATTTTTATTTGCTTCTTCGCTCCTCCAGGTAATGATATCGTTCCTTCTGTTATGAACGGTTGGAAACTATCCACAATTTTCTCCTTCCTCTTAGGTTCTACATCCAAGCTCACTTGTGGTTTCCTCCATGCCACAGTCAATCCAGCAGATTTGGACACTTTCCCACACTGATACTGCACATGACCACTCTCTCCACATCCGTAACATTTCACATGTGACCTTTCCTGCCTGTTCACATAACCGTTAAAATTCTGCTGCCTCATAGGGTTATACTGGGGTGGGTTCCTAGGTTTGCTTCTCTCTTGATACTGCGGAACATAATGGGGTTGTGATTTCTGGTGGTTGTAATGGTCCTGCCTATAATCAAAGTGGCCTACTCTTTGGTCATTCCTTCCATAAGCATGTCCCACATTCCTTATTCCAACTGGTTTGTGGCTCACTTGCCCTGTACACATCTTCCGCATAACAGTCAATTCATCCGCTAACTGTGCTGCATCCGTTATATTCTTAATCCGACTCCTACAGATTTCATATCTGATATCAGGGTGCGCCCTCTCTGTAAAGTGTTCCAACAACATCAACTGTTTCAGGTCCTCAAAGTCTTCTACTCTCTCCGATTTGCACCACCGTTCGAATCGCATGGTACTCTCCCTGGCCATCTCGCCATATGTCTGTCCATCTGTCTTCTTCATACTTCTGAGTTTCCTCCTATATACTTCAGGTGTCATCTCACTTGTCTTGAGCACAGCCTCCTTCACTCTGTGGTATCGGACTGAATCATGTAATGATAAACCTGCAAAGGCCTCCCTCGCTTTTCCCGTGAATTTCGCTTGAACTAACATCGCCCAATCCGATCTCTCCCATTTTCTGATAGTAGCCAGTTTTTCAAACTGGATAAAGAAGTCTTCCGCCTCTCCTTCTATAAATTCGGGTAACTGACTGACCCTATCATCTCCTCCGCCTCCTGCGTTTCTTCCTCCTTGTGCACCAAAGACTTCTATCTCTTTTAATCTTATTTTGTTTTCCATCTCCTTTAGTTTTAATTCCTTCTCTGCTCGGATTTTCTCTATCTCAACTTGTGCTCGCCAGTCACATTTATTCGACTCTGCATTTCCACTTAACTGCCCTTCTTCTCTCTCTGACTCATTCCCACTAATTCCGCCAAGGACTTCCTTCCTGACCAAGGCTGTCATGATTTGTCTCTGTAAATCACCCTTGGGAGCATCTAACACCGTAATCTCATATACCTCCGCTAACTTGTGCAAGTCGTCTACCTTAAGCTGGTACAAATTATGTATATCGGGGTTTTCCAAAAAGTCTCGCACGGCTTTACTCTTGACTATTAGGTCCATTTCCACATTCTGTTCATGCATTTCCACTTCATCACTGTGGTCACTACCCATTTCTACTTGGTCGCCGTACGTAGCCATTGTATACAGAATATATTTCACTTTATATTTCACACTTTCACTTAATTAAATTTTTCAACACAACATACCTCTGTCCTTGGGAGTTTACTCTGGGGAGTTCCTACATGTGTAATTCTTACTTGCGACTGTATCCGACTGGTTGTGGCTTCCTTGTCTAGTTCTGGATCCTATCCCGGACGGGCCCCCAACTGTCACGTTACCACCTCTAACCTTAAAGCAATCAGTTAGTAAATAAAGGACCTAAGGAGGACAACGACAGATCTTGCCTCATCCCTTAAAGGTGGAGCGACAATAAACGGATATCTATTTCATTTCCTTCTTTACACTTCCTTCTGTAAATATATCTTATTCCCTCTCAGTTAGGAAAATCATCGTCCCACATTAGTCATCATATAAAAATGGAGGTTATAGAAACATAGTAGGTAATTTTCTCTATACCTATATTGAATAAGCTTATCAGTACAGAGCTACATGAATGCATTTATCCTTGCTTCTCAGAATCCAGCACATCTTAATCATATGAGGTAATTATTCAATATTTCCACTGCTACTCAGTTGAGCTACTGCCTCTACATCAACATAATAATCACATTGCATTCCATGCAATTACATACCAATTTCTATTGTCATCACAATTCTACAACCACACACAAATTATATCATCTCTGTCTAACCACTTCAACAAGTTCTGCTCCTACAAACACATGAAAATTGGATCCTTGCTAATCATCTCAAATAACATACATCCTACCAAGATATGCAGTTATACTTCACCAGAAATCATTGCTCCTCTCCCTCTGTGTATTTCACCATTATTTATCCTCCTTAATTCTCCCGATTCTTATTTTCCCTACCATTTTATACCCACGAAAGGACTTGCACGTCCGCCTTGCTTTATACACAGAAAGAGAGAGAGAGAACAATGCCTCCCTTGTTTCCGCGTTTGAGTTGGCACCATGGTTCCAATACTCTTGGCGTCATCTTAACGATACATTTCAATATTGTAAAATACACATCGTACATGAATCATACATCAAAAGCAACTACAATACGTATTTCTATAAATTCTTACGTAACTAGAGCACCGTGGATCTCAAAAGTATAAACGTATCCCTAGATACATTTTATCCAAAACACTTTAATATCAGACCGTGAATTCGCGTCTGTATATAAACATTGGCTAAGCACCAGCGTTTGGAAAAATAGAGAATGTAATTAGCACCAGGGGGTGACTATGGTAACAATACATACATACATACATACATACATACATACATACATACATACATACATACATACATACATACATACATACATACATAAGAGAGAGAGAGAGAGAGAGAGAGAGAGAGAGAGAGAGAGAGAGAGAGAGAGAGAGAGAGAGAGAGAGAGAGAGAGAGAGAGAGAGAGAGAGAGAGAGAGAGAGAGAATAAAATAGGGGGGAAAGTAAAATACGACAAAAACAGTAAATAGAAGGGAATAAAAGGACAAGAAGTTAAAAAGAAAAAAGGAAAGACGAAGGGGAAAACAAAAATAGGAAGAGTAAGAAGGAAAGACAAGAAATATGGAATCAGAGGAGAAGGGGGACGACAAAGGAAGAGGGGAGGAGAAGGAGGAGAAAGATAAAGAAGAGGAGGAGGAGGAGGAGAACGAGAAAGAATAAGAGGAGAATGAGAAAGAAGAGGAGGAGGAGAACGAGAAAGAAGAGGAGGAGGAGGAGAAAGAAAAAGAAGAAGAGGAGAATGAGAAAGAAGAGGAGGAGAACGAGAAAGAAGAGGAGGAGGAGGAGAAAGAAAAAGAAGAAGAGGAGAATGAGAAAGAAGAGGAGGAGAACGAGAAAGAAGAGGAGGAGGAGGAATATGATGAAAAAGTAGAATAGAAGGAGGAGCAAAAAGAGAGGAGGAGTAAAGAAGAGAGAAAAAGAGGATAAAGGTGAAGAAGAATCTTAAATATGAGAAGACTCAAGAAGAGTAAGAAGAGATGACTGAGGAACCCATGATATCCTGAGGATCTTGAGGGAAAGGAAGTGAACAACATAGGTCAAGATCCTAAGCTGGATATAGTCTTTCATGGCGATTTACAACTATAGCATGTATTCTAGCCGCCATAAGATGATTTTATTCAGCTGAGAGGAGACCACTCCTCAAGGCAAGGGTAAAATGGGAAAATTCAGAAGTATAGAATATAAAAAATGTGCTGATCAAAGAACAAATTGGGATAAACAATATGGCCAAATTAACAATAAGGATAAAAACAGTGCACAGCGAACGCAACAGGAAATTATTTAGAGGATGAAGACAAGCTGAGGACACAATTAGTAAGATAATAGAAACAAAATAGAAGAGAAAATTATATGAAAGGAGAGGAGTGAGAATGACACATACCTTACAAACAGATTAGATTAATGAGGGTAGAAATGATGGAAAATATGATGTACTCTATCTCGCATCTGTAATTAGTAGGGAGAAAAATGAAGTGTCGTAGAATTCTAAGTAGAAATCTAGGCATAAAAACAAGGAAGCTGATTTAGAAATGTACATAAAAATTAAATGTTAAGACAAAGAAAGAGAAGGTATGTGAAAAAAAATCAAGACAAAGGTGTCAAGAGAAGATGGAAGAATGATTTAGGAAACAGAAAGAGAAAATTACAGATGGGTGGAAGAAAATGGAATACCGTACTTCAAAGAAAGATATCAGAGTGTGAAGAAAAATGGATTAAAATAAACGAATATATAGGAGACTTCACAGAACATAGAAATAACATCTTCCTATTGACTACCCAGGAACTATACAGAACCCAAAGGAAGGAAAACCTTTTTCGAAAGTGAAGGAGAACGGAAATTTCTTGAAGAAGAAGGAAGTGAAAGTTCTTCAAGAAGGAAGTGAGAGACGATAAGGAAGTTGAAAAAAAAAAAGAATGTCCGAAGTTTGGAGGAACTTGAAGTACTAAGTGGGTGGAGTTCCAGATTAATCCAGGAAGTCTGATGATAGATCTCAATAACAGATGACCAGAAGACCACTAGGAACTGTGATTTTTTTTTATATATATTTCTATTTCATTTCCTTTTATTCTATATTTTTCCTACATTTTTTCCTATCATAATAAAACTAGATTTCTCCACGTTTACCCTGGTTCTATTGTGATCGTGTCTGAGTGTTCTCCCTCTCCTGAATATCTTAACTTAAATATGAGCGTGGACGTAAGTCGAGGCGGCCTGACAGGGTAGACATATGTCATCTCTTGTGCTGACTAACCTGCTTCGCTGTGTCATAAGTGATGTATGGTGGCTTTAGCGGAGGATGCTAAGAAGAACTCTATTGTGTTCTGTTTCCATAAGTTTACTTTTTTATTTGTGTACTGGGGGAAGGAAAGGACCACGAATTATGTATGAAGATCAGAATAAAGAAGCTGATAAACGTCAGTAAGATGAATGAGTACGAGTAACGTTCTTAAAGAGAGAATTTTGAAAAAAATGCGAATTTACTAAATGAAATAAGAATAATAAGAGACATGGGGGAGAAGGATATTGATCTGTGTGGAGAGGTGAATTAAGAAAATTTTTGATAACGAATGGAATATATGAGAGAATTTTAATGAGTATTGAATTTGGATGCAGCTATAAGAGTAGCGTGAATGGAGAGAGGATATTATACATCAACTGAAAACATGAGTAAGCAATATACTCGTAGTAAGCGGTGTAGAGAGATGAAGAAAGCAGAGAGCCTCAACGAAAAAGATACACGTTTATGGAGATTTGGAGAAATTACTGTGGGTAAACTGGCAAATGAAATACACTGGGACAAGAGAAAACACTGGAAAGAAATGGTGGACAGTGTATAGATGGAAACCACAGAGAACAAGAGAAGCAAAGGAAGGAGTTAAACGAAAGACAGATCTGTGAAGAACTGAATGTAGAAAGGTAAGATCGTTTTGTGTTCGACAAGGAACAAGAAAGAAGTTTCCAGTTGGATAGACAGTATCTTGAAAAATGAACTTCACATAATCAACAACAGCGCCATCATCTATCACAGCAGCAACAGCAGCAACAACATCAACAGATAGAAAACGTGGACTCGGCCTGGGAATAACAACAACAAAGACAACGACGAGGATACAAGAACGAAACCATGAAGAGAAGTTTCACAAAGTTTTAAACTTGACATGTTTGGGATGTAGCTAGATATATGTGAAGAAAACGGGAATGGGAGTGGTGATGATTAAAGCTAGAAATAACATAGAAAGGAAAATGGTGAAGAAAAGGAATGATATGAAATATCCTTTGGCAATTGGTGCTAACGGGGGTTCGAGAGATGCCTCACGATGTGCATCGGTTCGCAACCGGTTAGAACCAAGGGAATACAGAAGAATGGAAAACAAGATATGTCCTCCGGGTTTGAGAATGTGTATTCTCTTGAAAAAAAAAACATAATATAAATTTTATTTTAAATCTTGGAAAAAAAACTACGATATAGATCCTATGATAAATTTACTTCGGAAAAATAAGGAAGCTTTGATATTTACAATTTGAAGAAGTGAATCTGTGGTTGTGCTTATAATAAGAATTTTATCTTAAATATTGGGAAAAGGTAAGCTTATATATATATATATATATATATATGTATATATATGTATATATATATATGTATATATATATATATATATATATATATATATATATATATATATATATATTTCAATCGACAACGGAAAAATAAGGAAATCCTATGTTTTGTAAATTGAATAAGTGAGTGTGGTTGTTTATGATGAAAATCTTATTTAAATTGACTTCGTCGAAAATAAATCTTTAGCTTCTAGATGTTAAATAAATAAATATTTGATCATGTCTTTTGTGTTTGGGATTGTGTGAAGTGTTTTGAAGGAGTGAAGCTATAATTAAGTTTTTTGTTTTAAATCAGAAATATAACAGTGGTATTAATCTATTCATTTAGTTAACCCCATTCTAAAGTATTAACTGCATGTTATTGTGCAGTATTAATTGTCCAGTAGCTTGCGACCAATGTTTTAGGGACTGTTTGGAGGCACCCCTACGGACTAGAGTCACATATAATTTGGCACCCCTACGGACTAGAGGCACATATAATTTGGCACCCCTACGGACTAGAGGTACATATGATTTGGTTATTATATCGGAATGATGCTACTCTTGTATGACGATTATCCTTCCTTTATGTTTTTGTTTTGTTTGTTTTTTTAGGCTATCGATCTATAAGGAGGTCATTAAGCCTGGTGTGAATTTGTACAGTCTCGACGTATGATGTGTGTATGCTGTTCCCTAGAAACTGTCCTGTATTACTTCTTTGAGTATACTTTTTCTTTTTATCTGTTTCCTCTATAGCAGGGGAGGAAAGAATTACAACACCGTAGTTCCCAAGCAAGTCGTAAAGGGCGACAAAGTGGAATAAAATGATAGTACTAGGTGTCATGCTCTTTGTAAAATTATTCTATGAGATGTTGGGCATAAGAGGACCTGAGAGAAGATTTCCAGCCAGAACCTTAAATTTTGGGTCATTAAATGTGCGTGGTTGTAACACAGATGGGAGTAGGAGAGAAATAGGCGGCATGTTTGTGAAAAAGGAAAATGTGTTTGTGAAAAAGGAAAATGTGTTAGTATAAAGTAAATCTAAGTTGAAAGGGAGGAGTGGTAGTTCAGAAGTGTGTTGGGGAGTGTCGGGAGTGAGAAAGGGGTGAGAGAGGGAAAGAGTAACTCTGAGATGGGAAAGCACGAGGTGGAGTGGAGGTATCTTCAAAGTTAATGTGGGTAGAGGTGAAACTGGAATGGGAGATCAGGGTATTTGTAATCGCATATGGACCTGGTAGTATGTAAAGTGTAAAGGAAACGGAGGACTTTTGGAAATATCTAAATGAGTGCTTATAGAATTTTTGGGAGAAATGTCAATGTAGTAGTCTTGGGAGATTTCAATGCTAGAGTATGGGGTGAAATAATAGATGGTGTGGATGGAAAGTCTGGAATGCCAGGTGGAGAGTTGACTGGGGAGAGTTGATGGTGAAGATGTGTTTAGAGAGTTCATGATAGCAAACAAGGGTTAAAGAAGAAAGTCAAGTATAAGTATAAACGGGAAAGGGCGGTGGATGGAAATGTGGTTGATAAAGCATTAATGGGCTATGTAGTGGTATCCAAAGAAAAGATAAGAAGAGTTGTGGATGTCCACGTTCTTAATGGACAGAGAGTGAAGAATAGATGAAGAATGAGGAAAAGGGCAGAAGGTAGAGAGGTGCTTAGAGTAAACAGTTGAAATAAGAAGAATATCAGGAAAAGCTGAGAAAAGTATGGGGGACGGTGAAGGCTAGAACAGAGGTGGTAATAGAAGAGGAATGAGTTTTGTTTCAAGGAGGAAGTGACAAAGTCGCAAAGGTGATATGTACAGCAAGAAGTATAGATGGGAGTAAAAGGAAGGGTAGTGAAATTTGAGGTGCTAGTGAGGGATGGTAATAGAGAAAAAAAAGCGAGCATATGTGATTTGGTTGCAAAGTAGGACTCGGAAAGCATATTAGATGTACAAGAATAAGAGAGAAGAAGCAAAACGTAAGATGAAAGTGGCAAAGAGGAAGGCAGATGTAAAACTTTTGAAAGTAATAAAAATATGTTTTGGAAAGAAGTTAAGAGAGTGATGGGGTGAGTAAAGCAGAGATGAAATTCAAAAGGTACAGATGATATATGTTAATGGAAGTGAAGGCGGTAAGGGGAATATAAGTAGAGTATTTTAGAGAATTGTTGAATGTAGAGGATAGGGAGGGAATGAATGTGGTAGTGGGGGGCGTTAAGAAAATTAATGTGATGTAAGAGGAAAATGGAAGAAATATAGGAAAAGATGAGGTAAATGAAGCTCTGAAAATGATGAGAGCTGGCAAGGCACCTGAGTTAGATGTATGTCATGTGGAATGTCTGGACGAGGTATGTACAGTTATAGTGGATTGGGTAATGATGTTGCTTAATGTGTATCTAAAGGAGAGAAGAATGTTGGAGGACTGGAATTGTGTCTGTATAATTTTGCCTTGCAAAAGAAAATGAGACAAATGTGATTGAAGTAGTATTAAAGGCATCACTTTGTTAGATTGGCTTACGGGAGAGTTTTAATCGAGAGTATGAGGAGAGGAACAGAAGAAATAATTGGTGAGGAGCAGTGTAGATTTAAAAATAGGAGAGGATACACAGATAAAAAATTTGGGGTAAGGCAGGATTGTGATTTATTTGTTTTTGTTTTTTTAAGGATGTTTTTGAACCTTTATGGATCAGGAGAAGGCTTATAACAGAGTAAACAGGAAGGCACTGTTAGAGATATTGCAGATATATAGGATTAGGGGAAAGCTGTTGAGGGCTGTCAAGAATTTTTATGAGATAGTAGAGCTTAAGTTAGGATTGGAAATGGAGAGAGCGAATGGCTTGAGATGGAAGTGGGGTTGCTTCAAGGCAGTCTCATGTCACCATGACTGTTCAATGTATACATGGATATCGTGGTACAGGAGGTAAAGGCGAGGGTGATGGTCAGGGGAATGGAGATGGTTAGAGATAGTAGAGGGAAGTGGGTCAGTTGTTGTTTGTAGACGATACAGATTTTATGGGGGGGGGCAGAGTAGGAATTAAGGCATCTGATGACGGAGTTTGAGAAAGTATACGGTAGGAGAAAGTTGAAGGATTATATGAGTAAAAATAAAGTGATTAGATGTACAAGTGGAGAGGGTGGCAACGAGTTGGAAGTCTTAAAGGATATAGACTAGAGGAAATGGATAGTTTTAAGTATTGTGGCCGCATTTGGTAGGATAAGGAGTGGGAATGGAGGTAAATTTAGAGTAAGAGAAGCAAGAAAATATCTTAGAGAATTGAAAAGTATCATGGTGAATAGCCATCTGGGAATAAATGCAAAGAGATTATTATATGAAAGGTGATTGTGCCTACTGTATGGGAAGTAGACTTAAAATTTAAGAGAGGCAGGAAGGAGAAACCTAAATATGTTTGAAATGAAGTGCCTGAGAATTGTGTCAGGGGTTACAAGGATAGACATGGTTGGAGTTGAGGAAAATAAGGAGTTGAGGAAAGCAGGGGTGTAAAAGAAGCTTGCGGATAAGGTTGATGAAACTTTATTGTGATGGTTTGGCACTAGGAAATAATGAATGAAGAAATACTAGTAAAAAGAGTGTGGAAAGCAGAGGTGGATGGAGTGAACTTGAGGAGACGACCGATAATGAGATGGATGGATGGGGTGAAAGGGTGTTCGAGAATGAGGGGAGTGTCTGTTGAACAGGGAAGAGAGAAGGTAAGGGATAGGAGTGAGTGCAGAATGTCTATGTATGGATAATATTTTGACGCAGTCCGAAGGAATTTCTCCCCGTCTTCTCTGTTTTTCACATGAGGAGACCAGGAGAGATGGTCACCGTGTAAGTAAAGTGTCCCTTCTGTGGATGACACTTAATCCACGAGGAACTTATGATGGGGAAGAAGTCCTTGGTATATAGATAGATTTATCTATTTATCTATCTGTTTATAATTTCATTTCTATATTATTTATCTGATCTTAATTTTGCTATTTATTTATTCATTTATTTATTTATTTACTTATCTATCTATTTATTTATTTATTTGTTTATCTATTTATCTATTTCCTATTTAATTGTTTATTTATTCATCTGTTTATTCATTTGATTGTTTATTAATGTATTTACTTATCTACTTGATTTTATTTTGTTGGTCTTCAGTCGTTACTCGCTCTGCGAGATGGTTTGGCATGATTGTCGTTGTCAAAGATGAGGGTTTTGTAAAATTTTGTAAACCTCTGTAAAGTATTGATGTCGTCACAAGTTGACTCCCTAATGCGACTCGAATCCACACATCCAGTTTTTCGCCTCCAGACGACGGTGCCCAAGCCCACTCGACTACGCTGCGTGCTTAGGCTTTCAAGGATGGAGCGAAGTGGAAGGACCTTCTGCTTGGCGAATTATTAATTTTCTTCAAGAAATTCAGAATTTCGGGAATGCTTTGGAAAAGGTGCAGGAACGCAAAATGTCCAATTATTTTTTTTTTTTTTTTTTTTTTTTTTTTTTTTTTTTTTACAGGAAAGGGTCAGTGGGGGAGTGGGTTGTCTCCTTTTCTTAAAGTTAA
>NC_134782.1:55418645-55426145 GCF_046742065.1 Oratosquilla oratoria
TGATCCACATGCATGCAAGGTGCCCGACAGATACTGGCCCTTTTGCAATACCTCCAATCTTGCTGACCTGCACATTTTCAAGTCGTAAATATCTGACTCAGACATACAACGCACATCACGCAACCGCCCGACGGAAAGTTACCAAAATAAGTACATAGTGTCGCCAAACAGATCAATAAATATTTCCTTATACCTACCAAACTACATAATTATAACTTCAATCCATACATCACGTCAAGGCCCATCCACTGATAATAACCAGACACTTAAAACTACAGCTAACGTACTAATAGTATTGTATAAATCATAAACCTACCATCTAACTGTTAACATACACCACCAGAGAGATTCTCCCTTACATCGACGCCGTCCGAAGAGAGACCGCCCATACACGACTAGAATCACCAGTGTTACCTTTCACAGGTTACACACCAGGCGGCAACGAGGATGGCAGACAGCTGCTCCTCCCTACGCCCCCGAAGAAAGACTACCCGTCCACGACTACCCTCGCCCATTTGTGTAATCTTTCACAGATTACACGCCTAGCGAGAGACGGTAGTCGTCGACGCTGTCCGAAAAGAGACTGCCTCTACCCGATTAAAACCGCCATTGAAACATCTCACAGGTTACACACATGGTGGCAGCGGTGGTAGCAGTCCGCTACCCCTCCCTACGCCTCCGAAGAAAGACCGCCCATCCACGACTATCCACGCAAACCTAAGTAGACATTTCACACGTTACACATGAAGTGGAACCTGAGTAACCATTCACCGGTTACATGACTGGAATCGTCAGCCCAGAGTAGCAAATCCCAGCAACGCAATTTCAAGACAAAGCTCAACGCATCACCGCATCAGATTCCAATCAAATCGCAAGAACACCCTATGGAATGCATCGAAACCCAGCATCAATCAAGCCCAACGCGTCGGCTTCAAGACTTCAATCAAGACGCCGGAATTCAACCCAGACTCAGAAAGAATCGAGAGAACTGTCCACAAGACTTCATTCTGCCCCGCGCACCTACTTCGCGTTCATCAGCCACCTTCCCACGACCCTACGCAACATTTGCTCAAGCTAAAGCCTTCCGCAAACTCAGCAAACGCCCACTCCGTAAGGAATACTATCTAAAATCTTACTCGTTCCCCTACTTCTACAACGAAGCCACTCGACTCAAATAGATGGCGAGGGCCCCAAGCCTAGCGCGCTGACTTCAGGGTCAGCAGTTTCAAGCGATTTCATTCAGCGTATCGCCCAGCGAGCGACACATCCTACACTCTACACACCATCCCTCCACAACTGCCCCCCTCCCCCAAGCGACGATTGCACTTCTACCCAATCCAGCGTCATAACCGACCTCGCCAGCCATCGTGAGTACCAGATAACATACACCTACTAATTTCCTTCAATTTTTCTAGCTTTTCACGTACAGAGCCAACCCTCCACCCCACTCCACCGCCGCGACCTACAGCAAGGACCAGAAACCTCGCATCGGTTGAGCGTAGCCGACAAGAATGGCCGGCAATGAGCTCCTACCCTATCCCGCACCTCCACACTCCCTCAACCACCGTGACCCAGGGCATGGACCAGGTACTTTGCATCGGTTGAACGTGGCAACCAGGAAATCGGCCACGTTCTCCAACTCCGTCAGCCCACTTCCTCCCACAACCTGAGACACATCAATCATCAACCAGCGAACAAACTGCAACGCCAACAAAATTCACGACAAGCCAACAACAAATAAAATCCTTCAGTCTACCGTCCCCACCCACACAATCAGGAGAGGATTGTCAGCCCGTCAACCCGGAAAAAGTCTTCATTATATATATATATATATATATATATATATATATATACATATATATATACATATATATATACATGTATGTATATATATATATATATATATACATGTATATATGTGTGTGTTAACGCAGAAACCACAGGTAAAATAAATTTGAAATACCAAACGTTTTCGTCTATTTCGACATCCTCAGAGTACATAGACGAAAACGTTTAGTATTCCGACTTTATTTTCCCTGTGGTTTCTGCATTATTATTTAAGTCACACGTTATTGTGATTATTTTTGCATATATATATATATATATATATATATATATATATATATATATATATATATATATATATGACATTAACTTTAAACTAATTCAGACTAACACACCCAGCAGATATGCACAACTCAGCAAATTCCAACCCCAACCCCCCAAGGCAGACTCACAAGCAGACACAAAAAACCAACACATAACAAAATAAATCATATGAAAATCAACTAAAACATATGAATCTGTTTTCCTTAAAAAAGCCTAGACTCCGAAGGGACTTGATACAGGTTTTTAAGATTCTAAAGGGAATTGACAATATCAAAAGTGACAAAATTTTTACACTGAATAAGAATCAGATAAGAAACAATGGTGTCAAGCTGTCTGGAAATAGATTTAATTTGGAAGTGGGTAGAAACAAATTCGCCAACTGTGTAGTTAATGAATGGAATAAACTTCCTGCAGAGGCAGTGCAATGTAGTTTAGTTCAAAGCTTTAAGAATCATTTATATAAACACCTAAGTAAGATGCTGCATTTATTTCATGTTATTTGTTTATTTGTTTTGATTATCATTGGTCTGTTTGTTTATTATTATTTGCTTGATTCTTATTTATTATTAGTTATATGCTAATTTGTTGTTATTTACTATTTACCTGTTTGTCTATTATTTAACTATACCTATGCATTAATATATGTATTTTATTTATTATTTACATTATCATAGTTTTTATTTATTCATTCATTTATTTGTTTATTAATTTATCATTATTATGATTTTTTTGCATCCGACCTAGATATGGACCAAAAGGTCTCTTTCGGCATGCTCCGCTTTGTAATCCTTTGTAAACGAATTAACGCCAAAGAAATCGCATCAACAAAGTCCCACAATTAACAAACCAACACATTAAGCACAAACTATGCATTATCACTAAATATTCCTCCCACGACATGTAAGATGTTGTGCTTTTCAAAAGGTGAACATGATATTAACAATCCCTTTCTTACCAAACCTATTCCATCAATAAAAATCTTCTCTTTCTTCCTTCAGATCGTGACAATCCAGAAATAATATACACATTTACAAAGATCAATATGATATATAACGTTATATGAACAATCACATTTTAATATCAAACTCAAAACTTTACTAACTCCATCGATTGCAAATACAATACAACTATAATATACATTACTTTAAACTCAAATTTAAACTGCACAAACATGCATATCACCTAAAAAGAAATAAGATACTCTCACCTTACCAACTCATCTCTGATACGACATAACTCTGACAAACCCAATCAACATACAGAAAGACCTTACACAAAATTCAAGAAAGACACATCCTCAAGATAAAATGACAAAACTTCCCACACAAAGATAGCCAGTAATTATTTCATACCATAAACAATAATAAATGCCCATACATCAAATCTAGTACTCACCTACGAAAACCTCCATCCCAAATATACATTGTTTTGAACTCAGTCAACTTCATTGAACATAATACAAAACTTACACATTTCCGTAATCAAAGTATAAGAGTAATGATAATAACAGCAGCTTACCTTACAAAAATTACAACTTTCCACAGAATATAGCCAAAAATTATTCCCAAAACCTCGACATAACATCCACGAAACAAATATAAGCAACATTAATTTATTACATAGTGAAATAGAAAAAGAATAAATAAATAAACAAAAAGCAATTCTAGGTAATATTATTACATCAATAAATAAGTTAATCCATTAGAAACAATCCCAAACTCTCACAATATACTCCCTACCTGAGCATTATGCAAGATAAGAAAACTCTGTGTGTGTGTGTGTGTGTGTGTGTGTGTGTGTGTGTGTGTGTGTGTGTGTGTGTGTGTGTGTGTGTGTGTGTGTGTGTGTGTGTGTGTGTGTGTGTGTGTGTGTGTGTGTTTGTGTGTTTGTGTGTGTGTGTGTGTGTGTGTGTGTGTGTGTGTGTGTGTGTGTGTGTGTGTGTGTGTGTGTGTGTGTGTGTGTGTGTGTGTGTATTCAATGTCTTGAAATATATAAAAAAATTCATGTTAGTTGGAATGAAAGGAAATTTTAAACGAACATGAAGACAAAACCGATGAATAGAGTAGAAAAATAAAGATAAATAAAATTGTTAGTGCATTTGAAAGATATTCAAAGATTATTAGATGAAGGAGAGATAAGAAGCAAAAGTTGAATGATTATGATTGATAAAGAAAAGAAATAAGAAAAAAAATCGACGAAGGCTTGTCACTCAGAAGGAATATCAATCAAGACGATGAAAAGTAAGAATGGGAGAGAAGTGGGAGGAAAAGATGAAATAAACGTTAACAAATGTTCTGTTAAAAAAGATTAAAGTTGAGAAGACTAAGAAATGGTAAGTATAGAAAGTACAGAAGAAGTCTGGAGTGGAATAAAAGGAAATATATGAAGATTTCCCAAGGACTTTGGATGCGAATGAATAAAGGCAAGATGAAACCAAGAAGGAAGAAAAATAAGACGAAAAATAAAATGGTCAAGAAAAAAAAATAAAAAGAGAGATAATATAATCAATACAGGACCAAACGTAGCACAGGGGAAAAAATTGAGATAAAAGAGTTGTATGGAAACTCGGTAATGATAGCGGAAATAGTGGGGTGTGATGGTAGTAGTGATGGTCTTGAGGGACGGAGGGAAGTGTCGGGGGTGGGGTGGGGGGAGGGGGGGTCTGTCTGTGTCCCTCAAGATTTCAAGATTTCCCATTCCCGCTGGGGAAGGACGTGATAGACTGATGAAAATGAAAAGCAAGAGTCGAGGAATTAGAAAGAGAAAGAGCAGAGAAGAAGAGGAGGAAGAAAAGGAAGGATCAGAAAATAGAAGAAAAGAGGACAGAACTGGGGTTATGATAAAGGAATGGCAAAAAGAAAGAGAAAGAATGGAAGAGGAAAGAAAAGAGGAGGAAAGATAGTAAGATAAGGAAAAGGAAGAGGGAAAGGAGAGAGAGAGAGAGAGAGAGAGAGAGAGAGAGAGAGAGAGAGAGAGAGAGAGAGAGAGAGAGAGAGAGAGAGAGAGAGAGAGAGAGAGAGAGAGGAGGAGAAATAGGAAGAAAGGAGGAGAAGGAAGCAGAGGAAAATAGTGAGGAGGAGGAGGACGAGAGGGAGAAGGAGGAGGAGGAGAGAGGGGATGGAGAGGAGGACAAAGAGTAGGACGAGAAAGAGAAGTAGGAGAAAGTAGAGGATTAGGAGTGCGATGATGAAGAGAACATAAAAACATAAGAACATAAGAACATAAGAATGAAGGAGACTGCAAGAGACCATACGGCCTACACTAGGCAGCTCCGTATCCATCACCACCTGTCATCCCCATCCATAAAGTTGTCTAGTCGTTTTTTAAAACGACTGATAGTTTCAGCGCTTACTACATGGTTGCTAAGTTTATTCCATTCATCGACCACCCTATTAGTAAACCAATTCTTGCCTATTTCCTTCTTAAATCTAAATTTGTTCAGTTTATACCCATTACTGCGAGTCCTGAAGAAGAAAATACCAAGAATTGAAGCACGGAAGAATCTTATGCATTCTATGAATGAAGACAAAAGACAAAAGAAATAAACACGGAAGAGAACATCAATAGAAAGGAAACGAAGAGAAATGATATATAACAAAGATAAATACGAAAGACGATGAGAAGGAAACGAGGAAATCTGAAAGCGGGAGATTTGAGTACAGAAACTATGCACAAAGTCTCAGAATAGCATTACAAACATGTTCAGCAAGATTCCTGACGTTGAATAAGGTTCTATTAAACTTGATTGCAAATGTAACCCTTTGGTGCTGAGCGACAAAGCTCATACAGGGTGGTTCAAAAACCCCAATCTATTGGTCGATGTTCATTTGGATAAAGAAATTGCATACATACATATACCAAAGGCTCTCTCCCCCTTACACGGGGGGTAGCCAAAAAGAAAAAGGCACAGAAACCACTCCCACCCATTCCATTTCCTATATATTCCACTCCCCTCCACCCTCCTCCCTCCCTCTTATATTGGCACCTCCAGGATGACGGGTCATCCCTGCATCCTGTCCACTGCCCTGGGTCAGAAGCAGTGTCGCAAGACACAGCACATCCGCAGCAAGGCCGCTTTATAAAATCGGCGACTCCCCCCCCTCTCCGTCCCCTCATCCATAAAAGGAGAAGACGAGGAGAAATCCCTTCGGGCCGCGTCAAAGAAATAGCAATAAGTGATAAAATTGGAGTCTACTGAACCGAACAGAATTTCTTCTCAATTTTTTGTTGTGAAGATTCAAAACCATTTCTAGACAGAAATGAAAAAAAAAATACTAATTACTATTTATCTAACTTAGACGTAAGTATTGACTCGCTAAGCAATATAGGCCTCATAGAGCCGTGCTACGGAATACAGAACAAGGCAAACCAACGTGAATAAGTTATGTGGATGTGTAGATAACCTCCACAGTCTTTAACTTCAGTTAACGTGTATTGACACAGTGCGTTCACGGACTACTAGGAACTTGTGCATAATGTGTGAGACTTGCTCAGGAGGAAAGTTAACGTCGCAACCAATAAGATCTTTCTCGGCGTGTTTGCTCGTGTATCTCATTCTTATGTATTACTGTTCTTAGATCTCTCTCAACCTTTTTACTTTCATTATTTAGCCCATCAGCTTGATATATTTTGCCATTCATTCTTATACATACCATAAGAATATATATACTTAACAGTAAACCACATTAAAACAAGCAAATACTTTTATCATCTAGGCTTTCCTCAAAATTTAGTAAAATACTATAATAAAGAAAGAAAAATGGTAGTCTATTCATGTTACAAAAAAATTAAAGCGAAGAAGAAAAAAGAAAAGAAAAGATAGGTACTGTAACTATTTACCAAGTAGTCTCTCAAATATTCCATACTTACTTGTATGTAATTCTGTTTCTAAACTCAAGGGGGTACCAATTCATAGATGACTAAACTAATCATAAGTTAACTAACTCCCACTAGTTTTAGGTTTGTGGTCCCTATTTCGAAACTCATTGGAACACCCTTGGTGGTCGTAGACCCCAAGTTATGAGCCATGGGGGGGTGGAGGGTTTTGATTTGTTGAATGAAATTGTCTGACGGGAATTATATTACACATTTAACCTGGAGAAAAAATAAATGTAAAAGTTAACACTTCCTGGACATTTGCTATCTGTGCGATTGATGATTGTGTTCTTGTAATAAAAGATGGGTAAATGATACATAAAGTATCAGTTTGTTGCTTTACATGTCTTCTCATTGGAAAAGACAAGCGATAGGGCGTGAAATGAGGCAATTTTATGTTGTTTTTTGTTACTCGTCATTCGTTCATTTTAATTTATCTATTTATCTATTGGATGATTTCTACTCTTTTTATACTTATTTATTCATTCATTTATTCATTTATTCATTTATTCATTT
>NC_134782.1:55436145-55446145 GCF_046742065.1 Oratosquilla oratoria
GAGAGAGAGAGAGAGAGAGAGAGAGAGAGAGAGAGAGAGAGAGAGAGAGAGAGAGAAAGAGAGAGTGGGGGAGAGGGGGACATAAAGAGTAAAGCGAAAAACTCAAGTTAAAAATGAAGTGAAAAAAGGCTGGTGTAGACAAGAGAGGAGGAGGGGGGGAGGGAGAGGGGGAGGGGGAGGGGAGGGGGGAGGGGGAGAGGGGAGGGGGGAGGGGGAGAGGGGGACTTGTGTCTCTGGCGGAAGAGAATGCCAGAGACAGAAGACTGAAAACAATAAATGTGACCCATTTTTTTATGCAAATAGATGGTAAAGAGAAGAAATCCCGAGAGATTTTTATTTTATTTATTTTGTTGATTTATTCATTCTATTTGTTTATTTATTTTTATTTATTTGTTTGTTTGTTTATTTATTTATCTATTTATTTATTCATTTATTTATTTATTCATTTATTTATTTATTTAATTATTTATTTATTTTATTTATTCATTTATTTATTTATTTATTTATTTATTTACTTATTTGTTCATTTGTTTGTTTGTTTATTTGTTTATTTATCTATTTATTTATTTATTTATTTATTCATTTGCTTATTTATTTATTCATTTATTTTTATTTTTATTTTTATTTTTTGAGTTGGGTGTGTGTGTGTGTGGGGGGGGGTTCCTCTGCGGGACACACAGAATCTTGTTGTCCCAGAAGCTGCCCACAAACACCTTTGTATCCATCGCATGTACATGTAAAACCAGCCAACCCATACAACCACCAAGAGCTTTATCCATATGTAGAAACAGAAAAGGAAAAGAGAAGGGAAGGAGAATAAAGGCACATTTGACCAGGAAAATATGGACTGAGTCAGTGAGATAGATGGAAAGATTCATTCCATAAAATGTAAGAAATCTATGAACCTGAAGAAATAAGATTTATATGATATTTTGAAGACGATGTTGGACATCATTGGGACAAGAGGAAGGCTCTGTAGGAAGACGAAGGGATGTGTCATTAAGCGTGTGTGCGTGTATGAGAGAGAGAGAGAGAGAGAGAGAGAGAGAGAGAGAGAGAGAGAGAGAGAGAGAGAGAGAGAGAGAGAGAGAGAGAGAGAGAGAGAGAGAGAGAGAGAGAGAGAGAGAGAGAGAGAGAGAGAGAGAGAGAGAGAGAGAGAGAGAGAGAGAGAGAGAGAGAGAGAGAGAGAGAGAGAGAGAGAGAGAGAGAGAGAGAGAGAGAGAGAGAGAGAGAGAGAGAGAGAGAGAGAGAGAGAGAGAGACGGAACTAGAAAAGGAGGGAAAGAAGGATGAAGGGAAGGAAAGAAGAAGGGAGGAAGGGAGAGAAAGAAAGATAGAGTGAGTGAGGGACAGAAGAACCAAAGAAAAGGAGAGGGAGGAGGGAGGGTAAAAGGATGGAGGAAAGGAGGGAAGAGGGAGGGAAGAAGGGAGGAAAGGCGTGAGGAAGGGGGGGAGGGAGGGAGGAGGGAGGTAGGCAGGGGGAGGAGTCTGACTTTGGCTTGGAGAGGAGAAAAAACTCTGAGGAAAGTTGAGAAAGTGACAGATGATACCAAAAGAAGGTCAGGCGCACGTTTTCATATTCTACTCTGAAACATCTGGGATGGAAAGAAAGAGTTGCTGAGCCCGAAAGAAAAAGAGGATGAGAGGAGGAGAATGGGAAGAGTAGGAAGGAGGGAGGGAGGGAAGGAGAGGAAGGAAGGAAGGGAGTGTGTGTGTGTGTGTGTGTGTGTGTGTGTGTGTGTGTGTGTGTGTGTGTGTGTGTGTGTGTGTGTGTGTGTGTGTGTGTGTGTGTGTGTGTGTGTGTCTGTGTGTGTGTGTCTGTGTGTGTGTGTGTGTGTGTGTGTGTGTGTGTGTGTGTGTGTGTGTGTGTGTGTGTGTGTGTGTGTGTGTGTGTATGTGTGTGTGTGTGTGTGTGTGTGTGTGTGTGTGTATGTGTGTATGTGTGTGTGTGTGTGTGTGTATGTGTGTATGTGTGTGTGTGTGTGTGTGTGTGTGTGTGTGTGTGTGTGTGTGTGTGTGTGTGTGTGTGTGTGTGTGTGTGTGTGTGTGTGTGTGTGTGTGTTTATATACATAAAGTCAGAAGTATTGGCTACGTAGTATGAAACGATAGAAATAAGGGGAACGTGAAAAACTCAAATGTAAATATGAGAAGAACGGGAAAAGGATCACTTAGAGAGGAAGGAACTAAGCATTGAAGAGGTGAACTTGTTACTAACAAATTCCTCCTCCTTCTCTTTATGGACCAAAAGGTCTTCCAATTCTTCTTGAGAAAGTGAAACAAATTTCATAAGAAAGGAGAGAGAGTGATGAGTAATTGGGAGTGTTATTAAGGCAAATAGAAGAAAGCAGATATACGGAAACACAGAGAATGGGTCACATAGCAAAATAGTTCTCCCTGACCACCATACTAAATAGTATATTGTCATATATGCTCCGACCAAGACCTTAGGGAAGCAAATAAAATTGCCCTTATATGGACACGGTTCTGGTGCGACAAGATATGATGATGATATGAGGCATAAAGAAACAGAAGGCCATCCCCGCCACTTTTAACGGGTTTCGAGGTAGCCACTGATCGTCGAGGGCGTAAAACCTCCTCTCAGTGCCTAGAAGCCAGTAAAAGTGGCTAGGATGCCCCTCTGTTTCTGGGCATTTCATATATCTACAATCCCTTCTGACAATCTTTATGGAAATATCTCCAACTCTTCACAATATTAGTCATCCATGTGTAAATCTGAAAATGTTGACTATCTCAGGCTTAATCTCAAAAGATGCGCCGCAGGGTCATCGGAATTGCAATCTCCAGCAATCCTTTCCGATTCCCAGTTGTGACTGTTAATTGCCCCAACAATGTAAGCGCATAGGTTAAATTCAGCGCCTTCGGCTGTAACTTTGCATCTTCTGACGCAGGTTCCTCGTCTTCCATAAGGTCGTGCATACGGTCTCCTCTTATATCCGTAGACCGAAGATTCTTAATCTGTTTTCTCGTGTGTCCCGTATTTATGTATTTCTGTCCCTGCCACTTCCTGGAAATCATTCCAGCAATGAATAAGATCCTTAAGCATTAAAGTATTGATTAATGTTTTGGTTTAATACCCCTTATCTTGTAAAATTATGCCCTCCACCCTCACTTAGGGGTCCAAAATAACCATAGATCCCAGCGGGCTCCAAGACCTCATATCGAGGGCCACTGTCCTATAACCCAGAGCTTCCGTTCTTAAAGATTCCTGGAATACACCGGGAGGTTAACCCGAAGGCGTTCAAGGGTTCTTGAGTTCGTCCCTTCTGGATCACACGTCAAGTTGCTGCATTGTAACGCCTTCACTTATGTATTGCTGTCTCCTAAGATCGTTTAGACCATTTTCAGTACTGAATAGAATCACCTGACATATAACTTGAGCCCATCCCTTCTGGATCACACGTCAAGCTGTTGCATTGTAACGCCTTTACTTATGTACTGCTGTCTCTCAAGCTCGTTTAGACCATTTTCAGTACTGAATAGAATCACCTGGCATATAACTTGAGCTCGTCCCTTCTGGATCACACGTCAAGTTGTTGCATTGTAACGCCTTCACTTATGTATTGCTGTCTCCTAAGCTCGTTTAGACCATTTTCAGTACTGAATAGAATCACCTGACATATAACTAACTGTAACTAATTGTGGCTTTCAGTGTACGCATGCTGTCCAAAAAAGCGTAATACTGTCTATAAGGATAGAAGCGCTGGTAAATTAGAATCCATAACAAGAAGAATTTCGGAAGCCGATGTCGTCTAGTGAGTGATCTCAGCTCAGGAGAAATTTGTATTCCAGCTTACAATTGTTTTTTCTTTCTTTCGACAATTTCCTTCTAAAAAACACTGTCGCATCATCTTGTCGGAAGGAATTCTTCAAGTCTTTTGGCACTCGTTGACTTTATCTAGTTAACTTTGTATTTTCTGGTTTCGTTGTTCCTGATCTTCTTTTCTTCTATTCCGAAGTGCCTGCTGGCCATTTGTGGCTGCCTCTTCTTCTTCTTCCCCTTCCTCTTCTTCTTCCTCTTCTTCTTCGCGTTCTTCTTCTTGTCTTCTTCTTCTTCTTCTTCCTCTTCTTCTTCTTCTTCTTCTTCTTCTTCTTCTTCTTCTTCTTCTTCTTCTTCTTTTTCTTCTTCCTCTTCCTCTTCTTCTTCTTCTTCTTCTTCCTCTTCTTCTTCTTCTTCTTCTTCTTCTTCTTCTTCTTCTTCTTCTTCTTCTTCTTCTTCTTCTTCTTCTTCTTCTTCTTCTTCTTCTTCTTCTTCTTCTTCTTCTTCTTCTTCTTCTTCTTTTTCTTCTTCGCGTTCTTCTTCTTCTTCTTCTTCTTCGCGTTCTTCTTCGCGTTCTTCTTCTTCTTCTTCTTCTTCTTCTTCTTCTTCTTCTTCTTCGCGTTCTTCTTCTTCTTCGCGTTCTTCTTCTTCTTCTTCTTCGCGTTCTTCTTCTTCTTCTTCTTCTTCTTCTTCTTCTTCTTCTTCTTCGCGTTCTTCTTCTTCTTCTTCGCGTTCTTCTTCTTCTTCTTCTTCTTTGCGTTCTTCTTCTTCTTCTTTTTCTTCTTCTTCTTCTTCTTCTTCTTCTTCTTCTTCTTCTTCTTCTTCTTCTTCTTCTTCTTCTTCTTCTTCTTCTTCTTCTTCTTCTTCTTCTTCTTCTTCGCGTTCTTCTTCTTCGCGTTCTTCTTCTTCTTCTTCTTCTTCTTCTTCTTCTTCTTCTTCTTCTTCTTCTTCTTCTTCTTCTTCTTCTTCTTCTTCTTCTTCTTCTTCTTCTTTTTCGCGTTCTTCTTCTTCTTCTTCTTCTTCTTCTTCTTCTTCTTCTTCTTCTTCTTCTTCTTCTTCTTCTTCTTCTTCTTCTTCTTCTTCTTCTTCTTCTTCTTCTTCTTCTTCTTCTTCTTCTTCTTCTTCTTCCTCTTCTCCATCTTCTTCTTCTTCTTCTTCTTCTTCTTCTTCTTCTTCGCGTTCTTCTTCGCGTTCTTCTTCTTCTTCTTCGCGTTCTTCGCGTTCTTCTTCTTGTCTTCTTCTTCTTCTTCGCGTTCTTCTTCTTCTTCTTTTTTCTTCTTCTTCTTCTTCCTCTTCTTCTTCTTCTTCTTCTTCTTCTTCTTCTTCTTCTTCTTCTTCTTCTTTTTCTTCTTTTTATTCTTCTTCTTCTTCTTCTTCTTCTTCTTCTTCTTCTTCTTCTTCTTCTTCTTCTTCTTCTTCTTCTTCTTCTTCTCCTTTTATCTCTCTCTCCCTCTTATTATAGTGATGACAATGGTAATGATAGCTATTATAGTGAGTATAATGATAATGACAGTTACGATTATTTTGATCATGACAATAAATATGATAAGGATGACAATGACGATGATGGTACCGACGATAGTGATGATAATGATAATGATGATGGTCCTAGTAATACTTCATCAGACTCGCATGACGACCTGTCTTCTCTTTTCTCCACTTGACGGCTATTCTGCTTTAGTGTCTTCTGTTTAATTGCCTGTCTTTGTCTTCACCCAGAAGCTCGTGCAAAATGTTTATATCTCGTCACATTGTGGATTTTACGTTTTTTCTCATACTTCCTCAGTTTTCTTTAGTCTGTGTACATCTGATGTATGTTTTTATTTGAGTTTCGGTTTGTTTGTTTTTCTTTATGGTCTCTCAGCTGTTTATTCTTTCTTGGTTTAATTCACTGTTTTTTTTTTTCATTTCGCAAGTCATGACTTGTATTTCTGTAGTTTAATATTTCTTTTGTCGTTTCCCTCTGGCTAACTTTCCTTTTCTAGCTTCTTGGGGTGCAAGGAGGTGCATTTCTAGCTAGCCGAAGTTTTAGATTATATTTCCTACACATATGCACACACACACACACACACACACACACACACACACACACACACACACACACACACACACACACACACACACACACACACACACACACACACACACACACACACACACACACACACACACACACACACACACACACACACACACACACACACACACACACACACACACACACACACACACACACACACACACACACACACACACACACACACACACACACACATACACACTCACCCCTTCCCTGCTGACAATTGATGGCCAACCCCAACAAATGGTCTAATCAACTAAGCTGCTGGGGATAACCATCAACTACACGCTGACCTGGAAGGAGAACACCACCAACAACGTCAGGGCAGCCTCCTTCAAGCTGTATATGCTGCGTCGTCCGAGATCATTAGGGACACAGGCTGAATACCTCAAGACCATCTACACTTCCTTCATTTTACTCAAGTTGATGTACGCGTCACCCTTCTTGGCCTCCTCACTCACAATCACGCAGCAGTGACAGCTGGAGAAAGTGCAGAAAAGAGCCTGTCGCACAATCCTTGGCAAAGAATACACCACCTATCAGCACGTTCTAACCACACTAGGACTACCCACTCTTTCAGAGCCTGAGGTTGTTTACGGTCACCCTAGTTAAACATCCTCGGCACCGGAATCTACTACCTCCACATGTACCACGACCACGGCTGCAGGTGCGGCACCATAATACCATCAAGCCGATCTGAGCACGCACCAGTCGGTATAAGAAGAGCCCCATACCGATATTTGTGGACTTGATCAACAACAAGAATTAACATTGTTGTCCTACACCCCTATTCCTCAGCTTACTGTTTTTGTCTTGTTTTTTGAATGCTTGTAACATCTTTTCACTGTCATAGTTTTATATTGATATAATCTTATGGGATGTATATTTTCAGCAGTAATGTTGCTATACCCAATAAACCGATGATTATTATTATTACTATCATTATTACACACATACACACAGACACACACAGACACACACACACACACACACACACACACACACACACACACACACACACACACACACACACACACACACACACACACACACACACACACACACACACACGCATTTTTGGTTCTTGGAGTTCGCTGCATTTGAAATTTGGAGTCCCAAGAGAGGCTATATAATTTGGAAGGGATTCAAGGAAGAAAAACTGCTAAGAAACTTTGCCGAGACTCTTCCTTTACCTGATCGTTTGTATTGCACTTCCATTTTTTTTATTTTATTAATCTATTTATTTTTTTATCTATTTGGTTTATTGAACTTTGTTCATATCTTACTATACTTATCTATTTATTTACATATTAATTTGTTGGCTTTATTTATTTATCTAGTCATTTATTTGTGTGTTATCCACTTGTTCATTTCTTTAATTGTTTAATTTGTTTTAGCTATTAGTTGATTAGTTAATTGAAATTTTACTAATTTATCTATTTATTTTTATTTGTTATTTATTTATTTAATTACTTTTCATTTTTATATATTCATTTATTCTTTATTTGTATATTTATTTATTTTTCATTAGTGAATGAATTAATGAATTTATTTTTGTATTTATCTATTTATTTATTTATATATTTATCTATTTATTTATTTATTTATCCTTTTATCTATTCACATATTTACACACACACACACACACACACACACACACACACACACACACACACACACACACACACACACACACACACACACACACACACACACACATATATATATATGTATATATATGTATATATATATACATATATGTATATATATATACATATATGTATATATATATATATGTATATATATGTATATATATATGTATACATATATATATGTGTTTGTTTGTGTATTCATTTATCTATTTATTCATTAATTTATTCTATATATTTAATTATGTATTTATTTATTTATTTATTATCTATTTATCTATTTTATTTATTCATTTATTTCTAATATATTTCTAATATATTATTTTATTCAGATATCAATTTACTTATTATATGTTCATTTATTTTCTGCCATCTACCTCTGCACTTTTTGGAAAAAAAATTTATAGGTCTTTTTAATTTCGCATCCATTTTCTCATTAGGAGTTTTCATATAGGTACGTTTACGTTTTCATATTTAAGCGTATTAAGGTAACTTCCCATTCCATACCATTCATTTATTTGTTTATTTTTGTTACGCTGTTAGAAACAAACAAAATACCTACTCTGTTTTAGTCGAAACTGGAACATTGTATATTTTTCTTCTCGCTGTCTTTGTTGCCATGTTAACATATGTGTAACTCATTTTCGTCCCGAGGGTTTAAGGTATTTTGTCCTTTCAGACTTTCAGACATAAATATTTATCTTCTGTGTTTGCACACAAACTTTTTTCATTCTTTGTGGCATAGTAAATTAATTTTGCACATCTGAAGGCTGACAGAACGTCCTCCGTTTTTTCAAGGTCTTTGGAGGACGGGAAGAAATATTCTAATTATACCAAAACACATTTAAGTAAATGTTACTTGGATAATCTGCAAGTGCAGGCGAGAGGCAAGACAGCAGAGCTACGCTGAATGGATATACCATAACACACTTTGGAAGTATAAGCTAGTGATAGGTTGAAATATAGAAGGAGTCTTCAGAACTAGACCCTTAAATTGGAAGATAATCGTGGCATTTGGGTAGCATGAAGGAGATGAAATCTTTGACCGTCTCTGCGGCCGTACTTGATTAACAAATATTAAATAAAACAGCCTGGATTTGCAGGCTATCGATAAGTTAAAATAGAGAATGGATGGTATGGAGGAAATGCACATTTTTACCTTGAACTAGGTTGCATCCATTACGCTTCGCATCTGTATTTGACTATTTTTCCCTGAGATATCTGGATAGCCTTTATTTTCCTTTGTCTTTCATTCATTTCTGATAGATACGAAAGTGTATGATAACATAGGAATAGAGGAGACTGCAAGAGGCCCTAATGCCTACACTAGGCAGTTCCATGTCCTTTACCATCTGTCATCCATATTCTTAAATCTATTTTATCTTTTCTTACAACAACCAATTGCTTCAACGCTCATTATGTTGCTTTTAAGCCAATTTCATTCGTTAACCACTGTCTTTGGTAAACCAGCTCCTGCCCATTTCCTTCTTAAACTTAAATTTGCTTGAGACACATTCCATAACTTCCCACCTTGCTTGCTGGGATCCGAGCTTAAGATTTATGGTGTCTCTCATAGCTGTTTTCGTTTATTCAAAACTAATTTAGATATCCTCGTATCAATATGTCTATGATTTACAATATTGTATTTAACAATTGATAACATATCTATCTCCTAATGGTGTGCTGACTGTATTAACTTATGCAGTCAATATCTTAGGAAAGAGTGACACCTCTAAGGTCTAGAGCAGCGTTCCGCAGAACCCTAAGGTTCCGCAAAATCCTAAGGTTTCGCAAAAGGTCATTGTAATAATGTAATATAGACATAATCCTATCCAACCTATTTTTACGATGAAAATAAAATGAGAAAGATATGGTATATGTTTTTTTTTTTGTTTTGTTTTTTTGCACAGGGGTTCCTTGACACATGTATTTTATTTTAAAGGTTACGCAAAGGTAAAATGTTGAGAAAGGCTGATCTAAAGGGAAGCATCATTCTCGTAAGTTACAAGGCAGTCTCTACTCTACTTCCCTTCCTTTAAATCTCTCCTCTACCACCTTTTTAGCCTAAACGCAAACTTAGACACAGCCTTTCCAGATGACACAGAACAAACCAAAGTCAGACTTCATGTTGCTGGATTGAAGTAGAGTCTGAACTTGTCTCCCACTTGAGATAGCACATCTAAAAGCATTTCAAGTGAAAGAGCAATTTAAATTGTACTTCAATTCAACAACAGGAAGTCTGCGTTTGCGATCCTATGTCACCTGTGTCTTAGTTTGCGCTTAGTGTCTTGTTCTCCCCAAAGAACGTGAATCATATCATACAATAGGATTTGACTCTTAGTGTTTACTTCTCAAAGCTCAAGCTCACAAACACTCCCTAAAGTAATATCTTCTGGATTCCAATGTACCTTATTCTGATACATTCAAAACTGTATTTGCATAGATATATTGTATTCAACCAACAACAATTCCGTCATGCTATTTCTGTTTCTC
>NC_134782.1:55456145-55458645 GCF_046742065.1 Oratosquilla oratoria
GTTCATAGAATCTAAAGACCTCTGATATATCCTCCGCTGAGTAATATCATCGCTGGTAAGCCATATTTGGGGACACTATCACACCGAAGAATTGGGTTGTCAGAGTCAGTTAAGAAGAGGTTTAAAAAAGGTCAGTGCTCAGTTAACAAGATCAGTATTCTGAATGGAGATTAATTTTCAATTATGAATGAGAGTTGCGTGTCTCGGGTCCATAAGGGTGTTAATGACTCCTTGGAATATTAAATGCAAAAGAACACACGTCTGGTAGTTGCTTAAGGAGATGCAAGACACTTTTGTCTTTTTTTTAAGCTTTCTTCTTCTTCTTCTTCTTCTTCTTCTTCGCGTTCTTCTTCTTCTTCTTCTTCTTCTTCTTCTTCTTCTTCTTCTTCTTCTTCTTCTTCTTCTTCTTCTTCTTCTTCTTCTTCTTCTTCTTCTTCTTTTCTTCTTCTTCTTCTTCTTCTTCTTCTTCTTCTTCTTCTTCTTCTTCTTCTTCTTCTTCTTCTTCTTCTTCTTCTTCTTCTTCTTCTTCTTCTTCTTCTTCTTCTTCTTCTTCTTCTTCTTCTTCTTCTTCTTCTTCTTCTTCTTCTTCTTTCTTCTTCTTCTTCTTCTTCTTCTTCTTCTTTCTTCTTCTTCTTCTTCTTCTTCTTCTTCTTCTTCTTCTTCTTCTTCTTCTTCTTCTTCTTCTTCTTCTTCTTCTTCTTCTTCTTCTTCTTCTTCTTCTTCGCGTTCTTCTTCGCGTTCTTCTTCTCCTTCTTCGCGTTCTTCTTCTTCTTCCTCTTCCTCTTCTTCTTCTTCTTCTTCTTCTTCTTCTTCCTCTTCCTCTTCTTCTTCCTCTTCCTCTTCTTCTTCTTCTTCTTCTTCTTCTTCTTCTTCTTCTTCTTCTTCTTCTTCTTCTTCCTCTTTCTTCTTCTTCTTCTTCTTCTTCTTCTTCCTCTTTCTTCTTCTTCTTCTTCCTCTTTCTTCTTCTTCTTCTTCTTCTTCTTCCTCTTTCTTCTTCTTCTTCTTCTTCGCGTTCTTCTTCTTCTTCTTCTTCTTCTTCTTCGCGTTCTTCTTCTTCTTCTTCTTTTTCTTCTTCTTCTTCTTCGCGTTCTTCTTCTTCTTCTTCTTCTTCTTCTTCTTCTTCTTCTTCTTAATCTTCTTCTTCTTCTTCTTCTTCTTCTTCTTCTTCTTCTTCTTCTTCTTCTTCTTCTTCTTCTTCTAGTTCTTTTTCTTTTTCTCCTTTCTTCTTCTTCTTCTTCTTCTTCTTCTTCTTCTTCTTCTTCTTCTTCTTCTTCTTCTTCTTCTTCTTCTTCTTCTTCTTCTTCTTCTTCTTCTTCTTCCTTCTCCCTCTCTCTTTCTCTCCTTTATATTCTCTTTGCACTGAATTTTTCTCCATTTAACGGTAGCATATTCATGCTCCAATCTTTTTACTCACTTCCATTCCACGTTCCTCTTTTCTTTCTTCTCTCCTTTTCGTCTTCTCTTACTCTTTTCCTACTCATTTCTCATTCGTCCGTCCGTCCATTATACCTTCAACATTTTTCTTCACTCTTCTTCTTTTTCCTTACTTCTCTCTGTTTTTCTATTACATTCTTTCAGCTTTTTCTTCTTCTTCGTTGCATCTTCCTTCTACGTATTCAGCACACGTCTCTATTTTTTTTTTTTCATTTTCATTTTCATTTCATTTCCTCCCCTCCCAGCCTCATCTCTCCTTTCTCTCCCTCATCTCTCTTGCTTTGTCATTTTATCTCTTCCTCTTCCTTTCATTCTCTCTCCTCTCTTCTACGTATCCTCTTCTTTCCTCCTCTACATTCCCATTCTTCCTCTCTCTCCCCTCTTTTGTTCCTCTCCCCTTTCCTCTCTTTCCCCTTCTTCCTTTCTCTCCTCTCTTTTGTTCCTCTCCTCTTTCCTCTCTTGTTCTATCCCTCTATCTCTTCCCCTACTTTCTCCTCCCATTCTTCCTCTCTCTCCTCTTCCTTCTTTCACTCACCTCCCTTTCCTTCTTCTTCTCTTCCTTTCCTTCCATTCTTTCCCAACTATTATTTTCCAAATATATTTTGAAATTTTTCATTTCTTATCATGATTTTTTCTTATCTTCTTCCCTCTTCCTTCTCGTTCCTCCTCCCGTCTTTTCCCTCCTCCCTTCCTCTCTCTTTTCCTACTCTCTATTTATTTTCCTCTCTCTTCCAAAATTGTTCCATTCCCCCAATTTCCTTTACTCCTTCAATCCACCGCACTTCATGTCCCCTCAACCCTCCTCCTCCCCACTTCCCTCTTTTCCCTCATTCTTCCTCCACCTCTTCCTTCTTCTTCCCCATATCTACCCCCTCTTCCTCCTCTTCCCTCTTCTTCTCCATCTCTTCCCTTTCTTCCCCTTTTTCCCCAAATCTTTCCCTCTTTCCTCCGTTTTCCCCTTGCCTGAGGCTGAAGTAGGCATTTCTAATCGGCTTCTGCCCACAGCACTACTCCTCTCCCCCTCCTCTTCCTCCTCTTCCTCTCCCCCTCCTCCTCCCCCCTCCTC
>NC_134782.1:55471145-55473645 GCF_046742065.1 Oratosquilla oratoria
AGCTATCTTTCCTTCCCTATCCTCCTTCACATTCAGCAACTCCCTAAAATATTCTGCCCATCTTCCCCTCACTGCCATCTCTTCCATTATCAACTCTCCATCTGTACCTTTTACCTTTTCTTCCCTACTTGATTCGCCTCCTCTTCCTCTCTTAATTTCTTTCCAAAACATCTTTTTATTACTTTCAAAATTTTCTGTCATACTCCTACCCCATTTCACATCTGCTCTCCTCTTTGCCTTCTTTACCTTTTGCTTTACTTCTCTTTTCTTTTCTTTGTACGTCTCATATGACTCCCCTGTCCTCTTTTGTAACCAATCTGTGAATGCTCGCTTCTTCTCATCTACAACCTTCTTTTATTCCTCATTCCACCATTCACTACCCTTTCTTCTATTTCCCCCTGTTCATGCTTGTGTTTTAGAGAAAGTGAAACAGGATGCATATGACAGTTTGTGGGTTGAGTTAACCCAAACAAATGGACAAAAAATGAATATAGGTGTAATATATAGGCCAAAGACATTATCATTAGCAGACGACAAACTGTTATTTCAAGAACTGTCTAGTTTCTGCAACCGGGATTTATTGATAATGGGTGATTTCAATTTAACTGACTAAGATTGGATGACCCATGAACATGGACATATATGTAGTCTCTATATTGATTATAATGGTGACAATTACTTAATTCAGCATGTAAAAAGCCCACAAGATATGGAAACTTACTCGATTTATTGATCACTAGCCGCGAAAGCATGGCAACTGATGTAGAAGTCGGTGAATCTGTTGCAAATAGCGATCACAACTTAGTCAGATTCAAACTCCTAAACAATTTTAGAATAGATACTTGTGCTTCTAAAATACCCGATTTCAGTAAAGCTCAGTTCATAGAACTACGTCAGGAGCTTCAGCTTACAGATTGGGAGGAAAAATTAAACGAAAGGCCTGTAGATCAGATGTGGGAAATATTTCAAAATACGCTCACTAAGATGATTCAAACTTACATTCCTTTTAAGGACAGACGTCCCCCAAATCAGGCTCGCCCAAAGTGGCTCGACAAAGAAACTGAAAAAAGTATTGCTAAAAAGAGACAGGCTTATAAGAAATATAAGTGCTCGGGTGCATCTAATGACTATGAAAGTTATGTATCAATACAGAGAGATTTAAAAAAGACAATAAGAAAAAGAAAACGACAATACGAAATGAACATCGCTGAGAAATCCAAAGAGAATCCCAAAGAATTCTATAGTTACATTAGAGATAAAAAGGTTGTTAGGAATCACATTGGTCCACTATTATCTGCTGACGGTCAACTTGAATATTCAAATGAAGGAATGTGTAATCTCTTAAACAATTATTTTAGCTCGGTATTCGTAAACGAAACACCTCAAAGTGAATTCCAAACTAACTGAAACCTGTGAAAAGTCTGGGGTAAACTTACTCACTACGGTAAATATAACAAAAGAAACAATTAAAAGGTGTATAGACAAACTCAAAGTTAATAAAACACCAGGGCCTGACGGTTGGCATCCAAGAATCTTAAAGGAAATGAGAAATGAGATTGTTGTTCCATTAGAAATTATTTTCAAGAAATCCATCATATCCGGAGATGTCCCAAGAGAATGGAAGCTAGCTAACGTTACTCCCATATTCAAAAAAGGTGACAAAAAGAAACCAAATAACTATAGGCCTATTAGTTTGACTTCGATCGTAGGAAAAATAATGGAAACTATCATCAGAGATGCTATCGAATATCATTTAGAAAGTAACCGTTTGATAAATGATAGCCAGCATGGTTTCAGACGGAAACGTTCTTGCGTGACTAACTTACTCGAATTCTACAACACAGTTGTCTCGAATTTTGACAAAAGAAACAATATAGATTTAATATATCTAGACTTTGCAAAAGCTTTTGATACCGTCCCACACGAAAGACTTCTTACTAAATTAGCTTTGCATGGAATAAGTGGTAGCCTATTAGGTTGGACTAGTAATTGGTTGAAAGGTCGAAAACAGAGAGTTGTTTTAAATGGAAAAAACTTCTGGATGGAAAAGTGTTGCAAGTGGAGTTCCTCAGGGTTCCGTTCTTGGGCCACTTCTATTCATAGTATATATAAATGATATAGACCATGGACTAAAATCTACTGTTTCCAAATTTGCTGATGATACAAAACTGTGCGGAGTGGCAAATGATCACTCAAAACCAATTAGATATTCAAGAAGATTTAGATCAATTACAGCAATGGTCTGAAAAGTGGCTAATGAAATTTAACACAAGTAAATGCAAGGTAATGCACATAGGTAAAAATAACAGCAAGTACGATTACAAGTTATTTGGAAATTCGTTAACAAAAGTGGATAGTGAAAAAGATCTCGGCGTAATTATCAGTAACGACCTCAAATCATCCAAGCAGTGTATTTCAGCCTCTGAGAAAGCAAATAAGATTCTGGGATTGATTGCGCGATCTTTTGATTTCAAAAGTCCATCACTCATTAACAAGCTAT
>NC_134782.1:55501145-55503645 GCF_046742065.1 Oratosquilla oratoria
TGACGTCGGGGAGTGGGCGAGCGAGAGGCAGGATCAGAGGGTCCGTGAGGTGCTGCCGAGGAGGAATGGCAACATTAGGAGAGGAAGGGGAAGGGAAGGGGAAGGGGAAGGGGAAGGGGAAGGGGAAGGGGAAGGGGAAGGGGAAGGGGAAGGGGAAGGGGAAGGGGAAGGGGAAGGGGAAGGGGAAGGGGAAGGGGAAGGGGAAGGGGAAGGGGAAGGGGAAGGGGAAGGGGAAGGGGAAGGGGAAGGGGAAGGGGAAAGGGGAAGGGAAGAGGATGGGGAGAGGGGGAGGGGAAAGAAGGAGTAGAAGGGGAAGGGGAAGGGGAAGGGGAAGGGGAAGGGGAAGGGGAAGGGGAAGGGGAAGGGAAAGGGAAGGCGAAGGCGAAGTCGAAGGCGAAGGGGAAGGGGAGGGGGAAGGGGAAGGGGAAGGGGAAGGCGAAGTGGAAGGGGAAAAGCAAGGGGAATTGGATGGGGAGAGGGAAGAGGGATGGGATTCTACCGAGAATGTGTGGAGTGTAGGAGGGTTGTTGAGATTAGGGAGTGAGAGATGTAGGTGAGAGAGGAGCTTAGAGAACAGTAGTTTCCAGCTTTATTTACTCCATTTTATTCTGATTTATTTTATCTTATCTATCAATTTCCTGGATGGGAAGGCGAGGTGCCAAGATAAGAGAAGATAAGAGGGAGGGAGGAGGGTGGAGGGGAGTGGAATATATAGGAAATGGAATGGGTGGGAGCGGTTTCTATGCCTTTTTCTGTTTGGCTACCCCCCCCCCGTGTAGGGGGAAAAAACCCTTTGGTATATGTATGTATGTATGTATGTATGTATGTATGTATGTATGTATGTATGTATGTATGTATGTATTTCTACTTATTTGTTTATTTATTCATTAATTCATACATTTACATTCTCCTATTTCCATCAACGTTCTCATCTGTGGACATAGCCCCATACCCCCATGATAATAAGAAAAATAATGATAATAAGCTAGGAGGGGAGGGGGAGGGGGAGGGAGGTTGTAGGCTTCGGACAAGCCTATTGAGCGCCGCGCGGGAAACAATGTCAGGAGTCCACTGCCTTTTAGAAATATTAATGTTGGGGCATTCCTCAATTAAAGCTGATTCGACTATTATCCTCCTGAAACCGCAGTGGGACTTGAACACTAATCTGGTCTTAACCCAGTCGAAAGAATGGTTCTGATTTTAACATGAAGAAACAGGGCCAAATTTTCCTGCCCATACCTGATTGATAGTTTGTGTTCTGCCAATCTAGTTTATAAGTCTTTCCCGGTTTGACCCAAGTGCACCAAATCACAATCTTAGCAGGACAAACAATAAACGCCGGGTGACTCTACTTCCTACAGTTTTTGTTTGAACATTCACAATTTGCTTACGCACGGTGTTAGGATGGTGATAAGCAGTTGTGAGGCGTTCATGAGGACACAGCTTAATAAAAGAATTGACGGTGATGGAATGCCCCAACGTTAATATTTCTAAAGGGCAGTGGACTCCTGACATTATTTCCAGCGCGGCGGTCAGTATTCTTGTCCGAAGCTTACAACCTCCCTCGCCCTCCCCCTCCCCCTTCCTCTCCTCTTCCCCCGCCACCCCATCTTACCCCGCGTCTGAGTAGTGTCATCAGTCCATGTTCCCTCAAATTCCTTTGTACCTTTAGCTTATAAATCCCAGTTGTTCACTGTCTCATTTACTTCCCTGAAGAGGGCTACAGTTGGTAGCCGAAATATATATGTATATATATATATATATATAGGTAAATTTAGGGAGCAGGTTTTCTTGGAGACATTTTCTATTAAATAATACAGGTGACGGTGCGCTTTGCAATGATATTATTTATATATATATATATATATATATATATATATATATACATATATATATATATATATATATATATATATATATATATATATATATATATATATATATATATTAGATATATTCCCTGACTCTTTGTTGTTCTCAGTCTCTCGGTTAAGAACTATTTCCGTAACTCCAGAGGCACATCTGGAAGCTCTGGAAAGATCCTCCATTAGGTTTCGGTAGGAGTTCTGGGTGTTCCCTGGAGTTTCTGAAGCATTATGATTGAAACTGTAGGATGTGCTCCCTCACTCCACCATCTCCTTCTCCTAACGTCTTTACCTCTCCCTTTTCTGCTTGACTCTCTGAAATGTTGATTCTGGGCTTCTGGTGTACAACAGTTGATTTCCTTTTATACCGGAGTAGGTCATGCATATTTGAAATATATTAAGTGACGGCAGGATGATTACAATGTAAAGTATCAGTCGGCACGGAAGTGGTAATAGTCGCTTAGAGCAGGATATATATATATATATATATATATATATATATATATAAATATATATATATATATATACATATATATATAAATATATATATATATATATATATATATAAATATATATGTGTGTGTGTGTGTGTGTGTGTGTGTGTGTGTGCGTGTGTGTATATTTCTAAAAGAATT
>NC_134782.1:55513645-55518645 GCF_046742065.1 Oratosquilla oratoria
TCTTTCTCCTCTTCCTCCTCTTCCTCCTCTTCCTTCTCTTCCTCCTCTTTTTCCTCTTTTTCTTCCTCTTCCTCCATATTTCCCTGCTCATCTTCCTCCTCCTCCTCCTCCTCCTCCTCCTCCTTTTCTTTCTCCTCATCCTCTTTATTCATTGTACCCTTACCAAAACCAAGAATTCCTTTACTTTCTCCTACTCTTCCTCCTCTTCTCTCTTCTTCTTCTTTACTTCTTCATCCTCTTCCCTTCCTCTTCCTTCTGCGCTGCATTCCCTTACCAAGTCCAATAATTCTTTTACTTCTTATTCCTCCTCCTCCTCTTCCTCCTCCTCCTCCTCCTCCTCCTCTTCCTTCGACAGTCTCTCATCTTCTGCCTCTTCCTCTTTCTCCATTTCTTCTTCCTCCTTCTCCTCCTTTTCCTCTTCCTACTCTTGCACCTCCTTCTCCTCCTCCTCCTCTTCCTCTTCTTCTTCCTTTTCCTCCTCTTTCTCCTCTTCCTCCTCTTATTCCTCTCCCTACTCTTCCTCTTCTTCCTCCGCTTCCTCTTCCCCCTCATCTTCCACCTCATCCTCTTCTTCCTCCTCTTCCCCCTTTTCCCTCCTCCTCCTCTTCCTCATATTACTCCTCTTTCTCTTCTTTCTCCTCTTCCTCCTCTTTCTCTACTTCTGCCTCTTCCTCCTCTTCCTCTTCTTCATCCTCTTCCTCGTCTTCCTCCTCTTCCTCCTCTTCCTCCTCTTCCTTTTTTTCCTCCCTTCCTCCCTTCCTTCTCTTCCTCCTATTTCTCCTCTTTTTTCGTCTTCCTCCTCATTCTGATCTTCCTCCTCTTCCTCCTCATGTTTCTATTTACTCTCCATGGCCTCTTGGCTTTCACAAACGTCTTACTTCCTTCTACTTAACTCTATCACATCTATTCTTCAAATCGATTGCATGTTTATTGTACCCTTATTCATCCACCACATTTTTCACTTCTTTTTTTTATTCTCGTTTTCTTCGTAATATGGTTAACTATCTTGTCACGTCATTAGTCCTTTCCTTCCAGTCTCCTATTTCTGTATTCCACGGTTATGTTTTTTGTGTTATTTCTCGACAGCTCTGAATGTATATTCTCCAGCTTTTAAGTTGTCTCCTATATGTGTCATTTTTTTATATTTCTTGTTACATATGTACATGTCATTATTCCAAGTCATATTTCTTTTTATCTTTATCTCTATCCAATATACCGAATGGAAATATATAACCAAAGAAGAAAAAGAAAATCAGAATTTGAAAAGAGTGAGAAGACGATATGTGATGTAGGTGTCTAGAGAGAGAGAATGAGAAAGAGAAAGAGAGTAGAGAGAGAGAGAGAGAGAGAGAGAGAGAGAGAGAGAGAGAGAGAGAGAGAGAGAGAGAGAGAGAGAGAGAGAGAGAGAATTGAAAAGGTAAAGATCATTGACATTTTGAACCTAACTTTGAAACCTAAAATATGATGAGATTTCTAGAAGACCAATTCCTAGTTTATCTCCTCCTTGTGTTCTAGAAAGCTGCTCAGATAATTCTCTACATTTTGTGAATCCATACTTGACTCTTCAACTATGCAGGGTGTCCCAAAAATATGTATTCACTCTTTGAGTCTTTACCCAACGTTGTCAAATGCATTGGTTTGCGTTGTTATCAGTTGTGTATAGAAAACAGTTGTTTTTAATTTAAAAAATTGTCCTTTCCTTTTAGCCTGGTTTAGTCTAGTCCTTCCTGTGTGTTCGCAAGTGTTTAAACTGATGCTAATCATTTTCCAGACACATCTGGTAATAACGCAGATCAAATAACTCAAGAGTATTACAAAACGTTTAAAGGAATAAGTACATTCTAGCATATTCTGTTTATTAAATACATATATTTTCTGTATTAAACAGAGGTAAAGTACATACATACATATACCAAAATCTTTTCCCCCCTTATAAGGGAGGTAGCCAAAAAACAAAGACATAAAAAACACCCCCACTCATTCTATCCCTATCACACTCCACTCCTCTCCACCCTCTTTCCTCTCTTTTATCTTGGCACCTCCTGGATGGAAAGAATGAGTGAAGAAAAACTGGTAAAAGAGGTGTCGAAGGCAGATGTGGAAGGAGTGAACATGAGGGGGCGACCTAGGATGAGATGGATGGATGGGGTAAAAGAGGCTTTGGGGAAGAGGGGAATGTCTGTTGAGAAAGGACGGGAGAGGACAGAAGACAGGGGTGAAGGGAGAATGGTTGTATATGGATGATGTTTTGATCCATGAGGTGGAATGAGTGGGGGGAGGGGGGGAAGGGAGTATGTGTGAGAAACATTTGACACAGAGGTAAAGCAACCGAGTAATATTATTAATAAAGAGTAACCATGAACGGACCAATATCGGGTACATGTTTGTGGTGGTCATACAAGATGGACAACAAAGTCGACCATTTTCAAAACCCGTCACCCCTCATCTCCATCAGGAGATGCAGCCCTGAGGGACTGACATTCGGTCTCCGGATAGAGCAAATTATTTCTCTTGCCATTTTTAACGACATAAAGAGCTAAGAATCGTTGACAGTTCCCCTTTCCTTATCACCTTTAGTTGGTAGCATAGACACAGTTCCATCCTGAAAGATACAACACAAAGAAGAAGAAGAAGAAGAAGAAGAAGAAGAAGAAGAAGAAGAAGAAGAAGATGAAGATGAAGAAGAAGAAGAAGAAGAAGAAGAAGAAGAAGAAGAAGAAGAAGAAGAAGATGAAGATGAAGAAATAGAAGGTGAAGAAGAAGAAGAAGAAGAAGAAGAAGAAGAAGAAGAAGAAGAAGAAGAAGAAGAAGAAGAAGAAGAAGAAGAAGAAGAAGAAGAAGAAGAAGAAGATGAAGATGAAGAAATAGAAGGTGAAGAAGAAGAAGAAGAAGAAGAAGAAGATGAAGATGAAGAAATAGAAGGTGAAGAAGAAGAAGAAGAAGAAGAAGAAGAAGAAGAAGAAGAAGAAGAAGAAGAAGAAGAAGAAGAAGAAGAAGAAGAAGAAGAAGAAGAAGAAGAAGAAGATGAATAAGAAGAAGAAGAAGAAGAAGAAGAAGAAAAAGAAGAAGAAGAAGAAGAAGAAGAAGAAGAAGAAGAAGAAGAAGAAGAACGTAAAGAAGAAGAAGAAGAAGAAGAAGAAAAAGAAGAAGAGGAAGAAGAAGAAGAACAAGAAGAAGAAAAAGAAGAAGAAAAAGAAGAAGAAAAGAAGTAGAAGAAGAAGAAGAAGAAGAAGAACAAGAACAAGAAGAAGAAGAAGAAGAAGAAGAGGAAGAAGAAAAATAAGAACGTGAAGAGGAGGAAGAAGAAGAAGAAGAAGGAGAAGAAGAAGAAGAAGAAGAAGAAGAAGAAGAAGAAGAAGAAGAAGAAGAAGAAGAAGAAGAAGAAGAAGAAGAAGAAAAAGAAATCTTCCCAGGGGGGTTTGTGGGAGGTTCTTGGACTGTTGGCGGTCTCTGTGGGGCTATGGTCGAAACTCGAAGGAACAATTATTAATATCACTTCAATGCACACACGATCCTAGAAAAAAAAAATATATACGATCTCAGAAAAAAATGCCAGCATGGTAGTCCTTTAAGCCATTGTAATCCTTAAATTGTTGTCAGTTTTTTTTTTTTTCAAAGAATCAATCACCTTCCTCGTAAACCTAACACCCCGTTAATTTAAGGTATTACCCTAGATTCCCCGTTATTAATCGGCTACTATCCAATCATAACTTCCTAATAGGATCATCGTTGTATAACACGCTACTCTGTTCTCCCCTCCACCCGTCCCCCCACTCCCTCCCCCCCAGTCATCTTGCCTTAGTATCTGACACAATACCTAATACTGTAACACCTAAATTCAACCTCATAGTATTTCTATCAGATAAAATCTCACGGTATTTTCACCGAGAAACTAACCACACATCAACAACAATCACTGGGGACTTTGTAAGTTATTAGGAGATATTTAGCGTTATTTCGCAGTACCAGAGCTTTTTATTTTATTTTATTTTATTTCATTTCAGTTCATTTTGCTTAGTTTTATTTTATTTCATTTTATTATATTTTAGTTTATTTTGTTTTATTTTATTTCATTTTATTTTATTTTATTTTATTTTGTTTTATTTTATTCTATTTTATTTTATTTTATTTTATTTTACTCTATTCTATTTTAGTTTAGTTTAGTTTAGTTTCATAACTTTATCTACTTACCTATTTACATATTTGCAGATTGATTTATTTTGATTAGTTTATTTTGTTTTATTTTATTCCATTTTATTTTGTTTTACTTTATTTTATTTTATTTTATTTCATTCTATTTTATTTTATTTCATTCCATCTTATTTTATTTTATTTTATTTTATTTTATTTGTTTTGTTTTATTTTATTTTATTTTATCTTATTTTATTTTATTTCATTTTATTTCATTTTACTTTATTTTATTTTATTTTATTTTATTCTATTTTATTTTATTTTTCTATTTTATTCTATTTCAGTTTAGCTTAGTTTAGTTTAGTTTTATAATTTATTTTATTTACCTATTTACATATTTGCCTATTGATTTATTTTAATTAATTAATTTTCCTTGCTTTTCCTCTCAAAAATGTCCTTTGTGCAGTTCATTTTCAAAATTAATCGACTCTCTCTCTCTCTCTCTCTCTCTCTCTCTCTCTCTCTCTCTCTCTCTCTCTCTCTCTCTCTCTCTCTCTCTCTCTCTCTCTCTCTCTCTCTCTCTCTCTCTCTCTCTCTCTCTCTCTCTCTCTCTCTCTCTCTCTCTCTGTACGTATGCATGTAAGATATGCATATATGTATGTACATGTATGTGTGTGAGTTGGCAAATACTGTATATCCGAGTATGAATGTTTGCACAATACAATATTATAAATAGACATGTGTAAATATATAAACATATAGATATATAAAGAAGTTGCTTCAAAACATATGTCTAGCATCAAGTTTTGGATTGAATGGCCAGACTTTATTATAGTTAAAGGAAATAGTTTTACGTAAAAGCTAGGTAA
>NC_134782.1:55523645-55533645 GCF_046742065.1 Oratosquilla oratoria
AAATTTCTCCCCCAAACCTTTTATGCACTCATTTAAATTCATCCAAAAAGTCTCCCTTTCCTCTACACTCTTCTCACTATCAGGTGTACCGGCATATGCACTAACAAAAACCCACATTTCCCTTCCCAGTTTCACCTTCATCCACATTAACCTTTAAGAAACCTCCTTCCAATGCACTATACACTTACCTATCTCTTCACTTACTAGTATAGCCATCCAGTCTCTCCCTCGCCCTTCCTTTATTTCTGAGATCCTCCAAACTACACTCCAAAACTCACACTCACCCCTCCTTTTCAGTTTAGTTCCACTCATAGCCAACACGTCCATCTTTCTTCTCACAAACATATTGCCTATCTCTTCCCTATTACTTTCATCTGCACAATATCCACGTACATTAAAAAAAACTTTGGGTACTCGTTGGAAAACTCCCAAACCCTCTTATGCTCTTTTTTTTTTCTAGGAATGTCCTCTTTAGGGATACACGGAGAAGAATGCCTAGTTCTATTCCCGTCCCGTTTTTGTCGCGTCATACGACTCAAGTGGAAAGACTTGGGTGCAGTATTCTTATCCACTACCACAGGTTAGGCGAAATGAGAAAATGAATATTCAGAGAAATGGTACAGGACAGTAACAAGAGTGGGGGACAGTATAACGGAGGGACAGTCGCAGTATAATAAAGTATCATCATTTCTATGCGAATAGAGATTTTCTCTACCACAGACAAAACGATGCATGGCTGTGGTCCGTAGGGGCACCCTATATAGACCCTAAAATATCAACTGCATGCTAATTAGCATCTTTTAACGTCACAACAACATGCAGCCAATACCCCAGACGGGGTATATATTAAGCTTTATTTTTCAACTTTTGTAGTATTTAAAGTGGCTGAGCTTCTTCGTAATGTTCTTTCACTCATCTTGTAAGAATTTCTCGCTACACACTCTAAGGGCTCAAATAAAAAAAAACAATAAATTGAGATGGATAAATACATACATGTCATGGGAAGGGAAACCTCTTGGTATCGTTACGTAGACGAAGTGTTAGTTACAGTGCCAGAGAATACTACTGATATAGAAAACAAACTTTGTATGCTCAACGGTGTTAATAGACACATTGAATTCATGGTGGAGAAGGAGGTGGATGGAAAATGACCATTTGAAGACACGGTTATACATCGGGTTAACGATAGCTAAAAAATTTCGGTTTATAGAAAACCAACCAACAAAGAAGATTTTGTTTGTTACCTTTCACGACACGAGCCTTTAGAATGTGCAGCGAAGAGTTCTTACAAGATGAATTTAAGCACATAACAGACATTCAACTGCCTAAAGTATCCACCTGTTCTACTACAAAGGTTAGAAAATATAGCTTAACACATATATAGAGGAAAACACAGCCACTAGACTGGAAAGCAAGAAAATACTATTTAGTGGTACCTTACTCGAGGCAAATTAAAACAATATTCAAGTTCCTTAGAAGAATCTGGGTACGCATAGTACACTCGTCATGACGGAAGACGAAAGATATCGTATCCAGAAACCAAAACACGAAAAGAAAGTACAAAGACAGTGTAGTTTACAAAATTCCCTGTGGCGGATGCGACGCAGTTTACTTCAGCAAAACGTCACGAGAAATCCGAAAAAGAATCTATGAAGAACTACATGCGACACCACAGGACATCTAACTCATTAGTAATACACGCTACAAACCACGGCTATTTACCCAAGTGAAATAATGTAGAGATACTTCAAACAGGTATGGAAAAATGACAAGGAAATCTATAGAGGCAGCTTACATTAATTTAGCACTATCAACCGAAGGGATTCCTCCCCATCTTCTTTTTTTCTGCATAAGGGGACGGAGAGGGGGGTTCGCCGAATTTATGAAGCGGCCTTGCTGTGGATGTGTTGTGTCTTGCGAGACTGCTTCTGACCCAGCTCAGTGGACAGGATGCAGGGATGACCCGTCATCCAGGAGGTGCCAAAATAAGAGGGAGGGAGGAGGGTGGAGGGGAGTGGAATATATAAGATATGGAATGGGTGAGAGTGGTTTCTATGCCTTTTTCTTTTTGGCTACCCCCATGTAAGGGGGGAAAAGCCTTTGATATATGTATGTATGTATGTATGTATGTATGTATGTATGTATGTATGTATGTATGTATGTATGTATGTATGTATGTATGTATGTATCAACCAATTACGTGCCTCAGCCGGATTGGTTATCGCAGGGCCACATACAGACCAGTCAGCGAGCTCCATTCCAAGACGACTCGTCAAGTGATCCGCTAGATATATATATAAGCAGCTTATGCCTAATTGTCTGAAAACTTTTCTCCCTGAAAAAGAATCTGTAAACATTAGAGAATAAAGTGCTTCTGTCCATCCTGGAATTTCCCTACGCCATTCTCTCCAACCATTTGTCTTTTCATTTGTTGACATATATGTGTATATATATATATATATATATATATATATGTTGAGACATTCTGACAGGTTGATGTAAGCGGAATAGGAAACACAGGAGTCTTTGAAAAAGCATACCTGCGAAACTAGTCAGGAATAAACTCAAGACTAAGACTCCTGTGTTTCCTATTCCGCTTACATCAACCTGTCAGAATGTCTCAACATTTGTCTCCGAGTGGAAATGGAATCCAGGAAGTCATAAGGTCCGAGTTCGTGCTACAAATGAAGCTGACGAGCATTCTAAACAGAGACGCCTTCCTCAAGGACTGTCTTGAAGAACTGGTTCTTCCAAGATCAGCCCCACACCACCTCCATCACCCCAACAAACCCTTCAGCGACACAGCCAGAGAATACCTGAAGGAAGCTAGAGAAACACTCAAACACGAAGCCGAAGTTGTCAGAAACAAGCTCCAGAACTACCCACTTCCCCCAGAACTCATTGAAGAACTCAAGAAGAAAAAGCAACAACAGAAGGTGGAACTTGAGAGTCATTCCTTTGAAAAAGCATACCTGCGCAATTAGTCAGGAATAAACTCAAGACTAAGACTCCTGTGTTTCCTACTCCGCTTACATCATATATATATATATATATATATATATATATATATATATATATATATATATATATCTATATATATATATATATGAGTGTGTGTGGGTGTGCGCGCGTGCGTGCGTGTGTGTGTGTGTGTGTGTGTGTGTGTGTGTGTGTGTGTGTGTGTGTGTGTGTGTGTGTGTGTGTGTGTGTGTGTGTGTGTGTGTGTGTGCGCGCGTGTGGTGTGTGTGTGTATGTGTGTGTGTGTGTGTGTGCGTGTGTGTGTGTGTGTGTGTGTGTGTGTGTGTGTGTGTGTGTGTGTGTGTGTGTGTGTGTGTGTGTGTGTGTGTGTGTGTGTGTGTGTGTGTGTGTGTGTGTGTGTGTGTGTGTGTGTGTAAAAATGTGAAAAGTGTGAATAAAAGAAATAACAAGACATAAGTATGGAGTCTAATTTAAAGTCACAGCAGGCAGACTGCATCAAGACAAGTCTTCCTTTGACATTTAAGAAGCGACGGGAAAATGGAGAAAATGAAAAGAAGAGGAGGAGGAAAAGGATTGGGAAGTAGAGGAGGAGGAGGGGAGGAGAAGGAATAGAAGAAGGAGGAAGAGAAAGTGTTGGAGGGGGGGGAGAAGATGAAAGAGAAGGACGAGGATGTGTGGCAGTGTGCGTGAACAAAAAGAGAGAAGATGAATCAAACCACTAATGGAGGAAGACAGCCACGTAATCGGAAGAGAGAGAGAGAGAGAGAGAGAGAGAGAGAGAGAGAGAGAGAGAGAGAGAGAGAGAGAGAGAGAGAGAGAGAGAGAGAGAGAGAGAGAGAGAGAGAGAGGTGGGAACTGAGGGAGGGAGGGAAGAGGTGAAAGGAGAGAGGGAGGGAGGAGGGGAAGGGAGGGAGAGGTGGAGGGGAAGGGAAGAGAGGAGAAGAAACAGAAGTAAAGTGTGGAAGGAGCGATTAAGGAAGGAGAAAGAAACGTGAGGGAGAGGAAAGGGAAAGTGAAGGAGAGGACAGGGAAAAGGTGGAGAGGGAGGAGAGGGAATGGTTGCAGGAAGGGTGATGAGAGAGAGTGAGTGAGGTAGAGGAGGGTACGAAAGGGGAGGGTACGGAAAGTAAAGGGTGAGGACCCAGAAGGGAAGAGGAAGGCACGGAAGAAGAGGGGAGGGGAGGGAAGTAGGTGAGAGGGAAGAGGGGAGAAGATGGAAGGGGAGGGGAGGGAACTGGGTGAGGGGGAAGATAAGGAAAGAAGAGGGAAGGATAGGGGAGGGTACGGAAGGGAAGGGGAGGAAAGAAGAGGGAAGGACAGGGTGTGGAAGTAAAGGGGAGGGGAGAGGAGGGAAGGAAAGGTGAATAAATGAAGGAGAGGTTTGGAACCGGCAGAACTTCAGGGGAGGAATTCTTCCACAGCTGGCTATAAAGGAATCCCCTCTATACCCAGCTGCCTTCCAGCAGTCTTTTATTTTTCCTTTTTTTTTTTTTTCTTGAAAAGTTGACACTAAAAGAACCTGTGAACAAACTCATCTGAAAAAGACTTCGATGGATGTGGAGAAGGAGGAGGAAGAGAAGTAGGAGTATGATGAGGACTAAAAAGGGATGTGGAGAAGGCCGAGGCGGAGGAGGAGGAGGAGGAGGAGGAGGAGGAGGAGGAGAAGGAGGAGGAAGAGGAGGACTTGTTATCCATGAAGAAAGGAAGACTTCCAGTGATTGGATGATGATAATGTTGAGGGAGTCTCTTCGGTAGAATCGGTAAGAACGCTTTCGGTTCTGGAGGCTCTTCGGTAGAGTCTGCAAGAACGCTTTTGGTCCAAGAGGCAGTTTGATAGAGTCTGCAAAAGGGACTTTGAGCGTCCTGAGAGTAAAGCAGTCTTCTTACAGTTCAGAAAATCATAACAAGACCACTTCCATTTTTGTTCACACATAGACAAAAAAATCGTGTAATTTCTACGACCCTTTTCGCATTTACATTTGAACTTTCTGCTCTCTGACCTATTACCACTTCTTTTTATGAATCTAAATATTATATCGTTATATTTTCCATCTCCCTCTGTTTTTCTCCATTCTCGTCTCGTCTTTTCTCGTGTTCAACTCAGCATTTTATTCTTTGGATCATCTTATATGCCTTATTTTCCATACATTTTTTCTTCATTTGTATATCATACTTCCTTGTATTTATGTTTATTCTTTTTTATGTTGATATTTCAAAGGAAAAGGTAACATAATTTTAGTAATGATGGTATATTTTTGAGAAAAATCATCAGGTGAATATATACATTATTAGATTATTCATATTTGGAATGTGTTATTTCATAATTGTTGTAGAATATCATTAGATATTGACAGATGGGGGAAAGTACATGGACGGGCTACGTAAACAATATAAAATGTAAAAAAAAAAAAAAAAAAAAAAAAAAAAAAAAAAAAAATTAACCTGTCTTAAAAAGATAAGGATAATAAATGAATGAAAGAATAATTAAGTAAATAAACACGTAATTGAATAATTAAATCAATTGATTTAAAGAGTAAATAAATATAGATAAAGTGGTATAGAAAACAAACTAGAATACTTCAATAACTAGAACAAGTGAGTCAATAATATAAAAAAGATTGATAGAATGAATAAATAGATAAACAAGTAAACAAATAGGGAGAGATAGACAGATAAGAGAGAAAGATAGATAATACATAGATATATAAACAAACAAATAAATAGAAAAATAAATATAAGAGTAAATAAATAGAAAATTGGTAGATAAATAGATAAATAAATAAATAAATGAATGAATAAATAAATAGATAAATAAGATACAGCAAATTTTCGGGGATTGATTAATATAAAAAACCTAAAATATCTTCATACTAAATAACAACCAAAACGTAATTAAATTTTTTTAATTTTCTTAACTTAAATTTTGGTTATACGTTGGAAAAAAAAATCCCTCTAGGCGCGTATTTAGTGAAAGAAAGAAACATCCTGCTGATGCGATTGATCGTAACACAATTATATGTTTTGATAATCAAATAAACAAAAAGTCAACCAGTACGCTGTAAAAACTATCAGTTGTCCATTCCTTTTTTTATTCGTGTGTGTTTGTTTATGTATTTTGTTAAATTTCTTCAGATAATAGCATATATTTTTCTTGAATCATTTTGTGTACAGTTGGCTGTTACCTAGAGGCCTCAAGACTTTGGGCAATAGATTGATTGATCTTCTGAATCCAGCCTTGTTATGGATCAAAAGATCACTCAAAGGATTACAAAGGCGAAGTATGGCGACAGGAGACCTTTTGGTTCATATCTAGGTCGGATGTGAAAAAAATCATAATAATAATAAAATGATAAATAAAAACTATAATAATGTAAATAACAAATAAGATACATAAATAAATGCATAGGTATAGTTAAATAATAAACAAACAGGTAAATAGTAAATAATAATAAATTGACATATAACTAATAATAAATGAAAATCAGACAGACAAATGGTAACAAAACAAAAACAAATAATATAAAATAAATTATAATCATTACAGCATCTTGCTTAGGCGTTTATCTAAATGATTCTTAAAGCTTCGAACTCAGTTGCACTCATTCCGCTGGATCTTGAACCTCAGGTAGATTCTGGTCCGCCAACAGCAACCCTCTCCATGTCCTTCGGTCCTGTGCTGCTTCCATCCAGGTTGCTTCATCTATTCCTTTTCTGTCCATCTCCGCATCCACACCATCCATCCATCTCATTCGAGGTCTCCCTCTGGGTCTTCTTCCAGGCATTCTACCCATCATAACTCTTTTTGGAATTCTATGGTCCTCCATACGTGCCACATACCCAGCCTATCTCAATTTTGTTCTATTTATAACATTTGTTTTTTTTCTCTTGTTTAGTTATTTCTCTCAGCTGAGAAAAAGAAATTATAAATCAAAATATCTCCGGCATGTATTATGTGCTATTGTGATCTATTTCACGTAGGCAGCTGGTCACTTGTCTCATGACTTAACAATTCTCCCTTATTTTTCCCTTCTTTTCTCTCTCCATCCCTTTGTCCGCCATTATTATTATTTTTTTTCAATTTGCCTTCCAATTTCAACTTGTTCTTTGTACTGGTTATTGAATAATTCTTATTTTCTGATTCAATAAGAACAATTGTTATTTGCCTCTGTTTTTATTATTTTTCTGTTTTTTTCACTTCCATTCTCCTCCATCCTTTAATATCATTGAGGATTCATTATCTTATATTCATTCTATTAATATTCTTACATGCATTTCCCATTTCACAGAAAACTTTATATTATTATCTTTATCTCTCTTGTATCTGTTTTAATCTTGGTTGATTAATTATTATATATTTTTTCTACTCTGTTTCTTCTTAATTCTTTCGCTCTTGTACATATATCAGATTATATTCTGGTCTTTGTCTCCAGTTTAAAAAATACTGTTTTTTTTCATATTATTTCAACCTCTATTATGATACTCTTTAAGTAATAGAAGCGCTGAAAAACTGTTCATAGGAAAAATATGTACATAAATATTTTAGTGTTTTGAAAAATATGTATTAGAGATTTCTGAATGAGATAGAATTGTACAGGAAAATATCATAATAGAAAACATTATATTAGAAGATATTCTATATAAATAATTTTTTCTTGAAAACTTTATATATATATATATATATATATATATATATATATATATATATATATATATGTGTGTGTGTGTGTGTATGTGTGTGTGTGTGTGTGTGTGTGTGTGTGTGTGTGTGTGTGTGTGTGTGTGTGTGTGTGTGTGTGTGTGTGTGTGTGTGTGTGTGTGTGTGTGTGTTTGTGTGTAAGTATATAAATGTATGTATATATATATATGTATATATATATATGTATATATATGTATATATATATATATATATATATATCCCCGACCACGCTTCACGTAACATTGGAAGATCTAATCTCAATTTCATCTAATCCCGTATTAGGCGAGCCATCCGACAAGTTGTGTATGTTTCTTAAGACAGATTATCTCAATTTCATCTAATCCCGTATTAGGCGAGCCATCCGACAAGTTGTGTATGTGTGTGTGTATTATACCAAAGGTTCTTATAGAAAAATGCATAAGTAAATATTGAATAGGGTATCTTTTTATGGGAAAGTTATTTACAGAAAAGTTTTGTACAGGAAATTTTCATATAGAAATATATTGTATAAGTAATTATATAGGAATATTGTATGAAGAACATTTGTAAAAAAGTGAAATATAGGAATATATTCCATAGAAATCTTTTATATAGGAAAATATGCAAGAGATTTTTGTATGTGAAAATGTTGTATAAGAAAATATTGTATAGCAAGTTTTTTGTATAGGATAGTACTGCATAGAAAAATAATGGATAGGAATATATTGTATAGGAAAAATATAGGAATATATTGCATGGAAAATTTTATATGAGAAAATTTATCATGGGAAAATATTTTATAGAAAAAATGTAGAGGAAAAAATATATAGAAAAATATATGGAAAAATTATATAAGAAATTTTTATATAGAATTTTTTTATATAGGAAATTATGGCAACGCAGAAAAACCCGTCAATGGATAGGCAGCCTCCCGCATAACCCAGCGAGAAACTTTGAACGGAAAGCAGCCTTTTGCCAAAACAACTTCTCATCAGCAAAAAGATAATTTCCAACTTTGTTTTTAAATCTTTCAATTTGGTTCTTTTCTTTCCCTTCCTGGAAGCTTCGAAGTGGCATCTCAATATTATTTCATGTTGTTTTATTTTGTTTTATATTATTTAGTTTGATTTTATTTTATTTTATATTTTAAGTTCTTTTATTTTATTGCATTCTATCTTATTTTGTCTTTTATTGTTTTATTTCATTTTACTTTATTCCATCTTATTTTATTTTATTTCATTTTATTTTATTTTATTTTATTTTATTTTATTTTATTTTATTTTATTTTGTTTTATTTATCATTTTATTTTATTATATTTTATTTTATTTTAAATTATTTTATTTCATTTTATTGTATTTTATTTTATTTTATTCTGCTTTATTCTTTTTCATTTACTTTATTTTACTATATCTTATCTTATCTTATTCTTTTTTATCATAGATTCTTTTTGTACTGTGTGTGGATCTGGTTTTTGGGAAAACTCCCTGTTTATTTATAATCCAAGGTATAAGAAGAAATTAATATAGATATTTATATCAGATTCATGTTATTGATATCTGACATCTTCTTACTCGTCTTTCCCCACCTTGCCATCATATTACATGATTTCTCTTCATTCGTTATAACTTCTTCTATCTTATTAATGATCATTACTTCACAGATTGTGTCTTTAATCATCAAAAACAGCAACAATCCTCTTGCTGGCTTTGGGAGAACTCATCTACTTAATTACTTTTTTATTTTGTATTCTCATTGCGTTTATTTTTGTTACTATAAGCAAGATAGAATTCTTATCTAGTTACAATATTTTGCCTTAAACCGAAGCCTGCCAATTCTGTCTATTTATGTGCTGTAAATCTGCTTCATATTTCACCCTCACCCTTTTGCGTTATATATTCTACTCCTTTTCTTATATAAAAGACACGTCCAATATCATTGACATTATCATTAAGATTAACTCACTTTTTTCTTTTTTCTTTTTACAAAAAATAACATCCACAAACATATCATTGACATTACCAACAAGATTAACACACTTTTTTTCTTCTTTTTACAAAAACCCACCCACAAACATATCATTGATACTACCAGCAAGATTAACCCATTTTTTACTTCTTTTTACAAAACTTAATCAATAAATATATCATTAATACTATCAGCAAGATTAATACACTTCTTTTTTCCTTTTACGAAATCCATCCACAAACATATCATTGACACTACCAGCAAGATTAACCCATTTTTTCTTCTTTTTACAAAAACCCATTCACAAACATATCATTGACACTACCAGCAAGATTAACCCATTTTTTTTTCTTTTTACAAAAACCCGTTCACAAACATAT
>NC_134782.1:55563645-55576145 GCF_046742065.1 Oratosquilla oratoria
AAAAGCTAACGTATACCAATCACAAACAAGCTACTTTGATTGTGCTGTCCCCAGTGTATTAGCCATCATTCAGTTTTCTGTCCTTCTATTAATTATCTCTACTATATCATAGGCTTTCCTTGTTTCTCATTCGATCCACGTCTATGGGTGCCTCTCGCCCACTATTGATCCATGATAGGTTTTCTCAATGAGGTTGTCCTTGAGGCTTCGATCCATGTACCCTCTAGGGTCTGGTCCATATTCCGCCTTACGTCACGCATCCCAGATTTAGGTAATGCGGCTCTTTGGCCTCCTGAAGAAGACCACTTCGACACATGATAAAATTATCAGGCACAGGGCACATATTAGTTTTCAGGATGTAGCTCCATTTGTGAAATGTTGGATACCCCACCCCCCACCACCCGCCTTACGGGATCTAAGAATCCTACTCATCAACTGTGATAATTGTTTTCTTTCTCTTTCCCAAAAATAATCATAAACAAGAGCCACAGATCTCCCAGACAAGGAATTATGATCCACTGTCTACTATGTGTTAGTGATGGGCACTTTACAATTATGTTGCGTGTCTTCGTTGTAATTAGTGTTCCTTGGGGGATATCATCTGTTTCCAGGTTTATTCTGTGTTCATTCAATTTTGTTGCCGGATGGTGACTTGAAGTGAATAGTAGGATTCTTGTGTCTTGTGAATGGCTATTCTTTTGGGCTTATGTATATTAGGGCTTTCTTTTAGGATAACCTTGTTTGATCTGTCACGAAATGTTTTATAATATGTGAGTATATACATGTGTACACCATACATACAAATGCCTATCATACCCCCCATACATAACATGATTACATTCATTTATACGCAAACACACAATAGATATTTAAACAGACAGGATTTAGTTGATAACACAAAAATAATTAATGCAACAACAACAAAAAACTACACATCTTAGAAAAAGTCTACATCGCGCAATATATCTCTATAATTAATATACAGACTAACACAGTCAGTACTTTGGAACTACACAACGAGACTGCGTGGCAACAACGTCCGGCTACAGTGATCTAATGTCCAGCTACCTCCATGTAGTACAAATCCCCTACTACCCTGTATGTTCATTGTTACTTACTTGAAGATGGTTGTATGATTCAACCGAAAGCTTGTATTTTATATTTGTGTAATGTTTTCGTTGTAATAACCCCATGGATCTCGGAAGCCTTGTGTTTGACCTTCCTTCAAGATGCAAACAAACTATTCGGAAAATTGAGAAAATCACTAAGAAGAGAGTGGATATAGAATTATTTCTGGTCTTCAATCGAACATGTCTAAAAAGAAAACATACTGCCCATTTATATAGTCAATGTGACTCGAAATCGCGATATGGCAGCCCAGATGACCCTTCCTATGGAGAAATCATCTCACATCTTGAAAGAGAGAATAAGTCTATCTTGCGTAATAAGGAGAATACCCTTAAGAAAATTCAGCATGCTGAATTGCCTATCACTTTTAATGAAAAATTTATATATATATATATATATATATATATATATATATATATATATAAAAGTATATATATATGTATATATATATATATATATATATATATATATATATGTATATATATATATATATATATGCACTAAAAACCCACTATTGATTGGATTTAAGAAAAGAAAGGAAATAACGATTTCCGTATATTTCGATCAATTGCTGTAATCCTCTTCAAGCGGAATACAAAGACAAGAGAAAACAAATATCTTATATACAGAGGAGGGAGGTGGAGTGAGGAAACATGGACATGTCATATCAGGTAGCGTCTATGTTGCTGCGCGGGCTTTGTGGCAAGTCGTCCCCTTTTATAATATAAGGAAGTGATTAATTAACTGCCAAGGTGGTTATATAATCGGGTGACCATTGTCCTTTTGAAATATTAAAATTGGGGAATTATTTGATTAAGGAAGATTCAATAATTTTCCTTTTATAACTACATTTTGATTTAGAAATCATTTTTGCCTCGTCCCAATTTATTGGGTGATTATTGTTGGCGACGTGTTGAAATACCGCGGAGTTCTGTTGTGCGTATTTTACTGAATTTGTATGTTCTTTTATTCTAGTTTTCAATTCTCTACCCGTTTGTCCCCAATACACTTCATCACATCCTGAGCAGGGTAATTTGTAAACTCCGAGGTTTATGTCGTCTGTTGTTCTGTGATGAACGTTGACTACTTTTCTGAATAAATTATTGGGGTAACTATAAATGATAATGATTTTTTACGTTGTCTTTTGGTAGCATTTGGGAAAAAATTTTGATAGATTTGTTATAAGGAAGTCTTAGGCAATTTTTGTCCCATTTATGATGCTGAGATGGGTGGGAATTGGATTTATAGTAACTGGTTTTGGCTTTACTTAAGGCTTTGTTTGTGAACCAGTCTGGGTACCCTAATCTTCTTAATTGATTTCGTATGGTTGAAATTTCTGAATCCAAATAAGATGGGCTGCAAAGTCTTAGTGCTTTTAGAAAAAGACCCGAAGCAACACTATATTTGATATTGTCAAATATAACACATACACACATACACACACACACACACACACACACACACACACACACACACACACACACACACACACACACACACACACACACACACACACACACACACACACACACACACGCACGCACGCACACACACACACACACACACACACACACACACACACACACACACACACACACACACACACACATATATATATATATATATATATATATATATATATATAGAGAGAGAGAGAGAGAGAGAGAGAGAGAGAGAGAGAGAGAGAGAGAGAGAGAGAGATGTATCTTACATACGCGTATGAGTACATCTCTTTCCGATGGGTAAACCGCAATAGCTTTTGGGGTCATTAGTGTGTTTACGCAAGCGGACGGGCAATTGCTGCGGACGTGCAGGGTCGCAACAGGGCGCCTATTACTCTCGCTCACAGCATCCCCATGATTGCATTTCTCCTCTCTCTTGTCATGTCTTGTCTTGTCTTGTCTTGTCTTCGCCGTATCTCCTTCCTCTTCATTCCCTTGTTCCAGGATCTCAACCCTAAACCTTCATCATTCTCTCTTATCTATGTATTCCTATCGTTCTTTCTTCGTGGTTGTTCTTTCTTTTCGTGTCCCTCTCACTAAATGTGTCCTCCCACTGAGGTCCCTCGTCTTCGTGTCATGGTGCCCCTCCGAGACCGACATTTTTACTTGCATATCATTATCTTAATCATTCTTCTCTTTCACACTACATCTCGTTGCAGACCACACCAAGACTCCCGTTCCCACGACCTTGCCTTATGAATCCCGTCATAACCTCCTGTTCTCCCAATCAAGGCCCAAGAGACTAGGTTTAGCGAGTTCTTGCTCCCTGCATGTCTTCATGCACTGTTTCCTGCTGCTCCACCAAATCCTTAAGACCTGCGTCCTCATTGCATCACGGCGGAGGCTCTCCTTTGTCCTCTGACCTTGCAATCATCCGCCCTGGAGAAGACATTAAACATTGTCACTGCAAGAGTAAGACGTGACTTCTGTGGTTGGAGGTTCTCCGGAGACCTCTGGGTCCTTGACGCCCCTTTTGTGTGTTTTTTTTCAGTTTTTTAAATCTGGTCTAAATTTCTGTCTTCAAGGTCCCAATAAGCGCTGACATGATCTTTTATTTTTATTTCTTATTTTATCTTTATTTTTTTCATTTTTTTTTTTTTTTTTTTTTTTATCTGGTCTAAATTTCTGTCTTCAAGGTCCCAATAAGCGCTGACATGATCTTTTATTTTTATTTCTTATTCTATTTTTATTTTCCTCTACCGCGCTTCTTTTTTTTTCTTCTTCTTCTTTTAATTCGTAATTTATTTTCATTTTTGTTCTCTTTTGTCTTCTCTCTATTCTTTCGCTTTTACTTCTTTTTACAGAAACTTAATTTGATTCCTTTCCTTTGTCTTCTCTAATTTAGTATCATGGCCCATAATATAAGTTTGGTGCCACAAAGACTGCGTGATTCTTTTGACAATTCGTTTGCAGGTCTTTTAATTAAACAAACTCGTCTCCGTTTAACCAAAGCATATTGAATACAATACACCACAGTTTCTAAAGGGTTTATGAGTCCTTAATTCACCTGCGGTGCATGAATCATTTCAATACCATTTAATCCTTTGTTCTAATCCCTCACATTGAGACCCTGGGGGCACTGCTTCGTCTCGAGACCATTGTGGGGTCGTTTACCTTGTTCACTCTTGCCATCCAAGCCAGTCTCCCAAAACCGTACTCTTATGTTTGTTGTTTTAAAGAAAATAGACTGGTAGACAGGCTGGCGGACAGGCTGGTGGACAGGCTTAAAGACATTCTAAAAATAAGCTGCCAGACAGGAGGGTAGACAATAGGCAGATAAACAGACATATACAGACGATAGACAAATAGACAAGTACGCCTCTCTTCATGAATGTTTGAGTCACGAGAATATAGAAAAAACACTCACTTATCACAAACTTGTAACATACAACACTTCATCCTCCTTTCACATCGTTTTACATTCAAAGAGTAAATGTACAGCCTCAGGAGCACCAAGCAACCCACGGAACACCACATACAGGCATTGTCAACACGTAACAAAACTTCTATTCCTTCCACACACAAATACACACACACACATACACACAGAGATGATTAAATGAAGTGGGGTAAGAGAAAAGTAAGAAGACATGAAAATAAACTCAAAAAGGATAGTTATAAAAGAGATTTGAAAAAGAATAGCTTCCCACACAGAGTGGTCGATATCTGGAACAAATTGGATGAGGCAACAATGTGTGCAAAAACTATATAAGATTTTAAGAACAAACTAGATGCTAAAAGATACAAAGGCGGGTCACTACGAGCATATCTCTCTTCCCGTATAATAAACTAGGTAAATACAACTAGGTAAATACAACTAGATAAACGCGCACACACACACACACACACACACACACACACACACACACACACACACACACACACACACACACACACACACACACACACACACACACACACTACTAGCATAGCTCTCTTCCCGTATAATAAACTAGGTAAATACAACTAGGTAAACACACACACACACACACACACACACACACACACACACACACACACACACACACACACACACATGCACCCACACACCTCGATCGTCACTGTTAGACGTTTCAACTAGAGCTCCCGAAAAATAACGGAACTTTACAACTATGAATATAACAGGAAACCTAGTTTGTGTTAAATGGGAGTGGGAATGCTTGTGGATATCCGTGATGACTTAATATAGTAGAAATAGTGAATAATGAAGAAAATGAAAATTAATTGGAATAGACAAGGAAATGACGATGAAACTGAACCCAACGTAAACACTGAAAGAGCAGAGACATCTACTGACACAATACCCAAAGGTAGTGTAAACATCGAAACACCATTGGGTGTTCTAAGGCAGAGGTTTCCAAACTGGGGTCCGGAAGAAAGCCCGAGGGGGTCCGCAACACAATGAAGGAAAGTAATTTTTTTAACTGATAAAAAATATATATGCCTACAATAAAAAAAATATATATCACTGCTTCTCTATCATCATATTTTCTTGTTTATGCGATGTGCAGCAATAAGTAAATATTGAATGTACTCCGTTGTACTGGGTAATACTGGGTATTCCGGTATGCCATTGATAACTTTTATTTGGTTGGGGGGTCCTCGGCCGGGACTCTTCGTGTTTGGGGGTCCCTGGTATGGTCAAGTTTGGGAACCTCTGTTCTAAGGCATGGTGAAGAATGGATTTTTTTTTTTTTAATAGATATGACAGATGACTGAGTAGAATGATAGATATAGAAAAGGAAATGAGATCATGGAGTCAAAAGATTATGGAATTAGAGAAAAATATTATGCACCTAAACAATGAGAACAGCGAAACCTATAAAGAACTGAGGGAATCAAAGAAAGAAAATGCTGAAATAAATAACTAGGTAAGTGATTTGAAAAAGGAATTAATCAAAGTAAAAATGCAAATGAAAGGATGAAAACAAAAATTCCACCAAATGTGAAACATTAAAAAAAAAAAAAAAAAAAAAAAAAAAAAACAAATTAAAAAAAAATGTATGGCAAAAGGACAAACGAATCCAAGAAATAGTTTTCAAAGAAATAATCCAACAACAAATGAAGGAGAATACCAAAGACATAGTTATTCAAGTAATTAAAGAAAAATAAAATTGGGTTAGAGATACAATAGACACAAAAAAGCGCATAGTAGTATATAGTCAAAAAGAAAAAACATAACCTAGTTAGGCACTTGAGAGAAAAAGAAGAGAAGGAATCACCAAGAAACATTCTGAAAAGAATACAAGACAAAGATCAAGAATTAGAAAAGAAAATAGAAGAAGTGCATAGAATGGGGCAATACTCAAAAGAAAATATCGACCTCTAAAGATAAAATTAAGATCAAAATTGGCACGAGAAGTATTAGCAAAAGCAGGAAGGTTGGGAAATAGTGAAAAATGTAAAGATATTTGGATTAAAAAAGAAATGAACGATGAGGAAAAAAGAGAGAAGACACTTAGAAGTGAAGCTAAAGAAGAAAGTGAGAAAATAACGGGGAACAAAAAAATAACTAATTCTATTGGAGAGTGCTACATGAGGCTAAGAAAATGGTATATAAAAAAAAACGAAAAGAACAGAAAATGAGATACAGAAGGTTAAAAGTTAAAAGTGACTTATAATAACATAGACGGTCTGATCTCAGGAATAAACGAACTAAATGCTTATCTGTTAGAAGAAAAAACATGAAATGGGAATTGTGGAGATGAAATTAAGGGGTTAACTACCAACAACTGGTGTTGGATAAGAATTACGCAGTATAATCACTGAATAAAAATTATAAAGGAAAAACAGGGTAGAGAAGTCATGTTTTTGACTATGAAAAATTCAAATATGAGGAAGGTTACAGAGGGAGAAAATAGTGTTGAAATGATTATGATAAAATTTGAAAATAGTAACATGAAAAGTAAAATGTTTGTGGAGAGTTATGTGCTCCCAAAAACTGGTACTTGGAAAGAGAGCGATAATTCTTAAATGTTAGAAGACACAAGGCATTCACTAAATGACACGCTGAAGGACGGAGGAAACGTAGTATTTATGGGTGATTTGAACTGCAAAGAAATATGTTGAGAAGAGATGATAGTGAAAGGTGGAGAGCACCTTTGTGGAAATGTATTACTTAACATGAATATAGAATATACAATAACACAATGGGTAAAAGAAAATACCATATAAAGAAATAATGAAGAACCGTCCTGACTAGATCTGATATTTACATCGGAGACTGAAATTATGAATACAATTGAAAACAAGACAACAACTGGAAAAGTGGCCACATACTACTTGATTTTGAACTAGAAGAGGAAATTTATATAGAAAGAAATGGGAAATACAGTAAAGGAAGACTGATGTATAACAAAACAGACTTTGGAAAACTTAGAAACTTTTTTCAAAAAACGAATTAGGTGAATCACGTAAACACACACACACACACACACACACACACACACACACACACACACACACACACACACACACACACACACACACACACACACACACACACACACACACACACACACACACACAAAGAAAGACACAAAATATTGATACAATGCTTCTAAAAGGCTATTAGCCATTGAGGACTTAGGAAAGGATTCCTGTGACTGAATAATACATTGTAATATCATCCAAGTTAAGATTAGTGGGACTGCATCTGACAGCAAAAGCATTATCTTTCCATTAGGAGACACAGGTAAAATTCTCTCAAAGGTAATGCTTCAAGAATAATCCATCTTTCAGAGAAACTACTTGACAAGGAACAATGCGGTTTAGCGGGGTTCGTAATGAAATTGGTGTCATCTCTCTTATACTAGAGAGTGAGTGCTTAGACAATCAGAATAAGGAGCTGCGTAAGGTCTGATTACTTATTTGTCAGGAGCCCGATACTTATGAATTATTGTAAACTGGGAATTAGATACTAGGAACTAGGAAATGTGAGCTTTTCTGGGGCAAAGAAAACTATTTTTGAATCAGTTTTGGTGCCGATTTTAATGTATACTGTTGAAAGCTAGACATTGACGTCAAGAGACTGGAGCAGAATTCAGTCAGCTGAAATGAAAACGTTAAGAGCAATAGTAAATAAAACCAGAAGAGATCGAATTAGAAATAATGAAATAAGAGAAATGATTGGAGTAACATCAATTAGAAGCAAAATAGAAAAGGCAACAACTAAGGTGGATTGGGCACGTGGAGAGAATGGATGAAGATAAAATTGCAAAGAAAAGATGGAACTGGAGACCAGAAGGTAGAAGATCTAGAGGTAGACCGAAGAAAAGATGGAAAGACGGAGTTGAAGAAATCCTAGAGGCAAATGGATTAGAAAAAATAGAGGATTTGAGGGAAGAAGAAAGCTTTGAGAGGACAATTTGGAGAAGTGTGCCGGCTCGACTGACAGTCTGAAAGCCTACATGGGAGCAGAAGTAAGAAGTAATATACATATATATATATATATATATATATATATATATATATATGCATATGCATATATATGTGTATATACATATATATGTATATATATATGTGTGTGTATATATATATATATATATATATATATATATATATATATATATATATATATATATATATATATATATATTCAATTTAATTTAGTTTTGGGGAAGACTCGTGACAGGTTCCGGGAACACGTCTTGATTAACCCTTTCCAGTCAGGTCGATCGGACGCCATAAGGGTGCAATAGATCATCAACTTTGAAGAACTTGGCCTAAATTGGTCCAACTTGGTCCAGCTTGGTCCAACGAACCCTCAACCGAGAATCTCTCCGTTGAAATCCAGCGCAAGAGCCACTAAGATGAGAGGCGAGGACCGAAACAGGTGTGAGAGACGGCCCAAATCTCTTGAACAGCTGTTTCAGGTGACTCCTGTCGCTTCTCGCTGAAGAGAATGGAACCTGGAATAAAGATCTAGTCGATGGATCTAAAAGCAAGAGAGAAGCAGTGAAAAGTCTCATCAGAATTCTATTTCTTATTTCCTATTTTCCATTTTTTTTTTTTTTTTTTTTTTTTTTTTGTCTTTGGCATTTCTTGTCAATATATCTTTCGTCCTTGTATTTTTTCGCTTTGCCTCTTTGTAGTTTTTGTCAATAAGCTCGTTTTCTCTTTAACCTACTTTTACATCGATAATTCCCGGTTTTTTTTCTTCCATTTGTATCGTTTATCTTAATTATACTTTGGTAAATTATAATAATCTTTTCTACCCTTAAGTTAGGTATTTTTTCCCCTCTTCTATATTTTCTCATCATCACCTTCTCTAATCTCTTTACATTAGAGTTATTTCTTATTGTATCCTTCATCATTGATGCCTTTTTATTACTATTTCCTTGTTTCAGTGAGCATTCTTTAATGTCTCTTCTTAATTTGTTTTCCCTAATGTACAAGAATATTTTATTTCATAACTCTCCCCAGAATGTTTCCTTTACTAGTATTTTTCTTTTTCTCTATTTCTGCTTTAGCGGGCATCGACCAATATCCCTTGTCTTCGTGTTTATTTTCTTCCTTTTGTCTGAAGGACTTCAGTCTTTTCTTTCGGGCTCTTTTTTCATCCCCATAAACTTTTCCTTCCCTGAGTTTCTGTTCCTCTTCGATGTCTGTTTGTCCGCAGGTTCCTTGTCATAATGAACCATCTCTTCTTTACCCCCAAAGGCCTCAATCTCGCCTCACGTCCGAAACTTCTTTTCCCTCGGCCTGCCCGTCTCTCTCATCCCCTCCACCTTCGCCAACTGCGGCCGGGCCTCTTATCGTCTAATTCACACGTCTGAGCGATGTCTGCCGGGTGATAATTCTGGTTAATCTTGGCTAGTAAGACGCCACCCACACGCGCCAAGTCCTACTTCTGGGAGGTAGCTCCTCTTTACTCGCCTCATTGCTTAGCGGAAGCGTCTGTTAGGGGTCGTGGCGATAGCCACCTTGAATGTGACCTTGTCTGTACTTAGAAAGGAGCGGGATATATCGTCAGTGATGAAGATTAAGTGGTGAGAGTTGTGGTGTGTAGGATCCTGGCTTCGGTAACGATTCGTTAGAATGTTAATGTTAGTGATGAAAGATGTATGTGGTGATAGTTATGGTAGGTGTGGCATCATTGTCTGTGGTGAAAATTGGTTGGAATGTTGGCATTAATGATGAAAAAAGGTAATACGTTTAACGACCTGTCTTAAACGTAATTGATATTCTTAGAGCTTTTCTTCAACAAAAATAATGATAATTAGACAAAAAAAGAAAAAGAGAATAAATTAGATTACAAAAAATAGAAACATACATAAAGGTACCCTCACACAATCTCTGTGAAGAGCAATAGTGAGGAAAGTATAAAAATTTAAATTGAAGAGGCAGATTAGACCATATATCTTGACAGCCGCCTTTGAATTTCCTTCAAAAACGTGAAGGGAAGGGAGAATAGATGGATTATGTAGCCTTCCAAGATCGGAAGAAATGACTGATGTATATGTATGTGTATATGTACATTTTCGTCACTTTTCCCCTCCCCTTTTTCATCCCCTGTCTGTTCCAAGGGCTCCCTCTTGCTGACGGCGATTAGGAGTGTCACCTGACATCAAATCGGGACGAAATCCACCCTAACTGACAAGGCTTCTTTATCCTCGTCACTCTATCTCAGGACTCGGAATGTAAGCATTTCGATCCAATTTATCATATATGCAATTCCTCCAGCACACTACTACTTCTTCTTCTTCTTCTTCTTCTTCTTCTTCTTCTTCTTCTTCTTCTTCTTCTTCTTCTTCTTCTTCTTCTTCTTCTTCTTCTTCTTCTTCTTCTTCTTCTTCTTCCTCTTCTTTTCTTCTTCTTCTTCTTCTTCTTCTTCTTCTTCTTCTTCTTCTTCTTCTTCTTCTTCTTCTTCTTCTCCTTCTTCTTCTTCTTCTTCTTCTTCTTCTTCTTCTTCTTCTTCTTTCTCTTCTTCTTCTTCTTCTTCTTCTTCTTCTTCTTCTTCATCTTCTTCTTCTTCTTCTTCTTCTTCTTCTTCTTCTTCTTCTTCTTCTTCTTCTTCTTCTTCTCTTCTTCTTCTTCTTCTTCTTCTTCTTCTTCTTCTTCTTCTTCTTCTTCTTCTTCTTCTTCTTCTTCTTCTTCTTCTTCTTCTTCTTCTTCTTCTTCTTCTTCTTCTTCTTCTTCTTCTTCTTCTTCTTCTTCTTCTTCTTCCCGGAGACTTCAATTCTACATAGACAATTGTCGCTTCCCGAAAGAGCAGACGTGACCGTGTACGCTTTATTTTTATCAAGCAATCAACAACCTTTTCTCTCTTCATTTACATCTCTCCCATGGGGCCATCTTTTATGTATTAATACACACTCAGTATGAGTCATTTATCGGAATATATTAATATTAATACACCCTCATAAATACATGCACAGCCCTCAGTCCAGATGTGCAGATATATTTACAGTTGTACATGTATACAGGTGTACGTCTTTGAGAGGGAGGGTGAGGGTCGGGAATAAGAATGTCTGAATTATGTGTGTGTGTGTGTGTGTGTGTGTGTGTGTGTGTGTGTGTGTGTGTGTGTGTGTGTGTGTGTGTGTGTGTGTGTGTGTGTGTGTGTGTCTGTGTGTGCATTTTATGTGTGTGTATGCATGCTCATGAAATAGGTTTGCGTACGTGTACATGTATGCATATGTAAATTTATAAGTACATGAATATATGTATATGATTATATATATATGTATATATATATATATATACATATATATATATATATACTTATATATATGCGTGTGTGTGTGTGTGTATGTAAATCTATATGTATATGTATATGTATATGTATATGTATATGTATATGTATATGTATATGTATATGCATATGTATATGTATATGTATATGTATATGTATATGTATATGTATAAGTATATGTATTCTCGATTTTCCTGATAAGAGATTTTCCATTGACTGGGTGGATTGAAACTAGGTCTCTATATTCTTTCACTTGTTCTTATTTGATATCAACGTTTCGTCTTAAACAAGACATTATCAAGATATAACTGAAATAACAAAAATTACATGGTAACAGTAAAGGTACTAGACAATAACAAGATATAACTGAAATAACAAAAATTACATGGTGACAATAAAGGTACTAGACTATATCAAGACACAACTGAAATAAAAAAAAATTACATGGTAACAGTAATAATAAAGGTGACAAATTTATAAAAATAAATACGGAGACTTACGTATTTAAAGAGAAGGAAGGGTGTGACAGAGCTGGGGATGACAGAAGTATATATACCTAAGATCAGGTCAGACCAAGGGGGGGGGGGGGGGACAGACAATAAGGACCTCAGAGGTGGGGGGTGGGGGGAGGGTGAGGCGGGGGCGGTCACCGTGGGTGGGGGAGGAGGTGGAGG
>NC_134782.1:55586145-55588645 GCF_046742065.1 Oratosquilla oratoria
AAGCAACGCGGGAGGGGTATCTGTGGGTCCCTGGTCCCCACTGCGAGTCGCTCGCTCGTGAGGACCCTCGTAAAAATGTTCACGTATATGCAAGACTCTTGCATCGCCCTGGGATGCAAATGTACATATATAATAGGTGTCTAGCGAAGACAGTGTCCGTTTTTCTCCATTAATGTTGCTTTGAAAAAGGAAAGGAAGGGAGGGAGGTAGGGAGGGAGGGATTTTTTTTACTTATCTATTTATTTTATTTTATTGATTATTATTTTTATTCATTTTATTTTTTTTTTTTTTTTTTTGAGGGAGCAGGGGTGGTGTGGTGAGGAGTTAGAGGGAGGAAGGGAGTAAAATCAGAAACTGTAAAGGGGAAAATACCAGGGCTTCTATCCTTTTAGAGACAAAAATTATCGTGGAGCAATACATGAGTCAAAGAGGATGGTAGAAAGGATGGATAGAAAAGGTTAAAAGTAATCAACGTTTTTTGTTTTATGGCGAATAGTGTAAAAAGAAAAACAATAATAACGCGTTACTCTGGTCCGTAAGGGTGATAGTCAGGTTGTATACTTGAAATTTATATAATCAATATTCCATACGTGTGATTAAGAGCTTCAAGTGTTAAGAGAATAAAGTATAATCGTGTACTGAAATAGCATCGCGTATTACAACGTTATATATATACAAAAATGAATTGTATTGCCGAATAAAAATCAAACTGTTGATAATCAGGGCATTCGAACCGTATCTAAAGCAAACAAAGCCTCATTGACTATAAAAACAAGTGTCAAAATTGTGGTCGAGGGTGATTTGCATAATCGCTCTGCAAACTGGCCACCAGGTGGAATAGGTGTTAGCGTCAGGGTTTGGTAACACTGATTTTTTTTTTTTTTTTTTTTTTTTTTTTTTTTTTTTTTTTTTTTTTTTTTTTTTTTTTTTTTTTTTTTTTTTTTAATTAGAGCAATGGAAAATTTTTAATTTCACCCATGGTATTTACATCGTGATTAGGATTTGTGTGGCGCATTTTAATACATTATGATGACATAAAGATTGCATACATTAAATGGAATTGATTATCACTTAAATGAAAATATATCTTTGTGCTTTGACTAATTCATGAATATGTTGATATATTTTGTATATTTATTTTTCTATTTAATATTAGATTACATGAAGTGAATAGAACTGATTACCGTTTAAATGGAAATATATAATATATGTGCTTCGACTGTTGCAGAAATATGTTGATATATTTTGTGTATACTGTATACGTATATATTTTATATATATATATATATATATATATATGTATATATATATGTATATATGTATATATATATATACAGGTATATATATATATATATATACATATATATATATATATATATATATATATATATTCCTATTTTATATTAGCAGCCCAATCCGTGTGAAGCCCATAAACACTACTGGTTAAGCAACATTATACATCTGGCAACGTGTATGAAAAATGGTTAGGGTTGACATTCATGTGAAATGTTTTGAAAAAAAAATACTATTAAACTTTTCCTTTAACTTTTCTTTTCTGAAACTTGCAAGTTTCTAAGTTCCCTGTCTTGAATACCTGCGTCAGTTCGAACACTTTTAAATTTTATGAACAACTTGACTCGTGTTTTAAACGAAATCGTTTTGCGTCGACAAAACACACAAATACACACACGCACACGCAAATACACACACACACACACACACACACACACACACACACACACACACACACACACACACACACACACACACACACACACACACACACACACACACACACACACACACACACACAAACACACACACACACACACACACAACACACACACACACACACACACACACACACACACACACACACACACACACACACACACACACACACACACACACACACACACACACACACACACACACACACACACACACACACACACACACACACACACACACACACACACACACACACACACACACACACACGCACACGCACACGCACACGCAAATACACACACACACACACACACACACACACACACACACACACACACACGACTCGGTGGCGCGGTTGGTAGAGTCCCCGACTGTCACGACGGCGGTCCGGGTTCCAATCCTGCCCAGGGATGAAATAATTCCAGTATCGCTGCGCTTCGAGTCGTTACTCCAACTCTCGTGGGAGAGGAGTTTGGGTTGTGCGTGCATGTAAGGTCATAGTATTACCCATAGATTGGTCATACGAGCTCTAAGCTCTCTTCCGGAATGGAAATAGCCGTTGATCACGAGTCCTACACGTGATCCAAAGACCAAGGTGAACACACACAATATTTTAAGAACAAACTGGATGCGGAGAGATACAAAACCAGGTCACTACGAGCATAGCTCTCGTCCCGTAGAGGACAACTAGGCAAATACAACTAGGTAAACACACACACACACACACACACACACACACACACACACACACACACACACACACACACAC
>NC_134782.1:55601145-55603645 GCF_046742065.1 Oratosquilla oratoria
AGAGAATACCTCGTTAGTGGGGGACCTGTTCAGAGTCTAGTTGCTTCAGCTTCGACTTCAGAAGACCTCCATGCAACGTCTGAATCAAGGATGGCATCAGGACAAGCCCTGGGTGAGTTGCAGCCTACGTTGTGTTTTTTATTTTTATATATGTATGGAACAAACACACACACACGCACGCACACACACACACACACACACACACACACACACACACACACACACACACACACACACACACACACACACACACACACACACACACACACACACACACACACACACACACACACACACACACACACACACACACACACACACACACACACACACACACACACACACACACACACACACACACACACACACACACACACACACACACACACACAAATGAAGAAGGTGATTGAGAGGTAGATCACACTTTATTTTATAAGTCTTATGTCATTGTTAACATACACGACCTAATCTGGTCGAACCCGACAAAATCTGTCTAGCGGCCTCAGGAGCAGGGTCGTCCATAGGTTGTGGGTCCCTTTGGGGCAGTCGATTGTATGGAAGCGAGAAGTGGACTCTAGCCTAGCTAGAACGATCAAAATCATCATCATGTTGAATGTTGTTCTTCGGTTGTATATATATATATATATATATATATATATATATATATATATATTATATATATATATATATATATATATATAAAGTGTAAGATAACTTACGATAACGGGGTGAGACTTTACATAAGGGGTGAAGCGCTGGTGTTATAATTTATGACTACAATTTCTAGTTGTATATAATCAATCCTTCTTTTCAGAAAGAGTACCTAGAAAATATTATATTTTCTTAAAGACCAATTGGGCCAGTATCATCAAAATACACTATTTAAATAGAGAAAATAATAAAACATTCAAATGGAAGATGAAGCAAAAGAAAATAGATTAATAAATCTAAATAGTGACTTAATAAGAGCTATAGTCAATCATTTCGCAATAAAACGTCGTTATGTTAAATCACACCATTGCGGGTTAATTATCCGCTAAAAATGAATGCCTGCATTAGCAAACTAATAAAAGAATTAATCAGAGGCTGATGAATAAATATTATAAAAGCATTTAACATAATCACTGTGAGGCTGTGGAACCTTGTAACTACGTATGAAATAGTCAAAGAAGTTAGTAGATAAGTGGGTAGCAAGCAATCAAGCTAACAAGCAAACAAACAAACATTTGTATTCATGTCACAAACACATCACTATCGAATGATATACGGCTAAGAAAATAAACTGGCCAACATCGTTTTTTCTCTATTGCTTTTTTTTTTTTTGAGTTGAGAGAGAGAGAGAGAGAGAGAGAGAGAGAGAGAGAGAGAGAGAGAGAGAGAGAGAGAGAGAGAGAGAGAGAGAGAGAGAGAGAGAGAGAGAGAGAGATGCTCTTCAAACAGGTTGACATACAAGCAGGCTGGCAGGCATGCAGATCGGCAGGCCAGTAAGCTCTATACATGTTTAATTGGTCAATTTGGTCAGTAAGCCTCCGGGTACGAACAACAATAAGCCAGGTTACTAGTTACCGGTTACCAGAGCTGATCTCTGGTGGAAACCGTGGGTTACTCACCATCACCATCACCATCACCATCATCACTATCACCATCACCTTCACCTTCACCATCACCATCACCATCACCATCACCATCACCATCACCATCACCATCACCATCACCATCACCATCACCATCACCATCACCATCACCATCACCATCACCATCACCATCACCATCATCATCACCATCCCCATCACCATCACCATCACCATCACCATCACCATCACCATCACCATCACCATCACCATCACCATCACCATCACCATCACCATCACCACCACCATCACCATCACCATCATCACCACCACTATTACTACCACTATCACTGTCACCATCACCACCATTATTATTACCACTCCCTCCACCATCAAAACCACCACCAGCAAAAACAACAATAACAACCACTACAACAACATGTTGGTAAAATCATCCTCAAGCTTAGGCAGTGAGCAGCGCAAATTTTATCAGAGAAATATATATATATATATATATATATAGAGAGAGAGAGAGAGAGAGAGAGGGGGGGGGGAGACCATTGTTTCTTGTCTGATTCTCATTCCGTGTGGAAAATTTGTCACTTTTGATGTTGTCAATTCCCTTTAAAATCTTAAAGACCTGTAAAAAAGCGTAGACTGAGAGGTGACTTGATACAGGTCTTTAAGATTCTAAAGGGAATTGACAACACTCAAAAGTGACAACATTTTCACACTGAATGAGAATCAGACAAGAAACAATGGTCTCAAACTGTCCGAAAATAGATTTAATTTGGAAGTGGGTAGAAACAACTTTGCCAACCGTGTAGTTAATGAATGGAATAAACTTCCTGCAGAAGCAGTGCAATATAGTTCAGTTCGAAGCTTGAAGAATCAGTTAGATAAACACACTAAGCAAGATGCTGTACGAG
>NC_134782.1:55621145-55631145 GCF_046742065.1 Oratosquilla oratoria
AAGCCGACACATAGAAGAGGGCTATAATAAACCTGATGAATTAGAAGGTTGAGAAACACAAGCACGGATAGAAAATAGCTGGTGATAAGAGAGGGCGCGGACAGATAAAGCGATGAAATGATGGTGATTAAAGAGAAGTTTGAAAAAGGATTAGGTCGGGAGAATGTGGGGGCCGCCTGAGTGAGGATTACAAGAAAGGAAGATGTGGACGATCAGAAAGAATTACCTGCCGGAGACGAGGAAGGGGAATCCCCTCTCTCTCTCTCGTTCTCTCTCATTCTCTCTCTCTCTCTCTCTCTCTCTCTCTCTCTCTCTCTCTCTCTCTCTCTCTCTCTCTCTCTCTCTCTCTCTCTCTCTCTCTCTCTCTCGTAAATGTGATTTGTGGTGGCGGTTATGGTTTTTCTGGTAGTACTTATCTCTTTGCTAGATTTCGTTGACGTTACATCTTGTGCCGTCGCTGTAGTTACTCCTGAACTTACCGTTACCGTTACAACGGCCGTCACAGGTTCAGTTGCCGATACCGTTACTGCCGTTCCAATTACAATTATTCAAATGACAACGAAATATCAGATATTAATATCATTGCCTTTTTCCTTGACGTTATTTTGTTGTTATGTAGTGCTTTGTCGTTTTGTGCGTTGTCCTTATCGTTACCCCAATTCTTAGCGTAACAATTATCCTTGCCGTTACCTTAGCCGTAGTTGTTATCCCTTCCCTTCCCTTCCCTTCTCTTCCCTTCCCTTCCTTCCTTCCCCTTCCTCTTCCCTTCTCTTCCCTTCCCTTCCCTTCCCTTCCCTTCCCTTCCCTTCCCTTCCCTTCCCTTCCCTTCCCTTCCCTTCCCTTCCCTTCGTTTCTTTCCCTTCCCTTCCCTTCCCTTCCCTTCCCTTCCCTTCCCTTCCCTTCCCTTCCCTTCCCTTCCCTTCCCTTCCCTTCCCTTCCCTTCCCTTCTCTTCCTTCCTTTCCCTTCCTCTTCCTCTTCCCTTCTCTTCCCTTCCCTTCCCTTCCCTTCCCTTCCCTTCCCTTCCCTTCCTTCCTTTTCCCCTCCTACACAAGTATTGGAACATAGACAGACTGCCCCTCTACTCAATTCATTACCTCCTCTCTCTCCCTCCCTCTCTCCCCCTCTCTCTTTCTCTTCTTTTCTCTCGTTCCTCTTCTTTGTCCATTTAAAGTCATTTGTTCCTTTTTTTATGCAGATCCAAATCCTTGTTTCAATGTCTGTTTCTATTTCTTCTTTTTTTCGTTTGATTTTCTCTTCTTTATAGTTTTCTTTCAAACGAGTTTTTTCTTACTGTAGCTATTATTTGATCTCCTTCATTAGATTGGACATGATTTCTCTTCCCCTTTCCCCCTCCCCTTCCCCTTTACCCCTCCCCCCTCCCCCCTTCCCTTCCCCCTCCCCCTTCCCTTCCCCCTCCCCCCTTCCCCTCCCCCTCCCCCTTCTCTTCCCCCTCCCCCCTTCCCCTCCCCTCCCCCTCTCCCCCTCCCCCTCCCCTTCCCCCTTCTATTCTCTTCTATTTCCCTAATTGTATTTCTACACTTTCCTCTTCAATTTGCTTCCCATTTCCCCATTGTCTACAATTCACTTTGCATTGATTCCACACTTTCCCTTTCTATCTCCCTCCCCCTCCCTCCTTCCCTCCCTCCCCCCTCCCACCCATTACTTCTTTTCACTCTCTCTATCTCTCTCTCTCTCTCTCTCTCTCTCCCTCTCTCTCTCTCTCTCTCTCTCTCTCTCTCTCTCTCTCTCTCTCTCTCTCTCTCTCTCTTTCTTTCTCTCTCTCGCTCTCTCTCTCTCTCTCTCTCTCTCTCTCTCTCTCTCTCTCTCTCTCTCTCTCTCTCTCTCTCTCTCTCTCTCTCTCTCTCTCTCTCTCTCTCTCTCTCTCTCTCTCTCTCTCTCTCTCTCTCTCCCTTCTTCTCTCCCTTCCTCCCTCCTTCCTTCTCTCTCTTTTACTCTCTAATCGGCACCTCAATCCTTCATCTTCCTCCACCTTTCTATCCTTTGTTCCCTCCTCTTGTTTCGCCTCTCTCTACTTCCACCCCCTCCCTCTGCCTCCCCTCTCCCTTCCTTCCCCCTCTCCCTCCACCCCTCTCTCACTTCCCTCTCCTCTCTCTCCTTCCCCTCCCTCTTCTTTTTCCTTCCCCCTATTCCTCCTTTTTCCTCTCCCTCCTTCTCCCTTTCCCTCTTTCTCCATCTCCTTCCTTCTCCATGTCCCTCCCTCCCCTTCTCCCTCCTACTCCCTCTCCCTCCCTTCTCTCTCACATCACTCTCCTTCTCTCACTCAACCTCCTCTCCCTCCACTCTCTGTCCCTCTACTCTCTTTTCCATCCCTCTTCTTTTATCTCTATCTTTGATGTTCCTTATTTCATTTTCCTCTCCATCTCTCTCTCTCTCTCTCTCTCTCTCTCTCTCTCTCTCTCTCTCTCTCTCTCTCTCTCTCTCTCTCTCTCTCTCTCTCTTTATCTCTTCTATAGCTGCTACATTCCTAACTCTTTTATTCACTTTGATTCTTTTGCATCATATTTTTGTTCCTTTTTTCTCCTCCGGCATTCTATTTTTTTTTTTTTTAAGACTGCCTTTCTTTCCCTACCAACTTTTTTTCGACACTTTCAAATTCACTTCTTTGAACTCTTTCGAGTGATTCTTTAGGCAATTTTATTGAGGTCAAAGAAATACGATATCTCTCTTTCTCTCTCTTTCTCTCTCTCTCTCTCTCTCTCTCTCTCTCTCTCTCTCTCTCTCTCTCTCTCTCTCTCTCTCTCTCTCTCTCTCTCTCTCTCTCTCTCTCTCTCTCTCTCTTTCTCTCTCTCTCTCTCTTTCTTTCAGGTTCTTTCTTTTGGTCTGTCTCTCTCTCATCTCCATTTCATTACTTTCGTTTTTTTCGTGTTTTTTTTTTCATCCACCTTCTTTGCGTCTTTGTGTTGTTGATTTCATTTCGTGGTCTTCTTTCTTTCTTCCTTTTCATCTTCTTTATCCTCTTCTTTTGTTTTTGATGTTTTTCTTCTTTATTGTTCTTTATTCTTTGTCTTCTCCCTCTTTGCCTTCTCCTTCTTCTTGTTCTTCTTGTTCTTGTTCTTGTTCTTGTTCTTCTTTCTTCTTCTTTCTTCTTCTTTCATTCTTTCATATTATTCTCCCTCTTTGTATTCTCCTTTATTTTGTTTTAGTTCTTCTTGTTCCCCCCCTCTTCCTCTTCTTCCTCTTCTCCTTCTTCTTGTTCTTCTTGTCCTTCCTCTTTTTCGTCTTCTTCCTCTTCTTCCTCTTCTTCCTCTTTTTCTTCTTCCTCTTTTTCCTCTTCTTCCTCTTCTTCATCTTCTTCATCTTCTTCCTCTTCCTCCTCTTCTTCCTTTTCTTCCTCCTCTTCTTCCTCTTCTTTCTCTTCTTCCTCTTCTTCCTCTTCTTCCTCTTCTTTCTCTTCTTCCTCTTCTTCCTCTTCTTTCTCTTCCTCCTCTTCTTCCTCTTCTTCCTCTTCTCTTCCTCTTATTTCTCTTCTTCCTTTTCCTCCTTTCCTTTCTCTTCTTCCTTTTCTTCCTCTTCCTATTCTTTTTCTTCCTCTCCTTCCTCTTCCTCTTCCTCTTCTTCCTCGTCTCTTTCTTTTTCCCCTCTTTCTTTTCTTGTTCTTCATTTCCTTCCTGTTGCTCCTCTTTCTTTACTCCTTATTTTTCTCCTTATTCTTATTCTTATTTTCCTTCTTCTCCTTCACCTTCTTTCTCCTTCTATTTCTCCTTCTTATGGCTCTCCTTCTTTCTCTTCTTCCTCCTCTTCCTCCTCTTCTTCCTCCTCTTCCCACCCGAAGGCTTGAACGACTCCCGGTCCAATAGTACCATTAATCTCTTATTCCCTATCTCCTCCTCCCCCTCTTTCCTCTCCCCTCATTCCTCTCCCCCTCCCCTTCCCATTTTCCCTTCCCCTTCTCCTTACTCTTCCCTTCGCCTTACCCTCTTCCTCCTTACTCTCCCCTCTCGATATTTACCCTTCCCCTTCCTTGACCACCCCTCACCCCTCTCCTCCCTCTCCTCCCTCTCCTCCCTCTCCTCCTTCTTCCTCCCCCTCCTCCCCCTCCTCCACCTTCCCCCATCCTCTTCTCCAACTCTAGCGTGTTTCTTCTCGTTCTGTTCTCTATTCCTTCATATCTCTCTCTCTCTCTCTCTCTCTCTCTCTCTCTCTCTCTCTCTCTCTCTCTCTCTCTCTCTCTCTCTCTCTCTCTCTCTCTCTCTCTCTCTCTCTCTCTCTCTCTCTCTCTCTCTCTCTCTCTCTCTCTCTCTCTCTCTCTCTCTCTCTCTCTCTCTCTCTCTCTCTCTCTCTCTTAATCACCCTCTTCTCCCCTCATCGTCACCATCTCCCCCTTCCCCCTTCCCCCTCCCCTCCCCCTCCCCTCCCCCTCCTCCTCCTCCTCTCCTCTCCTTTCCTTTTCCTCATTTCCTCCCTTACCTCCGTTTCACTCTTCCCCCTCTTCCTCCTGTTCCTTTCCATCCTCTACATACAGTATTCCTGTTTGTTCCCATCGCTCATCTCCTTTCCCTCTCCTTTTCTCCCCTTCCCCTCTCCTCTCTCCCTCCTCCTCCCCACCCCTCTCCCCCTCCCTCGCTCCCCTTCCCCGTCTCCTCTCCTTTCCTCTTTCTAATTTCTTCCCACATCACCGTCTCCTCCTCCTCCTCCTCCTCCTCCTCCTCCTCCTCCTCCTCCTCCTCCTCTTCCTCCTCCTCCTCCTCCTATTCCTCCTCCTCCTCCTCCTCCTACTTTTCCTCCTCCTCCTCTTGTTCCTCCTCCTTACCACCCTCAACATATTGTACTCCTCTTTGTCCTCATCTCTCATCTTCCTTCCTCTCCTCCTCTCCCCTTTCCCTCACCTCCTCCCCCCGACCCCTCTCCCCCTCCTCCTCTCCCTCCTCCACCTCTCCCTCTCCACTCCCGTCTTGTTCTATCTGGCCCGTTCATGTTATTTCATCACTTGTGTTCCTCTTCATTTGTTGAATTATTTTTACTTACCTAAACTTACTTTCCGTTTTCTTTCTCCCCCTCCCCCTCCCCATCTCCTCCCCTCCCCCTCTCCCTCCCCCTCTCCCTCTCCCTCCCCCCTCCCTCCCCTCCCCCTCTCCCTCCCCCTCCCCCTCCCCCTCTCCCTCCCCCTCCCCCTCTCCCTCCCCTTCCCCCTCCCCCTCTCCCTCCCCCTCCCCTCCTTCCCCAACTCCCTGTAAACATTGTCGAGGCTCTCCCACTCTCCGTCCCCCCCCACTCCCTCCTCCTCCTCCTCCTCTTCTTCTTCTTCTTCTTTCTTCGCTTCGTCGTCTCCTCTCGATTATCCTCCCGGCTTTGTTCACTTATTCTCCTGTACCTCTTCCAATTCCTTTATTCATTTCTTGTCTCTTCTCTTCCTTCTTCTTTCTTATTCCCGTTCTCTCTGTGTTTTGTGTCATTTTTTTTCATTTATTTATCTATTTACTTATTTATTTATTTATCTATTTATTTATTTATTTATTTGTTTGTTTATTTATTCATTTACCTATTTATTTATTTATCTATTTATTGATTTATTAATTCATTTATTTGTTTACATATTTATTTATTTACATTTATTTATTTATTTATATATATATTTATTTATTTATTTATTTATTCATTTATTTATTTATTTATTTATTTATTTATTTATTTATTTATTTTTTTATTTATTTAATTATTTATTTATTCATTTATTTATTTATTTACATATTTATTTATTCATTTATTTATCTATCTGTTTATTTATTTGTTTACTTATTTATTTATTTATCTATTTATTTATTCATTTATTTATTTATTTATTCATTTATTGTCAGACCATTACTTGTATTCTTTCTCTCCTTCGTCTCTAATCAGAGACCGTAAGACTCTTAATCCTTAGTCTCAGCAATAAACCCTCTCCACCTCTTCCCTCTACCTCTCCTCCCTCCTCCCCTCTCCCCCTATTCCATTCCCCACCTCTCCCCTCCCTCTCCCCCTCTTCTTCTCTCTCTCCCTCTCCCTCTCCCCCTTTCCCTTTTCCTCTCTTCCTCTCTTCTATTCGTCCCCACTATCTTCTATTCCTTTTTCTCTTCCCCTTCCTTATTCCTCTCCTTCTATTTTCTTTTTTCTTTTTTTCTCTCTTTTCTTTTCATTTATCTATAATTTTAATTTCTTCCACCGGACCAGTTAGAGGTTTGCAAAACTGGACCTCGGATAGAATCGCCTCCCTACTGTCCATTTTCAAAATGCGTCGACCATCTTCAACTTTGTCAGGAGGTGCAACCCTGATGGGCTGACACTCGGTCTCCGGACTCTGCCCTAGCTCTCTCTCTCTCTCTCTCTCTCTCTCTCTCTCTCTCTCTCTCTCTCTCTCTCTCTCTCTCTCTCTCTCTCTCTCTCTCTCTCTCTCTCTCTCTCTCTCTCTCTCTCTCTCTCTCTCTCTCTCTCTCTCTCTCTCTCTCTCTCTCTCTCTCTCTCTCTCTCTCTTTCTTATAACTTCGACTATATTTCTTACACTTATTCACACATGAAGAGCTGACAACCGGCGACTGATCACCTTCTTCAAATATTTTCAGCTGGGGAAGCAGAGAAGAATCCAATATTCTCTTTTCGGAGATTTCTGTTTGTGTGAGGGACCGAGGATCGTTGCCCAATAGTGTGGGGTTGCGGAAACCAATGTCTTCCACATTTTTGTCTTCTTTCTTTACTCTCCTTCCGTTCCTCCCTCCTCTTCATATCTTCTCGTTTTCCTCTTCCCCTCTTCTTCTTCTTCTTCTTCTTCTTCTTCTTCTTCTTCTTCTTCTTCTTCTTCTTCTTCTTTGCGTTCTTCTTCTTCTTCTTCTTCTTCTTCTTCTTCTTCTTCTTCTTCTTTGCGTTCTTCTTCTTCTTCTTCTTCTTCTTCTTCTTCTTTGCGTTCTTCTTCTTCTTTTTCTTCTTCTTCTTCTTCTTCTTCTTTGCGTTCTTCTTCTTCTTCTTCTTCTTCTTCTTCTTCTTCTTCTTCTTCTTCTTCTTCTTCTTCTTCTTCTTCTTCTTCTTCTTCTTCTTCTTCTTCTTCGCGTTCTTCTTCTTCTTCTTCGCGTTCTTCTTCTTCTTCGCGTTCTTCTTCTTCTTCTTCGTGTTCTTCTTCTTCTTCTTCTTCCCTTCTTCTCGTTTTCCTCTTCCCCTCCTCTTCTTCTTCTTTTTTCCTTCTTCTTATACTCTTCCCCTATGATGAAGATATCGTTGCAGTTGTCTTGGCTCGCAACATTAGATTGCAAGCACACACAGAGACAATGGAGACACAAATGGAGAAATAGTGGATAAAATAGCAGTAGAGAAGGAAGAGGAAGAGAAGAAAGAGGAAGAAGAGCAAAAGGAGGAGAGTGGAGAAGACGATAAAGGAGAGAAATGAAAGGATAAAATAACAAGGGACAACGACTAAGAAACAGTGAAGAAGAGCAGAAAGGAAAGAGAAAGATAGATAGATAGCGAGAGAGAGAGAGAGAGAGAGAGAGAGAGAGAGAGAGAGAGAGAGAGAGAGAGAGAGAGAGAGAGAGAGAGAGAGAGAGAGAGAGAGAATGAAACTCATTTTTACAAAAGAGAGGTGAGGGAGTAGAGAGAGGGGGAGGAGAGAGAGAAAAGAAGAAAGAGAGAGACGAAGAGAGAGAGAGAGAGAGAGAGAGAGAGAGAGAGAGAGAGAGAGAGAGAGAGAGAGAGAGAGAGAGAGAGAGAGAGAGAGAGAGAGAGAGAGAGAGAGAGAGAGAGAGAGAGAGAGAGAGAGAGAGAGAGAGAGAGAGAGAGAGAGAGAGAGAGAGAGAGAGAGAATGAAACTGTAATTTTTACAAAAGAAAACAATATAAACGAATCACATATCAGATTATCACATTCAAGAAAAAATATAAAATGTAAGTAAATTAGAATTAAGAAAAATAGCATCAACTCGTTTCCATAGAGTAGGCGGAAGAGAAGAAAGGGAAAAAGATAAAAACAATATGATAATCAACCCAAGAGAGTGAAAAAAAATAGATACAAAAATAAAATAAAAAATAAAGATAAAAAACGAGGGTTGAGGAGGCTGTTACAACAATGGAAAATCCTCCTTTCTTTTCTGTTTTTCTTCGTTTTTTTTCTTTTTTCCCTCAAATCTTCGGTCGCGTGCATCACATACCAATTTACTTAACGCCAAGAGAAAATATTATTCTGTAAAACCGGGGTAAGGTCTGGTAACCCCCTCCCCTCTGGTCCCCAGTCTACCCTCCCCCCCTCTCCGTCTCCCCCCTTCCGGTCTCCTCCTCTTCCCCCCCTTCTCCTCTTCTCCCCTTCTTCCTCTCTCCATCTCTTCCTATCCCTCTCTCCTCCCTTTTCTCACTCCCCCCTCTCCCCTCTCTCCCCTTCTCCCCCTCTCCCCTTCTTCCTATCTCTCACTCTCCCTTTCACCTCTCTTCTCTCTCTTCTTCCACTCCCCCTCTCCCCTCTTTTCCCCTTTCTATACCCTCTCCCCTCACCCTCTCTTTTCCTCTTTTCTTTCTCCTACTCTCCCTTTCCTCCTCTCCTTCCTATCTCCCCCTCTTTACTCTTCTTCACCTCCCCCTCCCCCTTCCTCTCCTATACTCTCTCCCCCTCTCCCTCTTTTCCCCTTATTTTCCCCTCCTGTCCTTATCTCCTCTCCTCCTTATCCCCCTCTCTTCCCCCTTCTCTCCCCCCTCTTCTCTCCCCCTCCCACACAGACCTCCTTCCCCAAGCCAATCCGACCATAAGTGTTTTGGGCTTGCGCACACTGTCATTCCCTATCATTGTCTCTCTCCCCATTTTCTTCCACTAGCCATCTGCTCCCCTTTCATCCCCACCTCCACCTCCACCTCCACCTCCACCTCCACCTCCACCTCCACCTCCACCTCCACCTCCACCTCCACCTCCACCTCCACCTCCACCTCCACCTCCACTCCCCTTCCACTTCTACCTCTACCTCCAACTCCACCTCCACCACCAGCCTAAAATAAAAAATCATATTCCTCACTCTCCTCTTTCCTCTCCTCTTCCCTCTCTCTTTCGTTTCCTTTCCTCCCAGCTGCTCTTTTTTCCTCTCTTTTTTCCTTTTCTATTTTCTCTTTCTGTTCTGATCTTACCTAAGCCAGTTCCGTGATTTCCTCCTGAATACCAACTCTCCTTTCCGTGCCCGGGCAAACAAATACAAAGGACTTGGTGTATTAAAAAAATATATATATATACAAATACAAAGTACTCGGTAGGCTTCAAAGGACAACAAATACAAAGGACTCCGTGGATTACAAAGGACAATAATTACAAAGAACTCGATGAATGAAAAATATTACAAGTGCAAAGGACTCAGTAGGCTGCAAAGGACAACAAATACAAAGGACTCTGTGGATTACAAAGGACAACAATTACAAAGGACTCGATGGATGAAAAAGGTTACAAATGCAAATGAACTCGGTGGGTTAAAGATGGATTTAAATGGATTATAAAGGATATAGATATAAAGGATTTGGTCGATTACAAAGGATACTAATACAAAGGATTAATTGGATTACAAAATAATCGGTGGGTTACACAGGATGCAAATGCAAAGGACTTGGTGAGTTAAAAAGGACAACAAAGGAAGACATCATTGTTTCAACGAAACGCTCTTTGTTTCAGAAGATAGAAGGTAGGATAAAGGTTAATATTAGGAAACTAAGGTTATAAAAAGTATACTACATTAGATTTCAAAAGAATTATATGACAACATATATTTTTGTGTGCGTGTTTGTGTGCATGCGTTTTGTTTGTGTGTGTGTGTGTGTGTGTGTGTGTGTGTGTGTGTGTGTGTGTGTGTGTGTGTGTGTGTGTGTGTGTGTGTGTGTGTGTGTGTGTGTGTGTGTGTGTGTGTGTGTGTGTGTGTGTGTGTGTGTGTGTGTGTGTGTGTGTGTGTGTGTGTGTGTGTGTGTGTGTGTGTGTGTGTGTGTGTGTACGTGTGTGTGTATTCCTCGTGAACAAAAATGTTCTTGTGAACAGAAAAGTCATATAAGATCTACAATA
>NC_134782.1:55636145-55638645 GCF_046742065.1 Oratosquilla oratoria
GTGTGTGTGTGTGTGTGTGTGTGTGTGTGTGTGTGTGTGTGTGTGTGTGTGTGTGTGTGTGTGTGTGTGTGTGTGTGTGTGTGTGTTTATGTAATAATAAATAGTAATAGTATACGGTTTATTGGGTATAGCAGCATTACTGCTGAAAATATACAGCCTACAGAATTATAAAATTATAAAATACAACAGTGAAAAGTTGTTGTTACAATCATTAAAAAAAACAGTAAGCTAAGGAATAGCCATGTTGCACAACATTGTTATCTTTTGCTGTTGTTTAACTCCACAACTATCGGTATGAGGCTATTGGTATACCGGTAAGGATTACAAATTATTACAAAGGCGGAGCATGCCGACAGGAGACCTTTTGATCCATATCTAGGTCGGATGCGAAAAAAATCATATTAATAATAAAATAATAAATAAAAACTATAACAATGTAAATAACAAATAAAATACATAAATAAATGCATAGGTATAGTTAAATAATAAACAAACAGGTAAATAGCAAATAATAATAAATTGACATATAACTAATAATAAATGAAAATCAGACAGACAATTGATAACAAAACAAAAACAAATAATATAAGATAAATTATAATCATTACAGCATCTGATGAGCTAGATGGTATTGTGGTGACGCACCTGTAGCCATGGTTTAGGTGCTGGGGAAGGTAGCAGGTTCCGATGCCGATGATGTTTCTAGAGTGACCGCTAACGACCTTAGAGTCTGAAGGTATTGGTCATCAGGGGTTAGAAGTCCGAGTGTGGTGAGAGCGTTCCGATGGGTGGTGTATTCATTGCCAAGGATTGTGCGACAGGCTCCTTTCTGCACTTTCTCCAGCTGTCACTGCTGTGTAATTGCAAGTAAGGAGACACTGAAGGCATTCATAACCTTTTCCTCAGGAACATGAAGAAGGGTGAATTGTGTTCTAGGAACGCACGAGGCTAGTGAAAGCTGTATCTTAAAAAAGTGGTCTCCTTAGAAAAAAAAAAAAAAACAGCGTGTCAGCGAGGTTACCAAAGAAATAATAAGTGAATGAATGAATATATAATGTGAATAAATAGATAAAAAAAGATAATATAGTCAAATTAAAAGTGAAATGGTTCAAACTCACGCCCAAACCTCACACGAGTGTTTACAAAAGCGATCTACCCTTATTGCTCTTGGAAGCACAGCAATCTTTTTTTTTTTTTTTCTCTGAACAAGCGACATGTTTTTTTTTTTCTTTCTTTCTTTCTTTTTACGAAGAGATTTAAACCTTCCCCACTCGCAGGGACATGAAAAAAAGGTGTGTGTGTTGGGGGGGTAGGTGTCCTCAAACAGAGTTTCATGTGAAGTGCCACTACACTTTGCGGTCGTAAGTGGATGTCTGATGGTCAGTGTTCAAATGACGTCTTCAAGATTAATGCGCTTGGCCACCAGCACGCGCACTCGCACACACACACACACACACACACACACACACACACACACACACACACACACACACACACACACACACACACACACACACACACACACACACACACACACACACACACACACGGCTCGGTGGCGGATTGGTAAAGCACTGGCCTCACAAGCCAGAGAACCGGGGTTCGATTCCCCGGACGGGCGGAGATAAGTTGGGTTTGTCTCCTTTCACGTGTAACCCCTGTTCACCTAGCAGTGAGTAGGTACGGGACGTTAGTCAAGGAGTTGTGACCTTGCTGTCCCGGTGTGTGGTGTGTGAGTGGTCTCAGACCTACCCAGAGATCGGCAAATAATGAGCTTTGAGCTCACTGCCGTAGGGTGGTGTCTGGCTGTCTCGACAGAGACTGCAGCAGATCCGAGGTGAATACACACACACACACACACACACATACACACACACACACACACACACACACACACACACACACACACACACACACACACACACACACACACACACACACACACACACACACACGCACAACTCCTTGCCTACCAGAATTGGTGTGCCGGTTAATTAATTATCAGTGCAACGATGCTGAAATTTTCAGCCCTGGGCGAGACTCGAACACGGGTCACTGAATTAGTGGTCGAGTGTCTCGCAGTATCGAACCAATGTAATGATATAAGTGTTCTTGATCCAAGAAAATGTAGTGATGCAAACCTGATATCGAGCTGATCAATAATGAATAAATAAATAGATAAATAAATAAAGAGATAAATAAATAAATGAATAGATAAATAAGTATATAAGGCTGGTGATAATAGTAATAGTATTGTTAATATCAATAAGGATAATATAAAGAGCAAACAAAAATGAGATTGATACATAAACGTAAGTAGACAAAACAAGTAATTAAAGGAAATGTAAATATAGTATGATAAATAGATCAATGAAGAAACAAATAAGCAGGTACATGTTGATATTCGGAGATTTCAATGCTTACATAGGCTCACTGGGAAGGAAGTTGAAGTTGGAGATGATTATAAAATGGATAAAATTTTGTTGGAATATACAAAAGA
>NC_134782.1:55651145-55658645 GCF_046742065.1 Oratosquilla oratoria
TAAGAGGCTTCGCCACTGGTATTCGAACCCTTAGCTGTATTACTCATTACTACAAACCAAGGATGTTAACCGCTAGGGCCACGACCAGCGTTCAAAAGAAATTCAACAATTCCGCGGCGACATTCCCGTGGTGCTGCTGAATGTAGTCGCAATTTCATCAGCTTTGCAACTCACTACCGCAAAGCAAAAGACTCGATGAAATTGAGACTATCCTACATACCGCTACACCACGCGAATGGCGCCGGGGAATAGTTACAATGGTTTTGAACGTTGACCGTGGCATAGTGGTTAGCGTCCTCGCTTTGTGGTCATCAGTAGCATGGGGTTCCAGTCCCTGAAACGAAGCTTCTAAATCCATTTCTCACAAATTTACAACTTGTCGGATGGCTCGCAAGGATAAAGACTCGATGAAATTGAAACTATATGTAGATACGTCACGGGAATGCCAAAGGGGAATTGTTCTATTCCTTTTGAACGCTGTTCGTGGCCTATCAATTACTCTCCTTGCATTGTCGTCATGAGTACTACAGCCAAGGGTTCGAGTCCCAGTGGTAGAGCTTCTAAAGCCATTTGTTATAAATTCACACACACACACACACACACACACACACACACACACACACACACACACACACACACACACACACACACACACACACACACACACACACACACACACACACACACACACACACACACACACACACACACACACACACACACACACACACACACACACACACACACATACACACACACACACACACACACACACACACACACAACACACACACCACACACACACACACACACACACACACACACACACACACATACACACACACACACACACACACACACACACACATACACACACACACACACACACACACACAAACACACACACACACACACACACACACACACACACACACACACACACACACACATACACACACACACACACACACACACACACACACACACACACACACACACACACAAAAACACACACACACACACACACACAAATATATATATATATATATAAAAATATATATATATATATATATATATATATACAGTATTTATATATATATATATTTATATATATACATATATATATATACAGTATGTATATATATATATATATATTTATATATATACATATACATATACATATATATATATATATATATACATATATATTCGACAAGAGAAAGGACAAATGTATGAAAAGAGTGGTGTAGATGAAGTTCAGGAAGGAACAGCATCAAAATCTTACACACCGGTATGAAAAAGACGACAAAAAAAACTAACTAACGAAGCTGCATATGTCAACACATTTAGTTCAATCAATCATAGAGAAGGATTTGTAAACGTAGCACACGTAACAGCAAGATTGATCATCAAGGTGCACATAAGCGAACTCTATCCCAAGGCGACCTATGAGAAAACCCAAAAAAAGCTCTCAAGAAAAGGCCGGAGGCAACACTCTTCTTGACTTTGTCGGTATGGTTGCTAAAAAAGTGAAGATAACTACCTAAATGGGTGGGTTTTCTATAAACTGAAAAAAATACGTGGATGACATTTTCTTAGCGTGGGATGATAGGTGGGGTGCGCTCGAGGTATTTCTGGACAAGTTGAACCATTTATCCCCAAACATCAAATTCACGACAGAATGGGAAGAATGTCATCAGATCCCTTTCCTAGACATTTTAATTAGAAGGATTGATGGAGAACTATTTTTTTTCAGTTTATAGAAAACCCACCCATTCAGGTAGTTATCTTCACTTTTTTAGCAACCACCCCGACAAAGTCAAGAATAGTGTTATCTCCGGCCTTTTCTTGAGAGCTTTTAGGATTTGCAGTCCTAGATTCTTGGACCGGGAAATCAACCTCATCAAAAGGCAACTTTTGAATTTGGCATACCCGTCCTGGTTCTTGGGTCAAGCCCTCAGCAAGGCTAGAGCCAGCCACCTTAAAAATTCAGTTCCCACCACACAACCCTCTTTCAAAGATGTTTTAAAAATTCCATATTGTAACTCCATCAGTTCTTCTTTTAAAATAATTCCCAACAAGCGTCTCAAAGTTGCCTATCATTATCCTAACACGCTTCACAAACAAATTATTAATGTTCATCAAAGGTTGAAGGGGAATGAGTCCCCAGGAGTGTATAGCCTTCCTTGTAAAGATTGTGATTTAATGTACCTTGGTCAGACCGGAAGGGATCTTAAAACCAGGTTAATGGAGCACAAAAGATCCATTAGGTATGCCCAAGAAAATTCCGCGGTGTTCCAACACTTTAGTACCAAAAATCACAGTCTTGTCTGGGACAAGGCCAAAATTTTGTTCAAGTCCAGCTGTAGTTTTAGAAGAAAAATTGTTGAATCAGCCTTAATCGAAGAATGTCCCAACTTGAATATCTCCAAAGGTCAATGGTCCCCGGACATTATCTCACGGCTAGGTGTGAGCCGCTTGGTTAAGAATTATCACCCTCCTGACCCTTCTTCCCGCCCTTTTTAGTCGTGACCTCACACCTCCACCCACACATCCCCTCACCTCTGACTCCGCCCAGCGTGACGGGTCGTCCTGTTTTAACTCTGCGTGTTCCCCTTCTACTCATATCTCATTGTACTTATGTCTCTGCAAATTCTTGTAATCAATACTTTCCTGAAGAGGGCTATAGCTATTAGCCGAAATATAGAAGTTACCCATTCTTCTAAAGTTTCTTTTTTATTCCGACTGTAGGTTCTTCGTGATTATATACATATACATATGCATATACATATACATATACATATACATATACATATACATATACATATGCATATACATATACATATACATATACATATACATATACATATACATATACATATACGTATATGTATATACATATATATATACATATACATATACACATACACATACACATACATATACATATACATATACAAATACATATACATATACATATACATATACATATATATATACATGTACATGCACATATACATATACATATACATGTACATATAAATGTACATACACATATACATATACATATACATATAACATATACATATACATATACATATACATATAGATGTATATATATAATATATATGTTATATATATATATACATATATGTATATATGTAAATATATAAATATATTATATATATATGTATATTATGTATATATATATATATGTTTATATGTATATATATGTGTATATGTATATGTATATATATGCATATATATGTATATATATACATATATATATGTATACATATATGCATATACATACATATATATATATATGCATATATATGTATGTATATTTATATATGTATATATATATATACACGCACACACACACACACACACACACACACACACACACACACACACACACACATACATTTTAAATATATATATATATATATATACATAAATATATATATATATATATATATATATATACATATATATACATCTACATCTACATATCCATATACATACAACATGTATGCAAATGTATATACATATACACATGCATACACGTATGTATTCACATACACACTTACATAATATATACATAAATGGACACATACGTATGTATACACATATACGCTTACATATATACACTTATAGCACAAAAAGAGACTAGCTGGGGGAATTCCTATGCTAATCTGCATAATGTGGACTATTGTCCCGACATCCATTTGTTCAATTGAACGAGCCTAACAGCTCTTTCCCTTGAATTGCTTTAGGGCCAAAACAAAAGAGAATCGACTTGGTTTTGCGTAGCAAGCAAAAGTAGATTTCTTCACCAATTTGTCCTTTCCCTGGTTTCGAAGCCATTGACTTGACTTAACCCGACCTGACCTAGTCTGACGTGATTTGACCCAACCAACTTTAACTCTAATTTAACCTAAGCAAATCTAGCTTAGCTTTACGTAATATGATAACCTCAACTAACAAAGTAAATTAATCTTTCAATCTAGCCTAACCTGACCTCACGTATCCTAACATAATAATCTAAAAAAAAATTAACCTAACAGCTTGACCTAACTATGTAACCTAATAACTCCACCAAACAACTTAATCTAACAGTCTAATTAAATCTAAAATCCTGATCTAACAACGTAGCATAAGAACCTAACCTAACTTTATCTATTCCAACATTTTGTTGACATATTAAGAATCTTCATAATACTGCTGAAGAAATAACATCTCACCCGAAGAACAATGAGTATATTTGTATATACACACGCAAACGTATATATATATATATATATATATATATATATATATATATATATGTATATATACATACATATGTATATATATATATATATATACATATAAATATATATATGTATATATTTGTATGTATATGTATATATTTGTATATATATTTATATATATATTTATATATATATATATATATATATATATATATATATGCATACACACACGGACATATATACACGCACAGACACACGCTCATATAGAAATATCTATACTTATATCTATATATATATATATATATATATATATATATATATGAATATATATTTAAATATATGAATGTTTATAGGAATGTATACACACACACGCACACACATATAAATATACATATATATATGTATATATATATATGTATATACATATATATATATGTATATATATATGTATATATATATATATATATATATATATATATATATATATAATATTAATATATATATATATATTTGAATATTGAGGGAGCAGATTCTCTTGTAGACATGTGCTTTTGAAGTCGACAGCATTAAGGGTGGAGGGGTTCGCCGTGCGGGCGAGAACATTGTTATACAAGCTAATGCTTGAAATCATGTTATATTGGATGTTTATAATAGGGTTATATTCTCTTATAAACATTGCTTCTAAAAGATTAAGTCTATGTGCATCCCTATTACTTGCGATTATTTTAGTGCTCTTAACTAAGTACTCACGGGTGGTGGTTTTGTTATTATATGTTCTCAAATGATGTTTGATAGCCCCACTTTGTAAGTGCATAGAAACTATCCTACTGAGACTACATCTAGTGTATCTAATGTAGGTTGAGTTTCGAGTTTCACAGTCCTCGTTATCACATCTAAACTCATATACTACGTTGGTTTTAGAAATGGTCTCAGTATTGCTATTCAGGTTGTTTTTCATAACCAAAGAGCTAGGTTTTGGGTTGGAGTGTGTATTACATATTATATATATATATAATATATAATACACACACATACATATATATATATATATATATATATATATATATTGTGAGAAGAAATGTCTAAGAGGATCCACGTTGCAAGGCCTCTGACATAGCAGCACAAGCTGATGTCAGTCCCAGAACAGCTGTCTGGTATCTCCACAAGCTGGGTTACTATGGCAGAGCTGCAAGAAGGAAACCACTCCTTCGTCCAGCCAATATCAAGCACAGAATGGATTGGGCTGTTGAGATGGTGGAGAGACCTGTGGCCTTTTGGAGCACTGTCATTTGCTCTGACGAGTCACGATTCGCATTAGTTTCAGTGGAAGGGTGTGGGTCTGGAACTCTGTAGTCAAGAGTTTGACCTTAAGAGACTGCAGTCAAAGGTGAAACACTGGGATATTTCAATAATGGTGTGGGGTGCAATTTGGAGTGATGGTCGATCAGAGCTTGTGTTTCTATATTAATGGAAGGACTCATTCCAATATTCTTCAGTGATAGAATGAGTAAAAATGTCTTTCTATTTATGGAAGATGGAGCTCCTTGTCACACTGCTCAAGCAACACAAAATTGGTTGAGCCAAAATGGGATCAGGAAACGTCCATGGCCAAGTCAGTCCACGGATATGAACCCTATTAAATACCTTTGGGGCATATTAGACCGACAACTTCGCAAAAAGAAAAGGAAGCCATATTCAAAGCCCGAACCTTTAGGATTTCTAGGGGAAACGTGGCAATAAATCCCTCAAGATGATATTCGTAAACTAATCACTAGCATGCCTAGAAAAGTCCTTATAATGAAAAAAGCAAAAGGAATGTCAACCAAGTATTAGTTATTTATATTGTGACCATTTATAAACATTTTAATTGTATCAATTATTGTTTATTAAATGAAACGATTTCTCTTGGTTCTATTCAATTCTGTCATGTTTGTATGTATATATATATATATATATATATATATATATATATATATATATATATATACATATATATTACAAAAACCCATTAAACACATTTTAAGAAAACCACTGGGAAATAAGAAACGTAGTCCGAACGATTTCTTCTATTTCGAGATATCAGTAGAGAATAAAAAGTGACAGAGACAGCGGTGTATATACTAAATAGATAAATGGATGTCGAGGAGCATGAAAAAGGTTGGAAAAAATGTGAGGTATTATGGTAAGATTCTATGGACATAAGGTCACACAAAATTTTAGTCACACATTTTTGGAAACCCATGGGGCTGTAAAATATTCAATAACTTTTTTTTTGCGATGAAATTATCAAGCTTATGCAATCCAAAAATTAAAATAATATTACCATCATAGCCCATGTGTCCATGTAATAGATCATTATATTTCTATTACCTGGAATAACTAAAGGAAAATAATTTCCTATACTACCTTGATAGGAAGAAATATTTTTTTAATATAGTCATATTAAACATTCATTTCATTATAACATTTACTTAAATTTGGAATTGTATAGGCTGGATGATTTCGTCAAAAATATGATTTGCAGTCCTAGACCCCGACCGATGTGATGGTAATATCTTGTATAATATGGTATCTTGTGAGACCTTCCCATGTTCCTTACCTTGTCTTCAACTATTTAGAATATACTTCGCTGTCTCTGTCACTTTGTATTCACCGTTCCTAAACAGGAGCATTCCCCTGGGAGGTTAAGCTTAAAAGAAATAACAAACAACAAACATTTTGTGTTCCCTGCTGATGTTTTAAAATAGATGAAAACGTTCGGACTGATATTCTTATTTTCCACACATACACACACACGCACACACACACACACACACACACACACACACACACACACACACACACACACACACACACACACACACACACACACACACACACACACACACACACACACACACACACACACACACACACACACACACACACACACACACACACACACACACACACACACACACACATAGTTGGTAGAGCGCTGAACTGGGAAGCAGAAGTGCTCCCAGCACCCAGTTCGAATCCTGCCCAGGGCCGAAATTATTTCGGTATCGCTGTGCCTCGGGTCGTTACTCTGACTCTCGTGGGCGGGGAGTTGGGGGTGTGTGTGTGTGTGCAAGGTCATAGCATTACCCATAGATCGGACCTACGAGCTCTGAGCTCTCTTCCAGGAGGGAAATAGCTGTCGATCACGAGTCCAACACGTGATCCAAAGACCAAGTGAATACACACACACACACACACACAC
>NC_134782.1:55666145-55673645 GCF_046742065.1 Oratosquilla oratoria
CATCGGCACAATCCCCCTTGATATAATCTCCTCTTTACATTGATTCCCAGATACATATTTCTCATGACGCTTTTTAATCACCCAAGGCATTTACTTGCTTCTCTCAATCTATAATTTACCTCCACCTCCACTGTCTTTCTTGCCACATGCGACCTCAAATACCCAAAGCTATCCACTTCCTCCAGCCTTTTTCCTTCAAGACTTACCTCCAACTCTCTCCCACCCTCTACTTGTGCATCTTACCCACCTTACTTTTACCCACATTTACTTTTAAATTTCTTCTATCGCATAATTTCCGAAATTCCTCACTATCTCCCTTAATCCCTCCTCTATCCCTGCCACAAGCGCAGTGTCGTCAGCAAACAACAACTGGCTCACCTTCCACTTTTCTTCATTTTCTTGAACAATTTCCAATCCCCTGTCCATTACCTCGCCTTTACCTCCCACACTACCAGGTCCATGTACACATTGAATAGCCATGGCGACATGACATATTAATTATTTATTATTTACCTGTTTGTTTATTATTTAACTATACCTATGCATTTATTTATGTGTTTTATTTGTTATTTACATTATTATAGTTTCTATTTATTATTTCATCTTTATTATGATTTTTTTCGCATCCGACATAGATATGGACCAAAAGGTCTCCTGTCGGCATGCTCCGCCTTTTTAATCCTTTGCCTTTGTAATATCCCTGACGCATTTACTTCAGATCACTCGCTCTCTCCATTTCTCATTCTAACACAGGCTCTACTACTCTTGTAAAAACTCTTGACTCCCTTTAACAGCTTTCCCCCAATCCCATATATCTGCAAAAACCTCCAACAGTGCCTTCCTGTCTACCCTGCCATAAGCCTTTTCCAAATTTAACAAGGCCCACCAAAAATCCTTAACTTTTCGTAAAGTTTTCTCATATATCTGCCTTACCGAAAAAAAATCTGACCAACGCAACCCCTGCATTTATAAATCCACACTGTTCCTCGCAAATTACTCCCTTTGTTCCTCACCTAATTTTTTCACTTAAAACCCCCCAATGATTAATTCTTCCCAACTACACTCAACAAACTGATCCCTCTGAAACTACTACATTCACATTTTTCCCTTTTCCATTGTAAAGCGTAACTATACGAGTGCAGTCCTCCAACACTCTACCTTCTTTTAGACACACATTAAACAACCTCACCTGCCAATCCAATATTACTGTACATCCCTTCTTCAGACATACTGACACCCATCCAACCCAGGTGCTTTACCTGCTCTCATAGTTTTCAGAACTACATACACTTCATCCTTTCTTATTTTTCAACTCTATTTTCCTCTCCTATCACCGTAATTTTCTTAGTACTTCCCATTGATAATACCAACCCCTCCCTATCCTCTTCCACATTCAACAGCTCTCTAAAATACTCTACACATCTTCCCTTTACCTCACCCTCTTCAGTTATTATTGCCCAGCTGCACCGTCTATCTTTTCTTCTCTCCTTCAATCACCTCCCCTCCCTCTCTTGATTTCCTTCCAAGACATCTTTTTATTGCTTTCGAATTTTTCTCTCATTCTCCTCCACCATTTTTATCTGCTCTTATTTTTGCCTTCTTAATCTTATGTTTAGCTTCTCTCTCTTTTTTTTTTTTTGCACTACTCGTATGTTTCTCTCGCCCTAATAATGGTGATAATAATAATAATGACGGTGAAGATAATGATGATGAAAGTAATGATGATAATAACGAAAATGATAAAAATTATAACAATGACGACAATAATATCAATAATGAAGATAATAATAATAATGATGATAGTGATCATGATAATAACAAAAATGACGATAATAACAATGATGATGATGATGATAATAATAATGATCATTGTGATAATAATGATAATAAAGACAAAAATAATAATGCTAATGATGATAGTGATAATGATGATATATTAATGACAGTGATAATGGCGATGATGATGATGACAATGATAACGATGACAATTACCATGACGATGAGAACAGTGATAATAATAATAATAATAGTAATAGTAATAGTAATATTAACATTAACAATAATAACAATAATAATAATAATGAAATATATTGATATGATAATGATAATAGTGATATAAATAATATTGTTAACAACAACAACAACAATAAAAGCAATTTCAATATCGATGATAACAGTAATAACTGTTATATCAGGTTTCACTAAGTGGAAAACCTGCAGGCCAAACAACGACCCCCGCCAACAATGCTTGAGCTTTTCCTCTCTGTAAAGAAACTTTAGACTGTTGCCTGTGTTGTACCAGTGTGAGACTTTTCGTGTCACCTTCTGAAGGTTGTAAAGAGGAAGAGAGTCGCCAGTTATCAGCTCTCCAAGTGTGAAGAGGCGATAGAAATAAAGCTGAGGTTGATGGGGGATAGATTTTTGCACTGCTCGGGGACCGAGTATCAGCCCTTCAGGGTTGTGCCTTCTATTGGAGGTGAGGTTATGCGGTTACGGGTTTTGAAGATGGGGAGTTTTGATGTCCAATTTGGAGGACCACTACATGCAAATAACTAAAACTGGTTTCATAGAGAAAAATTATATTTGTTGAAGGAAAATAAACAAAAATAGATTCACATATCAACTAAGATAAATGAATAAATAAAAAAAAGAAAATTAATTAATTATTGGTATAAATTACCTGAAGGATATACGCAATCAAATGTCTAATTTTTTGCGTTGGGTTGTCCACAAGGATAAAAATGTACGCCAGTTCACAACAACAACAACAACAACAACAACAACAACAACAACAACAACAACAACAACAACAACAACAACAACAACAACAACAACAACAAAAACAACAACAACAAAACAACAACAACAACAACAGCCACAACAACAGCAACAAAACAGCAACAAAACAGCAACAAAACAACAACAACAACAACAACAACAACAACAACAACAACAACAACAACAACAACAACGACAAAAAAAAAAAAAACTTTCAATCCCTACCTACCTTCCCCTTTGCATGATTCTTTTACACGCATGGCTATGTCTCCCTCTCGATCTTCACCTCAAAATTCTGTCGCAAATCTTACATTCAAATCCATTTATAATGATATCCCGGATGCTTGTATTTCACACACTCCAAGACTCTCGAAAAGGTGTCGGGTGGATGGGAAAGGCGTTGGGGTGGGGGCGAGGTTGGAAGGGGAAGGAGGAATTTCCTTACAAATATGAGTATTGAATTCAGAGACGAATGAAAATATACATAAAATGAAGACAAAGAACACAAGTAATCTTCCTCTGTGTGTCTTGGAACTGAAGGTTAGAATCACCAGTAAAATATAGTTCGCAATGATAAATCTGAAGGCAAGTTTATTCGTCAGTGCAGTGTATCCATTTGAAGGTTTGTGGCATTGCAAGTTATATGTAAAAAAGTGTCTTTCATTATAGTTGATATATACATTATCACTACGGTGAAAAAAACGACAGTCACACGAGAGGGACGTCGGAAAGCATCATCTCCCTGCCACCCATCTTCAAAAATCTTCATCTTTATTATGTGGCACAGCCCTCTGAGGAGCTGACGCTTACTGTCATCTATCAGGTTCATCTACATGTTTTCACATAAAGAGCTGACAACCGGCGACTGATCTTCCTAGAGAGTTCTAGGAAAGGGCCTGGGGATCAAGCGCCAGCCCCTCTGCAGAAATGAATAACGAAAATGAATGATATATATTCTTCATTTCAAATCAGATGCACCAAAATATATTGACATAAAAACCAATCCAGCCAGAACAACTTGGTGTTTATATTTTTATGATAACTTGTTATACTAAGTATCACTGAGCTAAGAACATACAGGCATAACATAAGCATTCTGATACCTCACTCATCATATAAATCTACTTATACAAATCAACGAAAAATAACGACGTTACCTGAAAATTATGAAAAATTATACAACTTCCGTTTAATCACAGGAAAAAAAATAACAATTCTAGGTTATGTTTAAGAAGATTAACGTCAATTAAATCAATGCATTATCTTTATCACTTTCTGTTCATGATAGGAATTACGGGAGACGTTAACATATTAAGTATTTTTCTAAATACTTAGTTTGCAATCTATAACTCTCTTTGCAAACTGATTAAGTTATTCTACGTTAATTACTTAATCGCCGATTCCAATCCCCGTCTTTTGAACTCAATTAAGTCGATGAAAGTTTGCTAAGCTGTTGGTTTGCCAGACAAGATTCTTGATCATTCAGTTTCGAACTTTAGGTCAACATTACAAATCAATTTGCTAAAATCGTTTCAACTCGTTCAGTTTCATATTGCGATATAAGGAACAATCATTTCCGCATTTTACAGGTCAAACAAGGTCACTGTAACGTGAGGGTTTGACTACACTGTAGAGCAGAGGAAAATACTCTCTTTGTGTTCCTGCTATAAGGATCGGAATCCTTTAGTCAGATTTGGATATTTGTCCACAGGGAACCGAAGGAATGGGTTCAGATACAACTAGCTTCCAGTTCACGCAAGTTTCTGGCATCCAATTTACTTATTTGTCTGTGTCCTTGTATTTCACTTCCTCGTTGACTCATATTTTCACTTGTCAGTTTACTATTATAATTTCTTTACAAGTGGCAGTTGCCGACAAGATTGACGAGATAAACACCATATGAGGACGAAGCCTTTATTTGTACGACGTTTCGCTTATTACAGCTTTTTCAAGTACAAGCGAAACGTCGTACAAATAAAGGCTCCGTCCTCATATGGTGTTTATCTCGTCACTATTATAATTGTTTATTCCTCTATTCATCTGTTTCCTTATTAACTGATTTGTTTATTTACTAGTTCTAAATACCACGAAAAACAACCCCCTCAAGAGCAGAAAGAACCTAGCACCACTACGTTCAGTTTACCATTCAGCACTAAGACAATACTAACACAAAACAGGACTGGCTACAGAAACAAACTACCAAAGATGGAACCATCGGCCTAAGCGCAAACCAAGACGCAGGCGACACAGGCGACACAGGCGACACAGATGACACAGCACAGGGCAAAGGCAGACTTCCTATTGCTGAGTTGATTTAGAGTCTGAACTTCTCTTTCTAGTTAAATGCTTCTAGATGTACTACCTCAACATTTCAAGTGAGAGAGAAGTTCAAATTGTACGTTCAAATTGCCTACGTCTCACTTTGAGCTAAGACACACAGACGACATCGAATACCTCCTTTGACAATGCTCTACCTAGCTATACGTATACACCAAAACATGTCTTCCTTGAATGACATACGTGTCAGCTTGATGACCGTTGAAGGTTACTTAGTCGTCGTGGGTTTACTTTAAGAGAGATCTGTGACAAAAGATTGATCGATTTACTTGTTTATATGTGTTCTGATATCTCTATAATTCATTTACTTAAATGCATATTCATATATTTGTGTATCTATTAGTAAATATATGTATCTAAATACATCCTATTTTTTATGACAAATGATTGATCGATTTACTTGTTTATATGTGTTCTGATATCTCTATAATTCATTTACTTAAATGCATATTCATATATTTGTGTATCTATTAGTAAATATATGTATCTAAATACATCCTATTTTTTATTTATTAGTCTATATTCTTTATTTCCAAAGCCAAACCTAAACTAGTCCAAATCTAGTACCCTTAACAAGAATAAGCTAAATTCAACCTCAGATGATAAACAACGAAGCACTGTTGTTACGGGAATTAATTTTAACAACAATAAACATTTCAACGAACAGTGAAACACTGCCGTTATCTTAATCGTAACAATTATAAACAACCTGAAATCGTATCGTTAGTTCCAAATTTTATATTTTCATCGGTGCCACATTATTAGTGTGGTGCTGAAAAAAAAATCCTAATCCCAACCAAGAAGGGCTTTATACTCCAAATCCAATGACAATCATTTTTGCAATACCAGTTAAAATACATAGCACTTCCCACTACAAGGGGGGAGAGGGATGATGGAAGGGGGAGATGGGCGAAAGGTGCGGTGTGGGAGTTAATTATGATCATGACGGATATTTTCAATTACTATATGTTAAAAAAGTGGTGTAGTCATTTTGCGTTGAGTAATTCTTTCACGCCATGGACACCGCCGCAATTAAATACTTTAATGATTCAGGAATTGAATATTTTAATGGTCTGCGCAGGTCACTATGCTTGTATCACAACCCGATATATCTATTCTTAACTGATATACCTATCTCTTTATCTATGCAGTAACCTATCAATTGCTGTGAGTTTCTGATATCTGGTCAGTAGCTTAGGATTAACCAGTCATGATATACACATTTGCTCTCATGATATACACACACACGCACGTATACACACACGCACACAAAGGCACACACATACACACAAACATACATACAGAAACACACACACACACACACACACACACACACACACACACACACACACACACACACACACACACACACACACACACACACACACACACACACACACACACACACACATATGTACATATATACGTTGTCTTTATTCCTTCTGTTTTATTCCAACCAATGAGCGGAAGTTTTGCTGGTTTGAGCAAAAATATTCTAAATTCAAAACTTCCGCGTGACATTCAGTCACTTATGCAGCTTACCAGACACACGTTTCCATCAACAAAAAGTACCTTCATGTTGAGTACTTTATTAAAATGTACGGTGGACAAAACAATTGTATTTTGTAAATTAAGGTAAGCGGAAACATGTCAACGTGCGTGGGATCAACAGATACTGCGCGACCGCGGAACCAGGAATCCGCGAATAACCGCGGAACCTTTCAACCGTAGAAGCGCAAAACCGCATAACTACATAACCGCATAATCGTATAACCGCAAAACCTCTCTCAACCGCGTAACTACAGCTCCGCGTAACACCAAAATCGCGTAACTACCGATCCGCGTAACACCAAAATCGCGTAACTACCGATCCGCGTAACACCAAAATCGCGTAACTACGCATCCGCGTAACTGCACACAACTCCACTCAGAGGCCACATTGATCATAGCTTCGCGTTCCTGTTCACGAGCAATCTTGTCCAACAATGTGTTACCTTTTGAAACAGATTCACGGAAAACAAAACAATACATTATCACGAGAATTGGGGGGAAAAATTCAACCTGTGTAGGAAAGCTGTAATGGACATTTACAGCCAACGGATTGTATGCAAAATACCCAACACTTGCCTGTCGTAATCGGAACCGATGTGAAGGTCTCGGATCCTATTGGTCGCATCGGGGTCCCACAACTCTCTCTGATTCCCTGTAGTCCAACAGTCCAATTGCACTGAGTGACGGCTTCGGCCGCAGCTACTCAGCGCCTGCTGGCACCTGCTTGCCACCATCACCACATATATCATATCTACCCCATCCACCACATCCACCACATCCACCTCTTGTTGTCCCACACACCTGGAAATAGTATATTTGAAAGTGTGTATGAAA
>NC_134782.1:55678645-55691145 GCF_046742065.1 Oratosquilla oratoria
TTCTTTTTTTTCTCATTTTCCTTTTTTCTTCTTCTTTCTTGTTTTTTATTTTTGTTCTTCTTCTTTTTCTTCTTCTTCTTTATTTTCTTTTTCCTCTTCTTCTTCCTCTTCTTATTACCCGTATTCTCTTACTTATACTTCAAATCCTTCTTTGTTTTCTTCCTCTTCTTATTACTTCTTTTCTTTTTCTTCTTTCTTCTTCTTCTTCTTCTTCTTCTTCTTTTTTTGTTCTTGTTCAAAGTATTGAGCCTCTCTCGAACCCCCAGAATTTTGAAAAAAAAAGAAGAGCAAGGAGAAAAAAGCTTCTTCTTGACAAATTCAAATAACTAAAAATAGATATTCTAGCACCTCTATGATCCTAGTCCCCCCCACCCTGGGGGATTGGGGGGATGCACGCGCCCCAGCGGGTGAGGGAGGGAGAGATCCCCCCCCCCCCAGACGGGGAACCACCGTGTTTGATCGGAAGAAAGTTTGGCGTATGGCTGGAAGGAACTTTATAATGAGGTGTGACTGAGGGGAAGGGAGGGGAGGGGAGGGGAGGGGAGGGGAGGGGAGGGGAGGGGAGGGGAAGGGAGGGGAGGAGAGGAAAGGGGAGGGGAGGAGAGGAAAGGGGAGGGGAGGGGAGGAGAGGAGAGGAAAGGGGAGGGGATGGAAGGAGAGAAAAGGGGAGGGGAGGAGAGGGGAGGGGAGGGGAGGGGAGGGGAGGGGAGGGGAGGGGAGGGGAGGGGAGGAGAGGGGAGGGGAGGGGAGGGGAGGGGAGGGGAGGGGAGGGAAAGTTCACTTAAGGAGGAAGAGGAGGAGGAGTAGGACTGAAGGAGGAGGACAAAGATCATAGAGGAGGAAGAGGAGGATGAAATAGATTGTGGAAAGAGGAGGATAAAGATTATAGTAGAAGAAGATAGAGAAAGATGACTGATGGAGGAAGAAGAGAGGGCGAGGAGAAGATGACTGAAGGAGAAGAATATGGAGGACAAAGATCATGGAGGAGGAAGCGAAGGAGGAGGAAGAAGAAGATCATAGGTGTAGGAAGAGGATGATGATAAAGAGGAATGAAGAAAGAGGACGAGGAGGAGAAGGATAAAGATGTTTGTAGGAGGAAGAGGAGGAGAAGAATTGGATGAAGGGAAGAAGGAGAAAGATGATTGAAGGATGAGAAATTGTGAAAGGAGTCCAGGTAGGAGGAAGTTGATTGGAAAATTTTATTTGAACGACAAAGTAGTGCAGCGTATACGTCGCCGGCTGTCGGTTGAGAAGAGGAGGAGGAGGAGGAGGAGGAGGAGGAGGAGGAGGAGGAGGAGGAGGAGGAGGAAGAGGAGGAGGAGGAGGAGGAGGAGGAGGGAGAGGAGGAGAAGAAGAAGGGAGCGAGAGAGAGGAAGAATGGTGGGGACAGAGAGACGAAGACTAGGAGTGGCAGGGGGAGGAGGAGGAAGTTAAGGGGGAAATGAGAGGAAATGAAGGAGGAGGAGAAAGATGGTAGATAGATAGATAGATAGATAGATAGATAGATATAGATTGATATAGATATAGATAGATAGATAGATAGATAGATAGATTGATATAGATAGATAGATATAGATAGATAGATAGATAGATAGATAGATAGATAGATAGATAGATAGATAGATAGATAGATAGATAGATAGATAGATAGATAGATAGATAGATAGATAGATAGATAGATAGATAGATAGATAGATAGATAGATAGATAGATAGATAAAGAGAGAGAGAGAGAGAGAGAGAGAGAGAGAGAGAGAGAGAGAGAGAGAGAGAGAGAGAGAGAGAGAGAGAGAGAGAGAGAGAGAGAGAGAGAGAGAGAGAGAGGGAGGGGGTGAGAGAGGGAGTGAGGGAGGGAGAAAGAGGGGGAGAAATAAAGAGAGAGAAAGGAGGAATATTCGCAGTGATTTCAATCTCCGTACTTAAAAACACACATACACTCACACACAGAGTCGGGATTTCTGTCACATGCATGTAGATGGAAAACAAACACAAAACAAAACACCAAAACATAAACAACCCAAAATACACAGTTGCACTCACAGCCCAAGGCTGCAAAAGCCAAGCTGACACACGAAAATTTCACAACACCAAAATCTTGGGCACTGTGACAAAGCAATACAAATTCTGTCAGCAACACTCCATCGTAATCAATTCCGTTCAGTAGAGTAAAGTTGAAACGAACACATGCAAGCATAAATGTATCACGTACACACACACACACGTTTACATGCACACGCGCACACACGTACACAAAGTAAATACGTACACATCTACACTTATATACATATTTAGTTAATGAAGTGTATTTCAACCTGTTAGATTAAACAATCAAACAATTCATAAGATTTTTTCTAGAATAATGTTTCGCACGTGACTTGGTGACGTAGAATACAAACTATATAATGTTCTGAACTGTTCTTCTCTGTTTTGCATCCAAGTGGAACAATAAAAACAACAGGCACAAGAGCAAGAACAGCAATAACAAATAATCAACAACCACAATGAAAATAACTACAACCAAATCAACAACTACTTTAAGCCCGTATGGAGTACTGAGAGCAAATATTTTATGCAGTTAACATTTTGGAGTTTTTTGGGGTACTCCTATGGACCAGAGTCACATAGGACTCTTGTGTAACTGGAGGCGAATATCCAATCCATTATTTCTTCATTCTACTCCCCTCCTTAGCTTTCTCTTTTACCAACTCTATGACTCCATCTCAATAGTACAATATTGTCCCCAGAGATTGAAGCATTAGTTATTCCTAATAAAATATTGATAAACAAAAAACACAACAATAAGCACCACTAAAAACACCACGTCAATCATCCAAACAACGAAAATAACAACTACAGTAAAAACAAGAGTAATATCAATGATAAACACCATGAAGTGTGATGTTACATGTTATGCCCGTAGTCCAGAGAATGCAGTGCCATAACATATTAAGCCACTAAGCAATTACCTAAGACTTGTGTCACCATCCTTGCTCCTTATGTTCGGGCATTCTTGAAAACAAGGCTACCTGAAGTTGTGTAGCCTTATCTAAATAGCAAAGTTCGTGTTATAATATATTTGCTTTTAGGAGAAGTAATTTAAACTCGCATTCAAGATGCTTTTTTTAGCAGCCGCAGGGAAAGGCAAAAATTCAAACACACACACACACACACACACACACACACACACACACACACACACACACACACACACACACACACACACACACACACACACACACACACACACACACACACACACACACACACACACACACACACACACACACACACACACACACACACACACACACACACACACACACACACACACACACACACACACACACACACACACACACACACACACACACACACACACACACACACACAACGACGGTTCGGGTTCGAATTCCGCCTAGAACTGAAATACTTTCAGTATCGCTGCGCTGCTAGTCGTTACTCCAGTTCTCGTGGGCTGGCAGTTGGGGGTCTGTGTGCGTGTGGTCACAGCACTACCCATAGATCGGTCATATATGAGCTTTGAGCTCTCTTTCGGGAGGGAAATAGCTGTCGATCACGAGTCTAACACGTGATTGTAGTAGAGAGTTGATAGTGGAAATGTGTCTAGAGAGGTGATGATAGCAAATGCAGTGTTTAGGAAGAAAGTCAAGCATAAGTACACATGGGAGATGGTGGTGGATGGAAAGGTGCGTTAATGGGCCGTATAATGGTAACCAGGAGAATAGTAGGAAGAGTTAAGGATGTACATGTTCTAAGGGGAGGGAGAGGTGGAATATCAAATAATTTTTTGGTGGAAGGTAAGTTGAGAGTGGAGGATAGATGGAAAAAGAGGAAAAGGAGAAAAGGTAGGGAGGTGCTTAAAGTGAACTACTTAAACGAGAAAGAAAAGGAGAAGGAGTACAAGAAGAAGCTGAGAGAGGAGTGGGAGGGAGTGAAGGATAGAGTAGAACTAGGAGTGGAGGAGGAATGCGGGTGGTTCAAGGATGGAGTCACGAGGTGTTGAAAGATGGTGTGTGGAACAAGGAGGAGGGGACAAAATAGAAGGAAGGGTATGAGTAAGCCAAACAGGTTGTAGAAGAGAAGAAGCGATCATTCACAGATTGGTTACAAAATAGGACGAAAGAATTATGAGACGTACAAAGAAAAGAAAAGAGAAGTTAAGCACAAGATAAATGAGGCAAAAAAAAAAAAGAGCAGATGTGTTATGGGGTAAGAGTGTCAGAAAATTTGAAAGTAACGAAAAGATGTTTTGGAAACAAATTAAGACAGAAAGAGGAAGCGAATCAAGTAGAGAAGAAAAAGTAAAAGGTGTAGATAGAGAGATGATAATGGAAGAGAAGGCAGTAAGAGGAAGATGGGCAGAGTATTTTAGGAAGTTGCTAAATATGAAGGAGGATAGGGAGGTAAAGGTAGTTACAATGGGAAGCGCTAAGAAAATGACAGTGATGAGTGAGGAAAATGGAGGAGAAATAAAGAAAGATGAAGTGAAGGCAGTTGTTAAGAGGATGAGAGCAGGTAAAGCAACTCGGTTGGATGGGTATCATGCAGGATGTAAAAAAAAAAGAAAAAAAAAAGAGGTACAATGATAGTGGACCCGATGGTGAGGTTATGTAATGTTTGTTTAAGAAAGGGCAGAGTGCCGGAGGACTGGAGGATTGTCTGTATAGTTCCACTTTACACGGGAAAAGGGGACAAGTGTGAGTATAGCAGTTTCAGAAGGATCAGTTTGTTAAATGTAATTGGGAAGGCTTATGGGATGGCTTTGATTGAGAGGATTAGGAGAGGAACAGAGGGAGTAATTGGTGAGGAACAGTGTGGGTCTAGGACAGGTAGGGATTGTGTGGATCAGACTTTTTGGTAAGACAGATGTGTGAGAAAACTCTAGGAAAAGGTAAATATGTTTTTTTGGTCTTTATTGATTGTGAAAATGTTTATGACAGGGTAGACAGGAAGGCACTGTGGGAGGTTTTGCATGTATAGGATAGGAGGAAAGGTTTTAAAAGCAATCAAGAACTTTTACGGGAGTAGTAGAGCTTATTTTAGGATTAAAAATGGAGAGAGTGAGCGGTTTGAGGTATAAGTGGGACTTCCCCAGGAGAGTGTTATGTCGTTTTGGTTGTTAATTTTACACATGGATGGGGTTGTGCGAGAAGTAAATACAAAGGCAATGGGTCGGGGATTTAAGATGATTAAAGAAAATGGAAAAAGGTGGGCGATAAGCCAGTTATTGTTTGATGACGACACTGCATTTGTAGCAGGATGAGAGGAGGGATTGAGGAAGTTAATGACAGAGTTTGGGAAGGTGTGCGAAAGAAGTAAGTTGAAGATAAATGTGGGTAAAAGTAATGTGATGAGATGTACATGGGGAGAAAGTGGCAGCAGAGTGGAAGTGAGTATTAAGAGAGAGACACTGAAGGTGGATAGTTTTAGATTCTTGGGTGTGAATGTGGTGGGAAAAGGAGTAAAGATGGAGGTAGAATGTAGATTGAGAGAAGCAAGTAATTGCTTTGGAGGTCAAAAAGTGTAATGAGAAATAGATATTTGGGAATGGATGCTAAGAAAAGATTGTATGAAGGAGTGATTGTGCCGACAGCACTGCATGGGCCAGAAACATGGAACATATGAGAGGATGAGTTTGAATGTGTTTGAGATGAGGTATCTGAGAAGTATGATAGGGGTTACTAGGCTGAATAGTGTGAGAAACGAGGAGGTGAGGAGGAGAACGGGGGTGGAAAGGGAGTTGAGAGATAGGGTTGATGAAAGAATATTGGGATGGTTTGGACATATGAGGTAGAAGGAGTGAACATAAGGGGGCGACCTAGGATGAGATGAATGGATGGGATAAAAGGGTTATTGGGAAAGAGGGGAATATCTGTTGAGGAGGGAAAGGAGAGGACAGAAGATAGGGGTGAATGAAGAATGGTTGTGTATGGATAATGCTGTGATGCATGAAAGGGAGTGGGTGGGGAATGGGGGTGAGGGAGCATGTGTAAAAAATAAATTAACGCAGACCGAAGGAGTTTCTCCCCGTCTTCTCCATTTCTGCATGAGGGGACGGAGAGGCGGGTCGCCGATTTAATGAAGCGGCTTTGCTGTGGATGTGCTGTGTCTTACGAGACTGCGTCTGACTCAGGGCAGTAGGCGAGATGCAGGGATGACCCGTCATCTAGGAGGAGCTGAGACAAGAGGGAGGGAGGGGGATGGATGGAAGCGGAGTATGTGGAGAAGGAATGGGTGGGAGTGGATTTTATACTTTTTTTTTTCTGCCTCCCTTGTAATGGGAATAAAGCCTTTGGTACATGTACGTATGTATTATTATTATTTATTTATTATTTTATCTATTCATTTACTTATCTACTTATTTATTCATTTTTATTTTTTATTTATTTATTTATTTATATTTTCTTTATTTATTTTATTCTATTTATTCATTTTATTCGATTTATTTGTTTATTTATTTATTTATTTATTTATTCATTTATTATTTTTTTATTCATTTATTTATTTATCTATTTATTTATTTTTTCATTTATTCATTTTTATTTATTTATTTATTTATCTATTTTTTATTTATTTATTTATTTATTTATTTATTTTTTCTAAAAAAAAATTAGAGAGAGTCCACTGTAGAGCTGAAGTTCCATTGCTATTTCGGAGTTGTCTGAAGCTCTATCGTTACACAAGGTTTTACGAACACTATTGTGTTTCTGTGGAACGAGATGAAATGGAACGAAATGTATGACACAGTTATATTTGGCACTCCGTGTGGTGCTCTCAAATATCAACACAAAAATCAATATCAAGTTCCTGTTCACACAAGCAGTTTCAACCGCGAGGAAACCATTGCGGTACCACATAGTCAAGAAAAAAATGCGCGGTTGTGTGTGAACAACTCCATTGACTTACATTGTAATTGAATAACTGCGGTTCAAACAAAACTTCATCTTGATGAAATTGTGTGATGGTAAATAAAATTATACAAAACGTATATCTTTATGATTAAAGATTGATTTATCTATTTATTTTCTATTTATTTATTCATTATTTTATTCATCAATTTATTTATGTCTTTTATTTTATTTTATTTCTTTTTGTCGTATTCTATTTTTCATTTCTTTTTTATCTTTCGGATTATTGATATCAATCTAAATATTCCTGAAAAAAAAAAATGTAATGTCAATAATTATTCATAAGTCAGTATTTCTGAAAAGGTTTTTTAGATAGATTTAATTAGTATTGATACAACAACAAGAGTTTTTTTTTTTATTTGAGGTAGCTACCCACCATCGCTAGCATCTTTAGTAACATGTAGACGACTGTGTGTTACTAACAAGATACGATTTGGTAAACGTCGTCTGTGGCTTAAGGGAAACTAGATAAGAACGTAAGGCACAAGAACTTTGCATGGAGACTCACAATAATGTAAGAATTATTTTGTTGATTTATGATCTTGGACAAGTAGAGGGTGCTGCGGTGTATGATGATATGATCGTGGTGAATTTGTGATGATGATGAGTTAGTGAGGATGGTGAATTTGTGGTGGTAATGAATTTGTGATTGTGGTGAGTTTGTGGTTCAGGTGAGGTTGTGGTGGTAGTGTGCTTGTGGTAGTGAGTTTATGGTGGTGAGTTGGTAGTGGTGAGTTTCTGGGGATGGTGAGTTTGTGGTGGTGATGACTTTGTGGTGGTGGCAATTTTGTGATAATGGTGATGAGTTTGTGGTGATGGTAATGAGTTTGTGATCCTGGTGACGTGTTTGTGGTGGGGTGGTGAGTTTGTTGTAGTGGTGACTTTGTGGTGATGGCAATTTTGTGGTGATGGTAATGAGTTTGTGATGTTGGTGACGTGTTTGTGGTGGGGGTGGTGATTTTGTGGTGGTGGTGACTTTGTGGTGATAGTAATTTTGTGATGATGGTGATGAGTTTGTGGTGATGGTAATGATTTTGTAATGCTGGTGACGTGTTTGTGGTAGGGGTCGTGAGTTTGTGGTGGCGATGATTTTGTGGTGATGGTAACTTTGTGGTAATGGTGATGAGTTTGTGGTGATGGTAATGAGTTTGTGATGTTGGTGACGTGTTTGTGATATTGGTGACGTGTTTGTGGTGGCGATGATTTTGTGGTGATGGTAACTTTGTGGTAATGGTGATGAGTTTGTGGTGATGGTAATGAGTTTGTGATGTTGGTGACGTGTTTGTGATATTGGTGACGTGTTTGTGGTGGTGGAAAACAAACACTGATGACACGTAGTTTGGAGAAGTGGTTAGATATTGTCGTGACAGAATAACACATTTGATAAATCACTGAAGAAAGAAAAATGAGAGATTATTGTTGGAAAGTAATTTATCTTCTGACAAAATAAAAAGCAGCGGGTTTTGTTGTCATCTTCTTTAGGTAGTACACCAGACATCATACTATGGCTGGAAACAATACTAAATGATTTTCAAAATAAAATAAAATTTCCACTGTAGTAGGAAGAAGAAAAAGAGGAGGAGGAGAATGTGGAGGAATGTGAGGAGGAAGATAAAAATTATGGGAATGAAGAAGAGAAGGAACAGGCAAGGAACAAAAGGAGGAGGAGGAGAGGGAGGAGGAGGAAGAGGAGGAAGAGGAGGAGAAGGAGGAGGAGGAGGAGGAGGAGGAGGTGAAGAAGGAACAAGGGGATTTCACGGATGTGGAATAGACGATCAAATGTTAAGAATATAGTTGATAGACCGAGGTACGATATCCACGGGTACAAATGAACAAAAATTATCAGACTGATGTATGACTTTGTAGGAAATTTATAATATCTCGTTTATTGTATTGGAATACATAATCCCAGTTGGACGTGGTAGGTTGCTCTGAGGAGCAAACTGGATCGCCTTTCGTGCAGATTCTATCACGTCAGCTTGGGAGACATGGAGGCGTGGGGAAAGAAGTGGCGTGTAGCGTGTAACACGTGATGTGTTTATCATGCTAAGGTGCAGCAGGATATCATGCACTCAACTTCGATGTCATGCAATGAGAAAGGTTTTCACAGAGTAAATGCAGCTGAAATGGTATCATCCACAGAAAGTGATTATGCAGAGGATTTCCTCTTTATTAATCCAAGTACTGTTATTATTAACTCTACAAAATTTAAGTGCATAATGTACAACTTTTGTGTGTGTGTATGTGTGTGTGTGTGTGTGTGTGTGTGTGTGTGTGTGTGTGTGTGTGTGTGTGTGTGTGTGTGTGTGTGTGTGTGTGTGTGTGTGTGTGTGTGTGTGTGTGTGTGTGTGTGTGTGTGCGTGTTAAAAAGATCCATTAAGAATATAATCGCAATAGACAAAATTATGCTTATAATGATAATATCAATAACAACAACAGCAACAGCAACAACAACAATAATAATAATGATAATGATAATAATAGTAACAACAATAATGATAATAATAATAACAACAATAATGATAATAATAATAATAACAACAATAATGATAATAATAATAATAACAGCAATAATGATAATGATAATTATAATAACAACAATGATAATAATAATAATACATACATACATATACCAAGGCCTCTTCCCCCTTCTCCAAGGGAGGTAGCCAAAAAGGGAAAGGCACAAAAACACTCCCACCCACCTCATCCCCAAACACACTCCACACCCCTCCCACCCTCCCTCCCATCTGAGCACCTCCCGGATGACGGGTCATCCCTGCACCCTGCCCACCGCCCTGGGTCAGAAGCAGTGTCGCAAGACACAGCACATCCACAGCAAGGCCGCTTCATTTAATCGGCGACCCCCCCTCTCCGTCCCCCCTTGCATATAAGGAGAGGACGGGGAGAAATCCCTTCGGGCTGCGTCAAAATTTACTCACACAACACATACTACCCCCACCCCCACCCCCCCGCCCATTCCTCCTCATGCAAGCACAACATCATCCATATACAACCATTCTCCACTCACCTCTGTCTTCCGTCCTTTCCCTTCCTTCCTCAACAGACATTCCCCCTCTTCTTCCCCAAAGCCCCCTTCACCCCATCCATCCATCCACCTCATCCTAGGACGTCCCCTCATGTTCACTCCCTCCACATCTGCCTTCCATACCTCTTTTACTAGTCTTTCTTCACTCATTCTTTCCATGTGTCCAAACCATCCTAATATTCTTTCATCATTCATCAACCCTATCTCCCAAATCCTTTTTCACCCCTGTTCTCCTCCTCACCTCCTCATTTCTCACTCTATCCAGCCTAGTAATCCCCACCATACTTCTCAGACACCTCATCTCAAACACATTCAAACTCCTTCTCTCTCTTCTTCTCTTTTGTTCCACGTTTCCACGTTTCTGCCCCATACAGTGCTGTTGGCACAATCACTCCTTCATACAGTCTCCTCTTAGCATCCATTCCCAAATGTCTATTCCTCATTACACTCTTTAATCCACCAAGGCATTTACTCGCCTCTCTCAATCTACATTCTACCTCCACCTTCACTCCACCTTTTCCTGCTACACTTGCACCCAAGTATCTAAAACTATCCACTTCCTCCAGTCGCTCTCCCTTAATGTTCACTTCCAGTCTACTGCCACTTTCACCCCTTGTACATCTCATCACCTTACTTTTACCCACATTTATCTTTAGCTTTCTTCTATCACATACTCTCCCAAACTCTGCCACCAGCTTCCTCAATCCCTCCTCTGACCCTGCCACAAGCGCAGTGTCGTCCGCAAACAACAGCTGGCTCACCTCCCACTTTTCTCCATTTTCTTTAACCATCTCCAATCCCTGACCCACTACCCTAGCATTCACCTCTCGCACCACCCCATCCATGTATAAGTTGAACAGCCAGGGCGACATAACGCATCCTTGACGAAGTCCCACCTTTACTTCAAACCACTGACTCACTCTCTCCATTTCTAATCCTGACACAAGCTCTACTACTCTCATAAAAACTCTTGACAGCTCCCAGAAGCTTTCCTCCTATCCCATAAATCTGCATAACCTCCCACAGTGCCTTTCTGTCTACCCTATCATAAGCCTTTTCCAGATCCATAAAAGCCCAAAAAACATCCTTCCCCTTTCCTATAGCTTTCTCACATATCTGTCTTACCACAAAGATCTGATCTACACAACCTCTACCTGTCCTAAATCCCCACTGTTCCTCACCAATTACTCCTTCTGTTCCTCTCCTAATCCTCTCAATTAAGATCCTCCCATAAGCCTTCCCTACTACACTTAACAGGCTAATCCCTCTGAAACTACTACATTCACACTTGTCCCCTTTTCCCTTGTAAAGAGGAACTATACAGGCACTTCTCCAGTCCTCCGGTACTCTACCCTCTCTCCAGCAAACATTAAATAACCTCACCAACCAGTCCACCATCACTGAACCTCCCTTTTTTAGACATAACTGCATGGCATCCATCCAGACCAGGTGCCTTACCTGCTTTCATCATCTTTACAACTGCCTTCACCTCATCCTTCCTTATTTCTCCTCCATTCTCCTCACTCATCACTCTCACTCTCATTTTCTTCGCATTTCCCACTGCAGCTATCTTTCCTTCCCTATCCTCCTTCACATTTAGCAACTCCCTAAAATATTCTGCCCATCTTCCCCTTACTGCCATCTCTTCCATTATCATCTCTCCATCTGTACCCCTTACCTTTTCTTCTCTACTTGATTCGCCTCCTCTTCCTCTCTTAATTTCTTTCCAAAACATCTTTTTATTACTTTCAAAATTTTCTGTCATACTCCTACCCCATTTCACATCTGCTCTCCTCTTTGCCTCCTTTACCTTTTGCTTTACTTCTCTTTTCTTTTCTTTGTACGTCTCATATGACTCCCCCGTCCTCTTTTGTAACCAATCTGTGAATGCTCGCTTCTTCTCTTCTACAACCTTCTTTGTTTCCTCATCCCACCATTCACTACCCTTTCTTCTATTTCCCCCTGTCCTTCTTGTTCCACACACCATCCTTGCACACTTTAAGACTCCCTCCTTGAACCATCCCCATTCCTCCTCCACCCCCATCTCTGCTCCATCCTTTACTCCCTCCCGTCTGGGGTATTGGCTGCTTGTTATTGTGGCAAAGTAGCATGCAGTCGATACTTTAGGGTCTATATGGGGCGCCCCTACGGACCAGAGCCACACATCATTTTGTCTATGATAGAAGAAATTCTGTCATAGAGAAATGATGACACTTTTATACTACGACTGTCCCTCCGTTATGCTGTCCCCCAACCCCTTGTTGCTGTCCTGTACCATTTCTCTGAGTATTCTCTTTCTGTGATGGGGGAATTCCCTGTGGTGGGGGAAAAGAATACTGCCACCAAGTATCCCACTTGGATCGTAAGAGGCGAGAAGAAAGGGACGGGGAGAGGGACTAGGCATCCTTCTCCCTGTAGCCCCACGGGGCATATATCCTAGAAAGAAAAGTGAAGGCATAAGGGGTGCTGGAGGGCCTCGGGCCAGCACCCTAAGGTTTGGGTCTTTTAATGTGCGTGGATGTGGTA
>NC_134782.1:55696145-55698645 GCF_046742065.1 Oratosquilla oratoria
TATATATATACATATATATATATAATATATATATATATATATATATATATATGTATACATATTATATATATATATATACATATATATATGTATATATATTTATTAATATACATATATAAATATATATATATATATATACATTTATATATGTATATGTATATATATATGTATATATATATATATATATATATATATGTATATATATATATATTGGAAAACAGCAAACACCAGATTCACTTGAAGGGTTTATTTGCCCGACGTTTCGATTCCCGTCCAGGAATCGTCTTCAGGGGGTATAACAGTTACAAGAATGTGAACTCCTTATGAATCGCTGAAATGGTAAACCTGGGAAAGGTTCACCCTTGCAGTCAATTGTACAACGCATACAATACAAAAATAAAATAAAATAAAATAACATACAATAAAAATAATAAAATACATTACAATTTTGAACATAAAACAAACAAAGAAAAAGTGACCATAGGTGACACATAGTAAACAACAACAGGACAACGAGTAAATAGAAGTGCACCAAATGTCCGCACTGAAGAATCAGGAACAAACGACTAAATTAAAAAAACAAAAATGCACTACAAAATACAAATAGAAATAAAATGCATGGCTGTGAACAAAAACAAAACAAAAGTGGCAAAAAGACTCTAGCGTGACACAACGTGAATACTTCAGAACATACAATAAGGACCAAATGTCCGGAACGAAATGTCAGGGGGGGGGGGGGGTAAACGGCTAAATTACAGCCAAACAAGTAAAACCAAACAAAATACAAAGAGTAAATGGCAGTGTGACAAAAAACATCAAAACGAAACCCAAAAGTAAAGGCAGAACATAATTCAAAGACGTAAAAGAAAGAAGGTGGACCAAATGTCCGCCGAAGAAGGAAGTGGTGGACAAGCGGAAAAAGGGGGGCTCAATAACAAATGACTACATTACAAGCAGACAAATAAAAGCAAAGAAGAATGAACGTAGAAAAAAGGGAAGCAAACTACAAATGTAAAGTCACGGGAAGGGTGGGGGGAGTCGAAGAGGTGCATTGGGAGATCGCTTACGAGAAAGGAAGTCAGCCAAAAGCCAACTGGTGAACAAAAGACAGGTCGAAAAGAAGCAACGGAGAAAAGAAAACAGGACAGAGGAATTAGCCTGTGTTACTCCTCGTGCCTAGATAAATAGGGTTGAGGTCAATGCACCTGTTTATGCAGTTGCTCTTAGTTTCCCATGCTTCGAGGAAAAGTCTTTTCTTTTTATTATTTTCTTTATGTAGAGTTGTAGCTCCATCCCAATCAATCATGTGTTGGTGTTCTGTAGTGTGTTTGTACAGGGCCGATTTCGGATCTTCTCGTCTAACTGCACGTTGGTGTTCCTGTACTCTAGTGGACAGTTTCTTTTGTGTTTCTCCTACGTAAACCGTGTCACAGTCCGTGCAGCTTATTTGGTAAACTACACCGGCCTGTTGAGTAGGTTCTTCGGTGTCTTTTACTTTGGTGAGATTTCTGTGTAAGGTGTTGCGGGGTTTGTGTGCTACTTGTATTCCTTTGTCACGTAAGACTCTAGCAGTGACCTCTGAAGCTCCTTTGATGTAGGGGATAGTGACTCTAGGCGTGATATGTGGTCTCTGTTGTGGGGTCTCGGTGGGTCGTGCTTTTGTCCATTTCCGTATGGTACTGCTGGAATAGCCGTTGTTCCGGAAGACCTGTAAAAGGTGTTTTCTTTCGGCCTTCTTGGATTCCACAGAAGAACAGACTTTATCAGCTCTGTTCCATAAAGTCCTGATGACACTCCTTTTGTGGCAATCTGGATGGTAGCTATCAAAGTCCAACAGTCTATCAGTGTGGGTGGGCTTTCTGTAGACACTTGTCCCAAGGGTGTCACCTTCACGCTTGACGCAGACGTCCAGGAACGGCAGTTGGAAATCTTTCTCCAGTTCCATTGTGAATTGAATGGCCGGTTCAACACTGTTGATGTAACTGAAGAAAGGCTCCACGTCCTTGCTGTCCAAAATGGCGAACACATCATCAACGTATCTAGTCCATAGTTTTAGCGAAGTAGGTGCAGCACTTAGAAGTTGAGCTTCCAGTCTTTGCATCACTACTTCAGCCACCACAACTGAAATAGGCGATCCCATCGGTGTGCCCTTACGCTGGTGGTAGGTGTGATCCCTGAAGCGGAAATAAGTGGAGTCAAGGCACAGGGATATGAGTCTCATGAGTTCTGACACGGAAAGTTTCTGGTTATCCAAGAATCCCCGGTTGTCCTCCATGGCCGACTTCAGCGCACTTTTGGCCAAATCTCGTGGGATGGACGTAAACATGGACTGAACATCAAAGGAAACCAAGACATCCCCCCTCCTTAAGTTAAGTCCTTTGATTCTTTCAATGAAGTCAGCTGAATTCTGAAGCATATGTGGTGAATCAGTCACTAGAGGTCTGAGAAGTTTAGCCAAGTACGAAGCAAGATGGTATGCACGGACTGTGACACGGTTTAC
>NC_134782.1:55718645-55726145 GCF_046742065.1 Oratosquilla oratoria
TCAAAGTGCTTCACTGGACTCATGAGTTCCTTCTTCTCTATCGCCAGGTAATTTCGTTCCTCCGAGAAAGGCGCTGAACCATTCGTGACAATAACATCCTTCAGAGATTTTTCGTCTGTAGAAGGACAGACGATTTCATTCATCTTTGGGGGAAGGTAGACCCTAAGTCTGAAGGGATTCCCTCTCGACCGAGACCCCAAAATCTCTCTCTTCATTCACACAGAACCTCCAGGAATCCCTCCGTGCTGCCGCCTCACGGTTGGAAGAAAAGATGTGGACTATAATCATCGGTTGTCACCGTCGCGTCCTGCTTCCATCTTCCTTCCTCGAAACTTTATATTTATCTTAATTTTTTTTTAGGGGGGGGCTCTGGTCTCAAACCTCTGGTCTCCAGCCTCTGGTCTCGAGCTTCTGGCCTCGAGTATCTGGCCTTGACCCGCTAGCCTCGAGTCTCTGAACCAGAGCGTCTGACCTTCAGATTCTGACCTCGAGAATCTGGCCTCTAGCCACTAGAATCTGTCCTCGAGAATTTGGCCTCGATTCAGTTCTACACCCTCGCGTCTCGAGACCACTTCACCCTTCATCCTCAAGTCTTTGATCTCGAAGAAGTCTTCGATATTAATCTGAAACTATTTGTCTTCCCTGACCTCGATTCTTTTGTCCTCGTTTTGGGGAGTCTTCCTTTGCCGTCATAGCCCGGAGACTCTTTGGCCTCGTCTCCCCCTCTTCCCCCTTCCCCCCTTCCCCCTCCCCCCTTCCCCCCTTCCCCCTCCCCGCCTGTGTCAACATCCTCCCTATTTTTCCGTCTTTCACCGCGTCTCAAAAGCCTTCCGCGGACTTCTTCAACGGAAAATTCCATCTCTCTGTCTCTGTTTATGCCTCCACGAGATGTGTATCTCCGTTCCATCTCTGTCTTTGCCTTAGTTTCTTCTTGTGTTTCCCGTAAGTCTCTCTCTCTCTCTCCCTGTTTTCTATCTCTACTGCATCTGTATTCAATCTCTATTTCATATGTATCTTTCGTTTCTGTCATATCTCTATTTCTTCTCTTTTTCATATCAACATATCTGCCTCCATCGCTATCACTATTTTTCTATATCTATTTTCATCCATCTCCATTTTACTCACTATCTCTACCAGATGCCATTTACTTCCCTTTATTTTGACGTCTTGCTTTTAGCCTAATGAAATCGCATGGCGGCAGACAGAAGTGAAAATCTAGGGTAACAAAATTCATATATATATATATATATATATATATATATATATATATATATATATACATATATATATATATATATATATATATATATATATATATATATGTATATATATATTGGGAAAGGGTTCCAATTGAGGAACTTTATCATCCAGCTTTTCATTCTCATAACCCGCATTACAGTTTTTATTCTGGCTAAACCATTTCCTCCACACATGACCACGAAGAACCCATGACTGGTTTCTGTAAAAATGCCAGCTGCTTGGTTTGTCCCCAACAGAATTATAATCCTGGAACTCCCTCAATATGTTAACTTTCTCGATACATCTTAGTGTCACATTTCTTAAGATTTTTTCAGTATATCTCCTTAGTACAGTGAGCTCTCTCTCTCTCTCTCTCTCTCTCTCTCTCTCTCTCTCTCTCTCTCTCTCTCTCTCTCTCTCTCTCTCTCTCTCTCTCTCTCTCTCTCTTTCTCTCTCTCTCTCTTTTATATTGTTGACTTTCTTAGTGATTCATCTTAATCTCGTTCTTCTTCAAGCCTTCATGTCATCCCCGTCCTAACTGGGTTTCCCGTCTTCTGTTGTTTCTTTCCCCCCCTTTGATCTCTCTCTCCCTCAAACTTTTTATTCTTCTTCTTCTTCCCCTTTCGCTTCTCAATTTTACACTTTCTTTGCCTTCTCGCCATCTTTTAGTCGTTTCGTTTTCTTTCTCTTTTTCTTTTTCGTTTTTCGTTTTCGTTTTCGTTTTGATTTCGGTTTTAGTTTTGGTTTTGGTTTTGGTCTTCATCTTGGTTTGGTTTTTGGTTTTGGTTTTGGTTTTGGTTTTGGTTTTGGTTTTGGTTTTGGTTTTTTGTTTTTGTTTTGGTTTTGGTTTTGGTTTTGTTTTTGTTTTTGTTTTTGTTTTTGTTTTTGTTTTGATTTTGGTTTTGGTTTTGGTTTTGGTTTTGGTTTTGGTTTTGGTTTTGGTTTTTGGTTTTGGTTTTGGTTTTGGTTTTGGTTTTGGTTTTGGTTTTGGTTTTGGTTTTGGTTTTGGTTTTGGTTTTGGTTTTGGTTTTGGTTTTGGTTTTGGTTTTGGTTTTGGTTTTGGTTTTGGTTTTGGTTTTGGTTTTGGTCTTGGTTCTGGTTTTGATTTTGAATTTCGTTTTGAATTTTATTTTGGTTTTCCGTTTTGGTTTTCTTTTTTTTCTTTTTTTTCTTTTTTTTCAATTTATATTTTCCTTTTTTCTTTTGTTAATTTTTTTCCTTCGTTTGGGACAATTCCCCCTTTTTTTTTTGTTGCAGACTACATGAAGTTTCTTTTCTTCTATTTCCTTCCGAAACACCTGATTGTCCATAAAGATAGAAACACTAGTAACCTACAATCTATACTTCACTTTGACCACTAACAACTGCATACATTCTTGGTAGGTCTATTTTTCTATGTATTGATAATTCCTATATCGTCATTTTAGTTGTTATTGATTTGTTATTGTTTTGTGTATTGGGTAGAATGTAATTGGGTTCAATGAATCTTACATTTTTTAAGGCTTTTTTTTTGTTAAGGCTTTTTTCTATCGTTCTTCAGCAGTTTTGAAATTTGACATTTCTTTTTCTTTTCAAAGATGTTTACTTCCGTTCATCCCTTATAATCTCAACAAACAAACTTCGAAAAAAAAATCTTTCCTTTCTTCAGAATTTTCATTTTTTTTTTTTTTACTATGTTTAATGTCGCAAACTCTCCATTCAAAGAGTGCAGAACAGTGCTTCCTTCCGGAAGTCTTTATGGAATTTTTAAATTTAGAGTAGTTTACACTTACTGCAAGCTCGCTGGATAGTAGAGCCACCAGGTGATTACATTGAGCTATTTTTCTTCTGACTGTTGGACCAGGTTTGCAGTTTTCGGAAAGGAATCTGATATGCTTGAGGAAAATGATTTTCCTTCAGCATAATATCAAATGACATTCTACGCAAATTGTCGAGGAAACAAAATAATTTGCAATAGTGATTTTGCGCCGGAAAAAATGTTGGAGGTGGGTAGTGCCACCGATCACCTGGAGGTTGGTGGAAAAATACTCCAGTGATAACGGCCTAAGTAGCAACGCTCTAACTCAATAATTATACACATTATAGTCCTAGTCTCATCTGAGCACCTCCTGGATGACGGGTCATCCCTGCACCCTGCCCACCGCCCTGGGTCAGAAGCAGTGTCGCAAGACACAGTACATCCACAGCAAGGCCGCTTCATTTAATCGGCGACCCCCCCTCTCCGTCCCCCTTTGCATATAAGGCGAGGACGGGGAGAAATTCCTTCGGGCTGCGTCAAAATTTACTCACACATACTACCCCCCACCCCCCCACCCCGCCCATTCCTCCTCATGCAGTCACAACATCATCCATATACAACCATTCTCCACTCACCTCTGTCTTCCGTCCTCTCCCTTCCTTCCTCAACAGAGGTGCTCAGATGAGAGGGAGGGTGGGAGGGGTGTGGAGTGTATTTAGGGATGAAATGGGTGGGAGTGTTTTTATGCCTTTCCCTTTTTGGCTACCTCCCTTGGAAGGGGGAAAAAGCCTTGGTATATGTATGTATGTATGTATAGTCCTAGTAATAAAAATATGGTAGTAAACCAGCTTCAGAGGTGTTTTGTCTTCTTGCATTGTCTCTGAACCCCAAAGAGTTTTGCGGGGTCCACAAAAAGCGAAGATACAAGTCAAAACAAACGCTTGTTGGGTGGATGAAAGGTGCCTTTGCTGACTACATCCCTTCTTGTACAGTATACAGATATTATCATTATCATTAATATTGCTATTATCATTATTACTAATTTGTTCTCCAGACGTTCTTTACGAAGAGTTATGGTTATCCTATTTTTTTCCCCCTACATTTTCCTTTCCTTATCTTTCATTCACTCTGTCAGTCCATTTCATCTCCAACCCCCTCTCGTTACTTTTCTGTTAAATATATATATTCTCCATTTTGAATTTTTATCTGTCTTGATCTGGGTCACGTCTCTTCTCACCCCCCCACCTCCACCTCCACCTCCCCCAACCCCTTCTTCCGTCCTTCCTCAACCTTATTTCACTATATAGCGGTCAGGAACGTTATATCGGATCACAAAGATAACATTTTATCATCTATATTTTGATTGTCATATTTTATCGTTCAGCTTATTATATCGTTCAACTTAGAAAGTACCTTTGTCGTCAGAGATTAGCATGAGATTGTAAAAATGTTTTTATGAACTTTACAGGGCTTCTGTCCTTATTGAAGATCTCGTGTCGCAGTAGTCCGTAGAGGTATACTAGGCTAGCATGCTATTTCCTTTCGCTACTTGGTTTGAATAAAATTTACTTCAGTTACAATATTCTAGACTTCGACAAGAACATCTCAATAATGTGTCTAACATTTGCAACGGTTTAGTTTGCCATTCAACTCTTCATTATATGACGCAAGAGTAATTAGACATTCATTTGTAAATTTGAAAAACAAAAGATCCTAACCGAAGTCGTTTCTATTCAAGGTAGCAAAAGCAAGTAGCATGCTAGCGAGAAATGAATAGTATGCCGCCACCTTTATTTCAGCCCTCCCTTGATGCAATATATAGCAATAACAATGCATAAGGTCAGGAGACCTTCTGGTCCATAGCAAGGACGGATACAAAAAAACAACAACAAGCATTTAAATCAAACAAGACAGTATATATATATATATATATATATATATGTATATATATATATATATATATGTATATATATATATATATGTATATATATATACGTATATATACATATATATATATATATATGTGTGTGTGTGTGTGTGTGTGTGTGTGTGTGTGTGTGTGTGTGTGTGTGTGTGTGTGTGTGTGTGTATATGTGTGTGTATATATATATATATATATATATATATATATATATATATATATATATATATATATATATATATATATGACACACAGGAACCCACAGTCTGAGAAAGTAAACTTTGAATAAAGAAAAATCCTATATTTCGGCTATCAACTGTAGCCCTCTTCAGGAAAGTACATAGAGTAGAGTACAGAGTGGACTTATAAGCTACACCTGGTGTTTATTGTTTGCCCTGCAAAGATTGTGATTTGGTTTACTTGGGTCAAACCGGGAGAGACTTGAACACTAGATTGGCAGAACATAAAAGGTCAATTAGGTATGGGCAAGAAAACTCTGCTGTATTTCTTCATGTCAAAAATAAGAATCATTCTTTCGATTGGGGTAAGGCCAGATTAGTGTTCAAGTCCCACTGCGGTTTCAGGAGGAAAATAGTTGAATCAGCATTAATTGAGGAATGCCCTAATATTAATATTTCTAAAGGGCAGTGGACACCTGACATTATTTCACGCGCGGCAGTTAACAAGTTGGTACGGACATTACAACCTCCCCCTTTCCCTCCTCCGCCACCCCAGTTTGCCCCGCGCCTGAGTGAGGTCATCTGTCCACATCTCTTCCTCTCTGTAGCTTATAAGTCCACTCTGTACTCTACTCTATGTACTTTCCTGAAGAGGGCTACAGTTGATAGCCGAATTATAGGATTTTTCTTTATTCAAAGTTTACTTTCTCCGACTGTGGGTTCCTGTGTGTCATTTACAAATGTGCTACTACATTTCTGTTTAGAAATATATATATATATATTAAAAACTATAACACCTTATCTCAATTGATTTCTAAGATTAGGATCTGTATTAGATTCATTTACCTCGGGGGGAAATTTGTCTTAGTCATTGATTACGCGGTTGGAGAGATTGTTTCTACTTATCTCTAAGTCAAACGTAGGTTGTGAGAGACCGAGGCTATTATCACGGAAGCATTTGACCACCATTGTCATAATCTGTGGCTTTGAAATTCCAAACTCGATATAACAAATACACTGTCGATGTCATCCCACTTATAATGGTAAATTTAAAAAAAAAATTGAATGATATTGTAATGTGTAGCTCAATATTCACTTTAATTCCCTATACTGGTTGCAAATTTGGTTGCATAATTTGTTTTTATTGCAGGCCGCATTTGCTAATATATGGATTTTTTCAACTTGATGAGTGGTTGTATGTAACGTGTTCACTAATTAAGCTTAAAAATGTGCATTAGAATCAAATTTCGCGTATATGTACGAGTCTATGTATAACGTGTATATGGAAGAAACGTGTTTTTATCAGAAACATTTGCACATTTATGAAAACTTCATATGTTATGTTTGTAAATAAATGAGTTGGCTTGTCCCCACTCCTCTCTCCTCTCCTCTCCTCTCCTCTCCTCCTCTTCCTCTCAGCCTCACCTCCTCTCCTTCTTCCTTTTCCCTCCTCCACTTCCTTTATTCTTCTCTCCCCTCCTCTTTATTTTTTTCTCTCTTCTCCTCTTCCCTTCTTCCTCCTCTTCCTCCATTTTCTTTTCTCCTCCTCTTCTTTTTGGTTCTTGCATCTCTCTTTTCTATCTCCTCCCTCCTTTCACCTCTTTCCTCTCCTCTCTTTTGTCTTCTCTCCCTCTCCTCCCTCTTCCTTTCTCTCCCCTCCTCCCTCCCATCACTCTCTTTCCTCCTCTCTACTACTCTTCCTCGCCTACTCCCTCCTCTCCCCTATTCCATCCACTCCCCTACTCAATCCTCTCCTCTACTACATCCTCTCACCTACCCCATCCTCTCCTCTCCTCCCTCCTCTTCTTCCTCCTACCCATACCTCTCTTCCCTCCTCACAACTCCTTCCACCCCTACCTTCTTCCACATCCTCTCCCTTTCCTTATCTCTCTCCTCCCTTCTTTTCTCCCCTCATCTCTCCTCTTCCCTCCTCCCTCCACCCTCCGCCTCCCTTCTTCCACCTCTCCCCTCCTCCCTCCTTCCTCTCACAACGTCCTTCGTCTCACCTCCTCCAACCTCTCACCTCTCACCTCCTCCCTCCTCTCCTCTCCTCCCTCCCCTTATCCTTCCCTCACCTTTTATCCCCTCTCCCTCTTACCTCCTCCCTCCTCTCTCACCCTCTCTCCTCTCATCCCTTTCCTCTTATCACCACCTCCCTCTTATCACCTCTCCCCTCCTCCCTCCTCTCACCCCCCCTCCCTCCTCTATCCTCCCCTTCCCTTTCACTCTAAATAGGACGCTCAGCCAGAAGGCTGGGAATTCTTTTGATCTTTATTTTCCTACCCTTAGTACGTGTTTAGAAAAACAAAAACATAATCTTTATATCATCTCGTAATAAAAATGTTAACTTGACTCCAATTATAAGAAAATGAAACGTCAATCACAAATGAGATTTTTTATATGTATGCATACACAAATAGTCA
>NC_134782.1:55733645-55736145 GCF_046742065.1 Oratosquilla oratoria
ATATCATATGCCTCAGTTTGTTGGTTTGTCACCCACAGATAATGGAAACCTACCATCAGTATAACGATCTCCAAAAATCTCATCACTTTTGGCAGTCCACTAATTCAATAAAAGTTGTTGTACTTTGCTATAGTACTTAACTATAGTTAAAAAACTACCATATGTATGTATTTTTTTTTATCTAGTTATGCTTCTGACCCAGGGCAGTGGACAGAATGCAGGGATGACCCGTCATCCAGGAGGTGCCAAGATAAGAGAGAGGGAGGAGGGTGGAGGGGAGTGGGATATGTAGGGAATGGAATGAATGGGAGTGGTTTCTATGCCTTTTTCTTTTTGGCTACACCCCGTGTAAGGGGGAAAAAGCCTTTGGTATATGTATGTATGTATGTATGTATGTATGTATGTATGTATGTATGTATGTATGTATGTATGTATGTATGTATGTATTTTTTTTTACTACCTGCAAAACAAGGTGACTAGCTTTAGGAGACTAAACTCATCACTTCCTTGATTCCCATTGTAAACGTACCTCTCAATCCCCGCTTGAAATATACAAAGTTTACACTCCAGTTCCACTGCAATACTTCCAATCCATCTCCAATGCATCTTTCTCTATCCTTCACGCACATTTCAGCTTCTTCGACATCCAGAGTTTCTACTCGTACGGCTTCCTTCACCCCATCCTCTACCTCCTCCTCGGTCTACCCTTCACTTTCACTCCAGCCACCACGCCACCTCTAGTATATCCTCCAAGAAAACCGGTTTCCATCTATTCTCATAACATGACCATATCACTTCAAATTACCCTGTTTTACCTTTTCTTCTAATATCATCTACCTTCTTCTATTCTCATAATATGACCGAACAACATTACCAGGTTGAAAGAGTCTACTTTTTTCTCCGAATCTAATCTACCTTTATCCATTTTCATAACATGACCATATCACTTCAAATTACCCTGTTTTACCTTTTCTTCTAATATCATCTACCTTCTTCTATTCTCATAATATGACCGAACAACATTACCAGGTTGAAAGAGTCTACTTTTTTCTCCGAATCTAATCTACCTTTATCCATTTTCATAACATGAGCACACCACTTCAAATTACCCTGTTTTACCTTTTCTTCTAATATCATCTACCTTCTTCTATTCTCATAATATGACCGAACAACATTACCAGGTTGAAAGAGTCTACTTTTTTTCTCCGAATCTCATCTACCTTTATCCATTTTCATAACATGAGCACACCATTCTCTTATAACTCCATTTGTACCCCAGTTTCTTTAAGAACCCTACCCTTCCTTTATAGTAACACATATCACCTTACATATCCTTTCAACACCTCACTCCTCCTCACTCCTCCTAACTCCTCCTAACTCCTCCTAATCCTTCCTCACTCTTTCTCACTCTCCCTTACTCCTCCCCACACCTCATTCCTCCTCACTCCTCCTCTCATTCCTCCTCACTTCTCCTCACTCCTCATTCCTCTTCACTCCTCCTCTCTCCCCCCTCAGTCCTCATTTCTCCTCAAACCTTCTCACTCCTCTTCACTCCTCCTGAATCCTCCTGAATCCCTCTCACTCCATCTCACTCTTCTTCACTCCTTCTTACTCCTTCTGTCCTCCGCATACCTCCACACACCTCACTCCTCTTTACTCTTCCTTTCTCCCTTCATTCTTCCTCACTCCTCCTCATTTTTCCTCACTTCTCCTCACTCCTTCTCACTCCCTTCACTCCTCCTCACTCCTCCTTATTCCTCCTCACTCCTTCTCACTCCTCCTTACTCCTCCTCACTCCTCCTCACTCCTCCTCACTCCTCCTCACTCCTCCTCACTCCTCCTCACTCCTCCTCACTCCTCCTCACTCCTCCTCACTCCCCTAAAAAGAAACTCACTCTTCCTCGGTACATCACATACCACACTCCTCACTCCTCCTCACACTTCTTCACTCTTCCTCACAACCACATTTCTCTTTTGCATCGAACATCCAGGCCTTACTTTTATACATAACAGTCGGTACAACTATTTCTATATACATTCCTTTCACCGCCTCGTTGTACATCTTTTCTTATTTCTTTATACCAATCTCAGGTCACCTGCCTTCCCTCCCTCCTTCCTTCAATAACTGACCTAGCCTTCAGGAAACATCTGTGTACATGTATGTTAGCTCACAGGCTTCTGTACATTTTATTTGTTCAATTTTATTACTATACAATTTTTTTTTTTTTTTTTTTTTTTTTTTTTTTTTTTTTTGAGTGACCTTCAGGTATCTCGTTCTTCCGAACGCCTGGTAGTTTTATTCAGCTGATGGTAGGATTTTACACTGCGTGGGCTGAGATAGTGGTTACCTAACAAACTAGTGATGTATTACCCACTAGGAGTAATTAGGTTAATGCCCCCTAATGGTAATGTGGAAGGTTTAAAGGGGTAACGAAGAGAGAGAGAGAGAGAGAGAGAGAGAGAGAGAGAGAGAGAGAGAGAGAGAGAGAGAGAGAGAGAG
>NC_134782.1:55748645-55751145 GCF_046742065.1 Oratosquilla oratoria
ACATTATTTGCTTATTTTTTTTAGAAGAATATCAACGATTGATTTTTATGGCATATATGAAATAAGACACGTGTAATACAAATAAAAGATTGGTAGGCTTCAATGACTTTTTTAACTATATACAGGGAGTCTTTAAAATTCGTGTGGAATTTTGAATATAGTTTTCGAGCTAGACATTATAGAATCAATCTATAAAAAGTATTTATAGGTTGGATATGTCTAGTTTTTTTATTATTTTTTTTTTTTTGCGCGCGCGGTTACCAGATTGGATCTGTTTCTTAAAAAAAAAAAAAAAAAATCAATCAAAATTTTGTCAATATGCAAACATGTAAGCATTAATATTTATTGAACTAAAGGTTAGAGGGACATATGAATGGTGATAACTAATGTGATTGACAGTGGTACTGAAAACCAGTTGCAAAATGTCTTTCGAAAATCAGAGAATCATATTACCCTTTGCATACAGTATGATGCTGTTCAAGTTAGAATTAAGTCCGAACAATAGATCTGGAAAAAATACATTTCTCTTTTTCTTTTTACAATTCAATTATGTCACGTGACAATTTCAAATTGTAAATATTCAGAAGTGTACATGAACTAATTCCCTGTATGTATGTGTGTATGTCTGTATGAATGTATGTGTATGGTATGCATTGCATGTATATATGTATGGTATGTATGTATGTATGTATGTATGTATGTATGTATGTATGTATGTATGTATGTATGTATGTATGTATGTATGTATGTATGTATGTATGCATGTATGAATGTATGTATGTATGTATGTATGTATGTATGTATGTATGTATGTATGTATGTATGTATGTATGTATGTATGTATGTATGTATGTATGTATGCATGTATGTATGTATGTATTTATGTATGTATGTATGTGTGTATGTATGTATGTATGTATGTATGTATGTATGTATGTATGTATGTATGTATGTATGTATGTATGTATGTATGTATACATTTATGTATGTATCTATAATACTTGAACAGATTTTACAAAAGGAGTTATAGTATTTCCCGTTTGTTCTTTACACTTGTCTACTATTATCTTCCCTAAATAGTTGCAATGATAGTTGAACAGAACCCACAGGTGAAGTTATTAGCTACATAAAATGAACTCAACTAAACATATATAACATTCAGACGTTGTTGTATCAATGTTAATCTGACTAAACTATCCTGTATCACTGGTCACTAAATATGTATCAAATGAAGTAAGAAAAGCGTAATGATAAAGAGATAAGAGAGAAAAATAAAGATATAAAAATATTTTGAACGTAACACATATTACTTACGACTTAAATGAAGAAAAGTTGCTTAGAAGAAAAAGAGAAAAGAAAACGGGTGGAATAAAAGGCGAAAGATGAGAAATATGTGGTAGAACGAGGAAAGAGGGTACAGACAAATAAATAAATAAACAAAATAATAAGAAAAGAAACGTACAAATAAGTAAATAAATACTCAAATAAAACATTAAAAGAACAAATAGATAGATGAATAGATAAGCAAATGGACAGAAATATCGAGGGCGGTAACAAGAATCTAATTGTCACCTTTCACTAGTAACCTGTCATCACAACAATCATCTCTCCACAAATCGCAACTTTCCTTCAAAATGAATTAGTTTTCTTCTACTTTCACCATTATCCTTGAGTTTCACTGCTCTCATTATTGTATTTTTAAAATCTTCTATATAACTTTCTAGCCCATTATCTCTTTCTGTTTAATTTTTCTTATACTTTTACTATTACTCTGATACCTGTGTGTAGGATGGGTGCGGGGATGGGTGCCGGATGAATAGGCCATGGTATGTGCCTTGGCTTCCTACTTACCTTATGAGGAAAAAATAGTATTTAGGTAAAATTTACCTCTCCTAACAGTCTATCGTATACGCCTCTCACCTTGCATACTCACACATTATTCATATATGAAGGACTTCATTCCTTAACTATTATCATGTCTTCGTTGCTATATGTCTGCTCTTGTAACTTCCAAGCCTTGAAACTAAAATTCGATTTTTCTTTCCTTTTCCAGAGCTTCCGCGTCCAGTCTCTACGAGCAGAACCAGTTTCAGCGATCAAAATACCAGCTTCAGCACCAGTGAAAGAATCAGCAATGAAGCTTCTGGTGATGTGGGTCAAAGTAATGTCGGGTCTGGAGTTGGTGTCAGCGGGGACAGTAACAGGAACGATCTTGGTGGTTCTTCTAGAAGCAACGAAAGCGAAAGGAGTGAGGAAGAGTCTACCGAACTCTCTCCTCAAACCCCACGAAGTCGCATTGTAGGACTTCCCAAAAGTGGCGTCCGAAACGGTGACGACGGCGTGGGCGAAGTCCAAAGTCCGACCGCCCGACCTCCTCAGGACACGGCCAGGTTGGAGAACCTTATCCTCCTCCTCCACCAAAACTCCACAAACTCAGTCAACTCCTCCTCTACCTCTCCGGCCTCTCCGTCATCGTCCGTCTTCCTCATCACCCATGCTC
>NC_134782.1:55771145-55778645 GCF_046742065.1 Oratosquilla oratoria
TGTTTTTTTTTTTATAATTTGCTGTAAGGCTGACTTTCTTTCTTTTTCACTTATAATTACGAGTATACTAGTTTAGGTACATTTGGATGTCTACTAACTGTACACCAAAAGAAATTATTTTTCTCCTCATACTTTTGAAAAAATAAACGTTATTTCAAAAATAACTCAAAATTGCAAGTAAATCGTCTGTTGAGTAAAACTTTCTCAATGGATTTCAATGGAATTTCTGTCACAGATGCATCCCATTTCCCTGCACATTGTGTTAAATTTCCATTGTGTTACATAAAACAATAAGGTTGGGAGGACCGGAAATGCATAATCCGGTCGAGCGAATCACCGAAATGAGTCAACCCCCTTAGGTACTTGTTGCAAAAATCCTCCTAGACCCTCTTATACCTTTACTTTTTTTTTTAAGAATGTTTCATTTGGGGCTACAGGTAGAAAGATACCAAGTCCTATCCCCGTCCCGTTTTTTATCGCCTCATAAGACTCAAGTGGGAAGACTTGGTGGCAGTATTCTTTTCCCCCACCACAGGGTTAGGCGAAGAAAGGAAATGAATATTTAGAGAAATGGTACAGGATAGTAACAAGGGGTGTGGGACAGCATTACGAAGGGACAATCGCAAAATAATAAAGTATCATCTTTCTCTATGAACAGAGATTTCCTCTATTACAGTCCGTAGGGGCACCCCTTTTAGACCCTTAAGTGTCAGCTGCATGTTACTTAGCCACAATGGCATACATATATATATATATATATATATATATATATATATATATATATATATATATATATATATATATATATATATATATATATATAAAGTCAAATTCGCAAGTAAATATAAGTATTTTGAGTCGTAATTTCTTCAGTTTAAGAAAGAACTTCTTATCATCATCGTTCAACTTATGGATGAAATAATCCGTGGTACTTTGGAGAAGTGAAGGTGCTCAATAATGCTGATAAATACTATTGTTAAATGTATAAGAGGCTTCTTCAGGGTGAGAAAACTTCATTATGTGAAGAGATAGTCTGCTCTTCTGAGAGAGGTGGTGGGGAGTGAAAGTGAAGTCAAGGTGTAGTCCTAATATAGGAATCCTGCGGCTCACACTACTCGGCCCAGACGGAATGCTGTTGTGTGTTTGGCCACCGGGTTCGTCCTCTGATCTCAGGCAGTGTGAAGCATCTCCACCTATTCCACGGTTTAGCAGACCTGGCCTATGTAGAATGCTGGATTCTGATTTGTTGCCAGGTTTCTCCCGTGATCTTGGGTGATGGGAGGATGCTATAGTTCGTCTTCTTGTTTCTGGTAATGCTGGCAATACAGAAATACAGGCGTATATCAAAAGTGAAAATCTCGATATGATAGGAATAACCGAGACATGGTTACATGGTAAAGAGTTTGAAGCTGAATTTAACATTGCGGGATTTAAACACTTTCATCAGGATAGAAACCACAAGAAAGGTGGGGGTGTTCTGTTTTACGTTAAAAGCAATGTCCACACCTTTTTTTTTAGAGAAAATAAACAGGATGCATATGATATTTTGTTGGTAGAATTAACCCAAACAAATGGACAAAATTAATGTAGGTGTAATATATAGGCCAAACATATTATGTATCATTAGCAGGCGACAAACTGTTGTTCCAAGAACTGTCTAGTTTCTGCAACCGGGACTTATTGATAATGGGTGATTTCAATTTTACTGACGTGATTGCATGAACCTTGAATATGGCCATATAGGTAGTCGCTTGAAAGATTTTCTCGGTGACAATTACTTAGTTCAACATGTAAAAGAGCCCACAAGACATAGAAACTTACTCGATCTATTGATTACTAGCCGCGAAAGCATGATAACCGATGTAGAAGTTAGTAAAACTATTGCAAATAGCGATCACAACTTAGATTCAAACTGCTAAGAAATTAGAATAGGTACTTGTGTATGTAAAATACGTCAGGAGCTTCAGGGTACAGATTGGGAGGCAAAATTAAGCAAAAGATCTGTAGATCAAATGTGGGAAATATTTCAAAATACGCTTAATAAGATGCTTCATACTTACATCCCGTTTAAGAACAGACGCTCCCCAAATCAGGCTCACCCAAAATGACTCGATAAAGAAACTTAAAAAAAGTATTGCTAAAAAGAGGCTTATAAGAAATACAAGTGCTCGGATTATTAGGAATCACATTGGCCCACTGTTATCTGCTGACGGTCAACTTGAGTATTCAAACGAAGGAATGTGTGATATTCTAAACAATTATTTTAGCTCAAAATTTGTAAATGAAACACCTCAAAGTGAACTCGAAACTGAAACCTGTACAAAATCTAGGGTGAACTTACTACGATAAAACATAACAAAAGAGAAAATTAAAAAGTGTATAGAGAAACTCAAAGTTAATAAAACACCATGGCCTGACGGTTGGCATCTAAGAATCTTAAAGGAAATGAAAAATGAAATTGTTGTTCCATTAGAAATTATAAAAATAAATAAATGAATAAATAAATAAATAAATAAATCATATCCGGAGAAGTCCCAATAGAATGAAAGCTAGCTAACGTTACTCCAATATTCACAAAAAGGTGACAAAAAGAAATGAAATAAATACAGGCCTATAAGCTTGACCTCAATCATAGGAAAAATTATGGAAACTATAATCAGATATGCTATCAAACATTATTTAGAGAGCAGCTTTTTGATAAACGATAGCCAGCATAGATTCGGACGGAAACGTTCTTGTATGACTAATTTACTCGAATTCTACAACACAGTCATCTCGAATTATGGCAAAAGAAACAATATAGACTTAATATATTTAGACTTTGCATAAGCTTTTGATACAGTCCCCCACGAAAGGTTACTTACTAAATTAGCTTCACACGGAGTAAGTGGTAACCTATTAATTTGGACTAGAAATTGGTTGAATGATCGAAAACAGAGAGTTTTTTAAATGGCAGAACTTCTAGATGCAAAAATGTTACGAGAGGAGTTCCTCAGGGTCCTGTTCTTGGGCCACTTCTATTCGTAGTATATAAATATGGTATAGACCACGGACCAAAATATATTGTCTCCAAATTAGCCGATGATACAAAATTATTCGGAATGGCAAATGATCACTTAAATCAATTAGATATTCAAGAATATTTAGATAAATTACAGCAATGGTCTGAAAAGTGGCTTACGAAATTTAACACAAGTAAATGCAAGGTTGTGCACATAGGTAAAAATAACAATAAGTACGATTACAAGTTATTTAGAAATTCGTTAACAAAAGTGGATAGTGAGAAGGATCACGGAGTAATTATCAGTAACGATCTCAAATCATCTAAGCAGTGTATTTCAGCCTCTGAAAAAGCAAATAAGATTCTAAGACTGATTGCGCGATTCTTTGACTTCAAAAGTCCATTTCTCATTAACAAGCTATATAAATCGTTAGTTCGTCCATATTTGGAATAAGCCGTTTCCGTATGGTCATCAAATCTCATTAAAGACATTAATTGATTAGAAAAAGTATAATGGCGACCCACAAAACTGATTCCAAATGTCAGAAATAAATCATGCGAAAATCGACTAAAACATATGAATTTGTTTTCCCTAAAAAAGCGTAAACTCAGAGGTGACTTGATACAAGTCTTTAATATTCTAAAGGAGATTTACAACATAAAAAATGACAAAATCTTTACATTGAATGAGAATCCTACAAGAAATAATGATCTCGAATGTCAGGAAATAGATTTAATTTGGAAGTGGGTAGAAACAACTTCGCCAACCGTGTAGTTAATGAATGGAATAGACTTCCTGCAGAGACAGTGCAATGTAGTTCAGTTCGAAGCTTTAAGATTCGTTTAGATAAACACCTAAGCAAGATGCTGTAATGAGTTCCATTTATTTTGTATTATTTGTTTATTTGTTTGTAATTATTTGTCTGTTTATTATTTGCTTGATTTTCATTTATCATTATTTATCTGTGAATTTGCTATTATTTACTATTTACTTTCTTGTTTATTATTTAACTATACATATGTATTCATTTATTTTATTTTTTATTATTTACAATATTATAATTTTATTTATTTATTTTATCTTATCTTTATTTTATTTTTTGTCATATTTTTTCGCATCCGACCTAGTTATGGATCAAAAGGTCTCCTGTCGGTATGCTCTGCTTTTGTAGTCCTTTGTATACACATACATACATATATATATATATATATATATATATATATATATATATATACATATACATATATATATTGGTACATTGTGACAAGTTGATGAAGGTGGAAAAAGAAGTCACATTCCTCTTAAGAAGCATAGAGCAAAACCGGTCAGGAATAAACTCAGGAACTCGGAACTAGACCCGTGACTTCTTTTTCCACCTTCATCATATATATATATATATATATATATATATATATATATCTATATATATATATATATATATATATATATATATATTCATTTTGAGCTTGTATCCCACGATCCTCTCAGATTACAAGCAGTGATTGTGACCTCACCCTACAGGCCCTAAAGCGCTTCATGGGCTAAAGGTGACGGCTTCGGCCGCAGATACTCAGCACCCCCCCCCCCTCCCTGGCGTAGGCTCCCCGTCGTATTTCTCCCTCCCTTTCTCATCCACCCTTTATTCAATTAATTCCTCAGAGGTACTTTCTCTAGCCTTCCGTGATTTCAATTTGGTCGTCATTAATGTGATTGAATAATGGCATTAAATCCCTTTGATTACCACGAAACGATCCTCTTTTTTTTTTTCCTTTTTCACCGCAAATGCATTAGCATTATGCACGTCGCTTTTTTTTTTTTTTTTTTTTTATTATTTTTTTTTTTTTTATGCCTCTGGTACTGGCATGACCTAACCTGAAATGACCTGTCTTCCTGAAATACTTTTTTTATTTTTATTTCTCGAGGCGCTTTCAGAGAGAAAAAATATAACAGACTCTATGAGAATATATTAACAAATTCATTCCATTCCCCTTCATAGAGCAAGGTCTTTAATCGCATTAAAAAATATATATAATTCGTACCTTTCAACCCACAGCCCTTAGCTATGTGGTTGACTAACTTGCCCTTCGGGCTAAAAATGAAATAAATTTGAATAAAATAGAATAAAAGAAGAAAAAAATAAGATAAAATAAAATAAAATAAAATAAAATAAAATAAAATAAAATAAAACAAAATAAAATAAAGTAAACTAAACTAAACTAAACTAAACTAAACTAAACTAAACTAAACTAAACTAAACTAAAATAAAATAATACAAAATAAAATAAAATAGAATAAAACAAAATGAAATAAAACAAGATAAAATAAAACAAATAGATAAATAAATGAATAAATAGATTAATCAATTAACAAAATAAAATAAACAGATAAATAAATAAGTAACGAAACGACTTACCACAATATATTAACTAATCCATTCTACTTTAACCTCATAAGAAAATTACATATTTTACATCTTCCTTCCTTCGCTCTAAGCTCTACCATCGACCTATTTACCCTTTGGGCTCAAAAGCAACCACTGAATAACAAGACTTCACTTCCCTGTTGTTCTTCGTGAATGGACCATTTGCAGTTAAGCCTTGCAGACATGACCTCGAATTCATTCTTCGCTTCACATTTGTTCGCAGCTTTTGGGTCCACTGTATGAGATACAAACTCATTTTGTTTCATTTATTTATTTTTCGCTTTTAGCTGAATCAAAATAGTTTGTGTCAGACATGAAATGATAACACACGCCCTAGTTTCCAAAAGATCTTATAAATTTGATTCAATTTATGTAAGCATATCATTGGGTGTTGATGCATTACCGTAGTAATATGTTTACACAAGAAATAGTTTTATTACAAAAATGCTACCGAGTATAGAAATATATTAGATATATGAAATGTACTTACATCGTCCCGATGCATCGTTAATCAGGTATGGATGTTGATAATGATCCTTTGATTAATTTGCCCTAAAGGGTTACCCATCCAGTGTACAATCTGATCTTGAGGCTGTCAAGAAGATTTGGCCAGATCCGACCAGATCCTGTATATTGATCGGAGAAACTAAAATCAACACATACACGATCCAATCTGGTTGGATCCGATAGCTTCAAGACTAAATCGTACCGTGGATGGCGTTCGTATGACAACGGCGTTTGTGCTTTCTAGTCCTTTTGCTAACTCAAAATTTTGACACACGCCCTCACTCCGCGTGTCACAATTACCTACTCACTCCTCGTGATGCTTCTTTGGACATTTTGACACGATCTTGTGTGTCTCACAAGACCCTCCTCCTCCTTCCTCATCTTTACTTGCTCCTCCTCCCACCTCTGCCTCCTCCTCCTCCTCCTCCTCCTCCTACCTCTTCCTCCTCCTCCTCCTCCTCCTCTTCCTCCTCCTTCTCCTCCTCACTTTCCTTTTCCTCTCCATTTCTTCTTCTTCCTCCTCTTCCTCCTCCCCTTTCTTTCTCCTCCTTCCTCCTCCTCCTTCCTCGCCCCTCCTCCTTTTCGTCCTTTTTCCTTCTTTCTTCCTTCTCCTTTTTTCCTCCTTCTCCTTCTTCCTCTCTATTACGCCTCACTTCTTTTCTTCTATTTGTCTTTCTTCTTCTTCTTCTTCTTCTTCTTCTTCGCGTTCTTCTTCTTCTTCTTCTTCTTCTTCTTCTTCTTCTTCTTCTTCTTCTTCTTCTTCTTCTTCTTCTTCTTCTTCTTCTTCTTCTTCTTCTTCTTCTCTTCTTCTTCTTCTTTTTCTTCTTCTTCTTCTTCTTCTTCTTCTTCTTTTCTTCTTTTTCTTCTTCTTCTTCTTCTTCTTCTTAGCATTCTTCTTCTTCTTCTTCGCGTTCTTCTTCTTCTTCTTCGCGTTCTTCTTCTTCGCGTTCTTCTTCACGTTCTTCTTTGATTTCTTCTTCTTCTTCTTCTTCTTAGCGTTCTTTATTTTCTTCTTCTTCTATTTCTTCTTCTTCTTCTTCTTCTTCTTCTTCTTCTTCTTCTTCTTCTTCTTCTTCTTCTTTTTCTTCTTCGCGTTCTTCTTCTTCTTCTTCTTTGTGTTCTTCTTCTTCTTTTTCTTCTTCTTCTTTTTCTTTTTCTTCTTTTTCTTTTTCTTCTTCTTCTTTTTCTTCCTCTTGTTCTTCTTTTTCACGTTCTACTTCTTCTTCTTCATCATCTTCTTCATCATCATCTTCATCTTCTTTTTCTTCTTCTTCTTCTTCTTCTTCTTCTTCTTCTTCTTCTTCTTCTTATTCTTCTTATTAATATTCTTCTTATTATTATTCTTATTATTATTATTCTTATTATTCTTCTTCTTATTCTTATTCTTCTTCTTATTCTTATTATTATTATTTTTCTTCTTCTTCTTCTTCTTCTTCTTCTTCTTCTTCTTCTTCTTCTTCTTCTTCTTCTTCTTCTTCATCATCATCATCATCATCATCATCATCATCTTCTTTCTTCTTCTTCTTCTTCTTCTTCTTCTTCTTCTTCTTCTTCTTCTTCTTCTTCTTC
>NC_134782.1:55803645-55816145 GCF_046742065.1 Oratosquilla oratoria
ATATATATATATATATATATATATATATATATATATAATATCACAACAGAAGGAAAGACGTATAGAATAAACACAGTATTTTCGTGTATTTACACCTTCAGACAAAGTAAGATAGATACAAGTATGATTAAATACATAAAAAGGATGAACCACGCACGCGTGGGAAACAAACAAAGGGGAGAGAGAGATGTGTATAAACGATGAGGTGCCTGACCTTAACTTTCTGGCTTAGACCTGACTACATACGGATCAATCTGCAGGAATCTTTTTGGTTACCAAATCGGTCAACAATTGAGTTGGTGACAAATGAGTATCCGCCAGATTATACCATATGTAGTCAGGGATAAGTGAGGAAGGAAAGGTCATGCCCCTCAACCTTTCTCCACTCCTTCCTTCCCCCTTGTTTCCTCTATGTCCGTGTTTCTTCCTTCTTATGTATTCAATCATACATCTGTCTTACTTCTTCTGAAGACGTAAAAACACGAATGTACTTCCTGTCTCTAAGTTTTTCTTCTACTGTGGTGATACTGCATAATTTGTTCCACGATGATGTGAAAACACCGCAAACGCGCGCACACACACACACACACACACACACACACACACACACACACACACACACACACACACACACACACACACACACACACACACACACACACACACACACACACACACACACACACACACACACACACACACACACACACACACACACACGCACACACACACAAAGGATTACAAAGGCGGAGCATGCCGACAGGAGACCTTTTGATCCATATCTAGGTCGGATGCGAAAAAAAAAATCATATTAATGATAAAATAATAAATAAAAACTATGATAATGTAAATAACAAATAAAATACATAAATAAATGCATAGGTATAGTTAAATAATAAACAAAGAGGTAAATAGTAAATAATAATAAATTGACATATAACTAATAATAAATAAAAATCAGACAGACAAATGATAACAAAACAAAAACAAATAATATAAGATAAATTATAATCATTACAGCATCTTACTTAGGTATTTATCTAAATGATTCTTAAGGCTTCGAACTGAACTACATTGCACTACCTGTGCAGGAAGTTTATTCCATTCATTAACTACACGGTTGGCAAAGTTGTTTCTACCTACTTCCAAATTGAATCTATTTCCGGACAGTTTGAGACCATTGTTTCTTGTCTGATTCTCATTCAATGTGAAAATTTGGTCACTTTTGATGTTGTCAATTCCCTTTAAAATCTTAAAGACCTGTATCAAGTCACCTCTGAGTCTACGCTTTTTTAGAGAAAACAGATTCATATGTTTTAGTCGATTTTCGTATGATTTATTTTTGATATTTGGAATCAGTTTTGTGGCTCGCCGTTGTACTCTTTCCAATCTGCCAATGTCTTTAATGAGATTCGGTGACCATACGGAAACAGCATATTCCAAATGTGGACGAACTAACGATTTATATAGCTTGTTAATGAGTGATGGACTTTTGAAATCAAAAGATCGCGCAATCAGTCCTAGAATCTTATTTGCTTTCTCAGAGGCTGAAATACACTGCTTGGATGATTTGAGGTCGTTACTGATAATTACGCCGAGATCTTTTTCACTATCCACTTTTGTTAACGAATTTCCAAATAACTTGTAATCGTACTTACTGTTATTTTTACCTATGTGCATTACCTTGCATTTACTTGTGTTAAATTTCATTAGCCACTTCTCAGACCATTGCTGTAATTTATCTAAATCTTCTTGAATATCTAATTGGTTTGAGTGATCATTTTCCACTCCGCACAGTTTTGTATCATCAGCAAATTTGGAAACAGTAGATTTTAGTCCATGGTCTATATCATTTATATATACTATGAATAGAAGTGGCCCAAGAACGGAACCCTGAGGAACTCCACTTGCAACACTTTTCCATCCAGAAGTTTTTCCATTTAAAACAACTCTCTGTTTTCGACCATTCAACCAATTACTAGTCCAACCTAATAGGCTACCACTTATTCCATGCAAAGCTAATTTAGTAAGTAGTCTTTCGTGTGGGACGGTATCAAAAGCTTTTGCAAAGTCTAGATATACTAAATCTATATTGTTTCTTTTGTCATAATTCGAGATAACTGTGTTGTAGAATTCGAGTAAGTTAGTCACGCAAGAACGTTTCCGTCTGAAACCATGCTGGCTATCATTTATCAAACGGTTACTTTCTAAATGATGTTCCATAGCATCTCTGATGATAGTTTCCATTATTTTTCCTACGTTTGAAGTCAAACTTATAGGCCTATAGTTATTTGGTTTCTTTTTGTCACCTTTTTTGAATATGGGAGTAGCGTTAGCTAGCTTCCATTCTCTTGGGACATCTCCGGATATGATGGATTTCTTGAAAATAATTTCTAATGGAACAACAATCTCATTTTTCATTTCCTTTAAGATTCTTGGATGCCAACCGTCAGGCCCTGGTGTTTTATTAACTTTGAGTTTGTCTATACACCTTTTAATTTTTTGTTTTGTTATATTTACCGTACCGAGTAAGTTTACCCTAGACTTTTCACAGGTTTCAGTTTGGAATTCACCTTGAGGTGTTTCGTTTACGAATACCGAGCTAAAATAATTGTTTAAGATATTACACATTCCTTCATTTGAATATTCAAGTTGACCGTCAGCAGATAATAGTGGACCAATGTGATTCCTAACAACCTACATACATATATATATACATATATATATATATATACATATATATATATATATATATATATAATCAAACCTGGTCTTCGCCAGTCTCGATCATTGGTCTATCAGAATGCTAGGATGCCGAGCTACCTAGCATTTTGATGAACCTCGGTTTGATTATTTGAAAGGCTTCACTGTAACGAATGATTTGTTCTAATATATATATATATATATATATATATATATACATATATATATATATATATATGTATATATATATATATATATATATATATATATATATGTATGTATGTATGTATGTATACATACACAAATATTAAATGGATTCAGAAACCTTTTAACTGTATACAAATCTTTTTGAACAGGTGCAATGTATGATGAAAACCACGACTGCGAACGAGGATATACATTCCTACATCTATCTATATTCATGATGGTTCGCACAAACGTTGCATTATACAATCCATTCGCTTCCACCCCGTATTGACTCTCTCTCTTTTCATGGACCCACAGAGGCGAGAGCGCGCATTCACGGGCAGGATGCGATGTACGTCCAAGCCGGCTCCACCTTCAGCCTGGAATGTGTCGTCAAAGAGGAACTTGTCATTCCAGGTAAGTCTCGGCTGGGGTCGAAGAGACAAAGGGAGAGGAGACGAGGGGGGCATAGTGTCTCGGTCGGTGGTTGTCTGAGTGGGAAGGTTCTGCAGAAGAGTCTGAAGGGAGTCTGAAGTGTCTGCATGGACAAGCCTCGCGATACCGGGAAGAGGATAGAGTCGGTATAGGAAAGGCACAACGTATGCAGTCGCCAATAACCATCGCTTCTATCCTAAGGTACAATGACGAACAAACTGAGTCATGAAGATGGTGAAGGAGAGTCTTAAGTAGAAAAGAAGGATAATAGAAATTAAAATTTGTTAGCGTTCTTATTAGAGTGGAGACATACTTGCATACATACATATACCAAGACTTTTTCCCCCTTTCAAGGGAGGTAGCCAAAAAGAAAAAGGCATAAAATCATTCCCACCGGTATCCAATAATAAAGGAATACTACATGACTCTGGTTCGTAGTAGGTGTTACAAAGGCCCCTAAAGTTTTATATAAATCTTGTGTTGTTGATATAGCATAAAGCGATGGTGGGCAGTAAGAGAAACATAGGAAAGGAAAATGGAATAGGATAAATCTGGTAAACCGGTATACGTCGTAAATTCCTTGATAAAAAGAAAAAAGTAAGACCCCCTTCCCCTTCCTCAAGCCAAAATCTGTCATTGCTGAGACTCAAAAAAAAAAAAAAAAAAAAAAAAAAAGTCAAGGCAGACTTTGTAAATTAGCTTAATGACCTTCAGGAAATAGAAGTTGGCCCATGGAGTATTAAAAAAGACCAATAGCGCGTCGTGTTTATAGTGTTAAAAAAAAAATTCTAGAAAAGAATAATGAAGAATTATATACTTAGCTCTACGGGGGACTTTTGTATCAGCAATAACCAGCGCTTCTATCTTTAGAAGTGGTAAAGTAGAGAATTAGGAGGATAGGATATAGTAGTAAATTTTTTTTTTTTTTTTGAGTCGTAATTAACGACAGAAAAAATCTTCCAGGAAGAAAGAATTTAGCTTGTTTTTCAGTTCCAGAGCAGCAAAAGCGGCATGCCCTTCCACTCAGTCACACCTGACAATAAAATTCCTCTGAGGTCTGTAGAAGTTAATTAAGTCCTCTGAAACTAAGCTGAAGACCTGCCCAAACCCACGCTCACCGCTCTTCGAGTCTTCATTTTGTTGCTCCTGAAGAGGATTCCAGTCCAGGCTCTTTAGTGTGTTCAAATGAAGACCAAATGAAGACCTCGACTTCAAGTCCACTTGCTCTTCCTCCTGGACGGAGCAATGGCAGATTCCTTTCTTTCATCAGCACTTTTACAGAGCTTTCGTCGCTTCATTGTACCTTCCAGTGTATTCATTTTTTTTTTCCTTCGGGGAGGGGGGGGGGAGGGGGGAGAGAGGAGGAGAAGTTTCGGTGGTGACAATATCTGTTTTACCTTTCCTGTTCTTCAGTAGTTATCCTTTATTCTCGTTTCTCTTCCGTCCCTCTCCCGTCCCTTTTTTCACTCTTTTTCAGTCTTCTTCCATTTTATACACTATCCATTGCATCCTACCTTTTCTTCATTGGTTATATGCATATATATATACATATTTTTTTAACTTATTTTTCTCATGGACGTAACTCCCACTTTTTCCTTTCCCATCAGTTTCAAATATTCTCACTCCTCCTCCTCCTCCTCCTCCTCCTCCTCCTCCTCCTCCTCCTCCTCCTCCTCCTCCTCCTCCTCCTCCTCCTCTTCCTCCTCCTCCTCCTCCTCCTCCTCCTCCTCTTTCTCTTCCTCCTCCTCCTCCTCCTCCTCCTCTTCCTCCTCCTCCTCCTCCTTCCTCTCCTCCTCCTCCTCCTTTCCTGTCTCTCTACATTTCCTACCTCTGTACACTTCAAAAACAATTTTTTCTTGTCACTTTTTTCTCTAACTTTTATTTGCGCTTGCCAAGTCGCTGCCAGTAAGTATTTTCCTCTTTCCCGAATCTAAAGTGTAGCCTTTATACATATTTATGTACATTTTCATTGATACTGTTTCATTTACAGAAAATCAATTACACTCTAAATCATTCAGTGAAGAAAATGTACTATTTACAGAAATAGATGGATAGAGGGATAAGATAAAGTAGAACAAATAAAACAAATAGAACGAATGAAACAGAGAAAATAGATAAAAAATAGAATAAATAAAATAGAATCGATAAATAAAATAGATAACATGTATAAGATAAATGAAATATAGGTAAAATAAATAAAATTAGTAGAATATATCAAATAGATAAAATAAATTAAATAGATGAAATAAATCAATTTAACAAAATTGAATAAAAGTAATAAATAGCATAAATAAAATTTGTAAATAAAATAAAATAAAATAAAATAAAATAAAATAAAGTAAGATAAAATAGAATAAAACCAAATAAAATAAAATAAAAATAAATCAAATTAGATCAAACAAAATAGAAAATAAAAATAATAAAAATAAAATAAGGTAAAATAAAATAAAAAGTAATATAAAATAAAATAAAAAGTAAGTTGAATCCCATAGAAAAACAAATCATGAGTATGCGATTCGCTATAAGTACATTATATGAAAAATCATAAATGCGAAAGCATCTTTCGCGTCTCATTTTTCTTCACAATGACACTATCATAATTCAATTTTAAGTCGTCTAACCTAACCTAACCTAACCTAACCTAACCTAACCTAACCTAACCTAACCTAACCTAACCTAACCTAACCTAACCTAACCTAACCTAACCTAACCTAACCTAACCTAACCTAACCTAACCATCTCCTTCACTATCTCCTCACTTTCTTTCGTGAATCCTTGAGTACCTAAAGTTCCATTAGCTGTTTGCCTTGGGTGCATGGATAGATAGCGAGTCTCGTGTGGCTGTTGAGGTGAAACTATGGGATATTTGAGGTCACATGGATAAGACGCTACTTTGCCACAAACCACAATGGAAATAATCTTACATGCTTTTTGTATTATTCTCGGCAATTGTAATTGTTGTTTCGAATTACGTGTTCTTTTCGTTATCTGCACTTCATGTCTATTGATACAGTGACAAATAAACTGACTTTACGTATACTGATCTTATTTTTCTAATTAATCGCTTCAATTGTCCTTCTATTCTTTTATCTTGTCTGTCCTTTTTCCTTCCTGAAATAAAATGTTTACCCAATTTCAATTCCCCATCTTTTTTCATTATTTTTAATTATTCTCCTTTTCTTTCGTCGCTTCCTTTCACTAGTACTTCGTTCAGTCTCTTAACTTATGAGGCTAGAAGCCACGGAAACAGCAGTTCATACTTTATCTACCTAAACCTACTTTTCCTCCTGTTGTCGACTTCTTATGTCGCTTATTTCCTTACACTTTATTCACTCCTTCAAGTCATTTTTCTTTTTAGTAACATAATTTTCCTTATCACCTTTTGGAATCAATCTTTCTTCTTCTCCTCTTCCTTTTTTTTTTTTTTTTTCCGTTTCTTAAGAGATTATCCCACTGGGCTTCCACGGGCATCCGACAGTTCAGAGTTCCTCCGAGTAAAATCGACTTTGGTTACAATATTTCATTGTTCAAATCTCCAAATATCAAATTACCTTTCTATCATACATAGCAAAGCTGAATGATGAACTCAAAGATATCGTAAACCCACACGAAAGCTAGAAATACCTTTTAAATTTCATAAGAGAAGTCTAGAATCCTGTAAGCAAAGTCATGTTCTAATTATTGAAATGAACGTTGGAGGTAGGATGTTGGAGGTAAAAATTACCCAGTGTGATAACCTTTAATTGTTTGCTATGTCAACGTTGGTAATGCCGCAGTCACAAAGTCTAGTTTTCTGTTATCTCCGCTTCCCGACTCGTCCGAAAGCGTTGGTCCCAAAACCAAGTCTGATTACATTAATCTTTTTATTTTTAACTTTTTTTTATTTGTTTTGGCTTGTTTTGTTTATTTAATAAACCCCCTTGATGTATGCATATTCTTCCCTCCGCCTAGATTCGTTGAATTTCTGTTTTTGTTAAATAGAAGAGACTTGGAAACACACATACACAAACAAAAACACACACACACACACACACACACACACACACACACACACACACACACACACACACACACACACACACACACACACACACACACACACACACACACACACACACACACACACACACACACACACACACACACACACACACACACACACACACACACACACACACACACACACACACACACACACACACACACACACACACACACACACACACACACACCTCACGCCTACCCATCCTCATATCTATTCATCTTAGCTGACCCATATTCACATCTCACCCACATTCACCAACTTTCACGTACCCTCATCCACACACATTTATCCACCATCCATAATCCTCAATCACAAGCAATATCCCAGCCTCATCCATCCCCACTCACCCTCATCTATTATCCTATTCATCCTCATCTATTCACATTCGCCAATTCACCCATCCATCACCCACACCCGCCCACCCATATTGACCAAGTCTTATGCATTTACCCATCCCTCCTTATCATTCTTTTTAACCTTCTCTTCTATTCTCTTCTTGATCTCCCAATGATTTCTCCACCCTCTCGTGTGAATATTCCATCTCCTTTATTAGTCACCCCTAAATCTCCCTCTCTCCCTCTCTCCCTCTCTCCCTCCCTCTCTCTCTCCTTCGCCCTCTCTATCCCATTAATATTGAAAATTATTCTTGATATCCCTCCGTTTACCTGACCATTTGTCTGTTTGATGGCCTCCCTGCCAGTTTGTCTTCCTGTTTGTCTGTTGGATTGATGACGGTGGTGGTCCAGCAAGATGGACAGCGAATCTCCCCATTTTCAAAGCCCGTCAACCCCTCACCTCACCTCCATCAGGATGTGCAACCTTGATGGGCTGGCATTTGGTCTCTGCAGTCCCACAATGATACATACAACACGGACAGCAGTCCAGTTTCTTCTCAGAAGGAAATCTGTGGAATGTTTCGAGGATTGTTGCCAACCACTGCGGGACTGCGGGTTTTACACTTAGTGAAACTCGTAGTAACGATGGATGGATTGTATATTGGATTGATGGGATCCTCACCACACTGTGCTATAAGACTTATCCTCTAGCATCATTACCTTTTAGTGTTCCAGAGCTTTTTCTCTTGTACCCTCATCTCTGTGTTCCAGGACGAATAATCTGGAACTCTCATCTCTCCGTTTTCCAGGACTTATCCTGTGGTAGCACTTTGTGTTCAGGAATCTTTTGATACCCTTACCTCTTTATGTTCCAAGTCTTATCCTCTGAAACAATTCTGTGTTCCAGGATTTATCCTATGATACCCTCACCCCTATATGTTCCAGAGTTTTTATTCTATGGTACCCTCACACCTCTGCGTTCCAGGACTTACCCTCTGGTACCGTCCTGTGTTCAAGAACTTATCCTAATGTACCATTCGGCGTTCCAGGACTTATCCTTTGATACCATTCTATGTTCCAAGAATTATACTCTGGTAAATTTCTGCGTTTCACGTCTCACCCTCTGGTATAATCATCTTCCTTTGTTCCAGGACATATCGTCTATTACCCTCAACTTTCCACGTTTCGGGATTTATCTTCTATTACCATTCTGTGTCACAAGAATTATCGTCTGGTATCATTCTGTGAAAACTCTACTTTCCGAAATATAACCTCTGTTATCGTTACCCATCTGTGTTCCAGGAGTTTTCTGCTGATAACCTCACCCATTGCGTTCCAGGACTTATCTTCTGGTACCATTTTGTGTTCCAGGACTTGTCTCCTGGTATCCTCACCTACTTGCGTTCCAGAGCTTATCCTGTGGTACCGTTCTGTCTTCCAGGGCTAATTCTTCAGGTACCATTTTGTGTTTCAGGACTTGTGTCCTGGTATCCTCACCTATCTGCGTTCCAGAACTTATCCTGTCGTACCGTTCTGTCTTCCAGGGCTAATTCTTCTGGTACCATTTTGTGTTCCAGGACCTGTCTCCTGGTATCCTCACCTATCTGCGTTCCAGAACTTATCCAGTGGTGTCATTCTGTGTTCCAGGGCTAATTCTTCTGGTACCATTTTGTGTTCCAGGACTTGTCTCCTGGTATCCTCACCTCTCTGCGTTCCAGAACTTATCCTGTGGTATCGTTCTGTGTTCCAGGGCTAATTCTTTGGTACCATGACGACGCCCTTGTTGACAGGGAGTCTGGAAGGATTCAGGTCAACACCACCCAAGGTGACTCGACCATTAGTCGCCTCAGGATCGCTCACGCCAATCATCACGATTCCGGGAACTATTCCTGTTGGCCGTCGTCCGGGAGACCTGATAGTGTCATCGTGCACATCATACAAGGTACGGTACGGTTCGTATTCTTAGCCATGTAGTCGTGTATGTCATGCTGAAGTCGTTGACTCTTGTCTTGGTGCTAAGCAAAAGACGCTATTCCCTTCAGTAATTTACTTGTTTCGCTTCTGTATTGCCTTTGACACAAACTGTGTGATAGGGAAAGGAACGCCTTCATTCACCAGGTACTAAAGTGGCAGGGGTGATGAAAGGTTTGGAATAGGTTTACGGTGGATGTGAGGTGTGTGTGTGATTTGACTTGACAATTCCCCTTACTAGTGCGAACAGACCTTTTGGTATGTATGCATGTATGTATGTATGTATGTATGTATGTATGTATGTATGTATGTATGTATGTATGTATGTATGTATGTATGTATGTATGTATGTATGTATGTATGTATGTATGTATGTATGTATGTATGTATGTATGTATGTATGTATGTATGTATGTATGTATGTATGTATGTATGTATGTATGTATGTATGTATGAATATATATATGCTCGCTGGATGAGTGGATTAGAGCGTTGCTTTTTGCGGCGGAGGTAGAGGTGACGTCAGTTCAAATTCTTCCGCCATCGAGTTGGACCAAGGGTATAGTTCATTAGATTCCAGGCTATAAAGTCCTCTATAAGGGGAACCATCTTAGTTTCCTGAAAACGGGAGTTCGTGACATTAAATCGAATCTTCTATTGTATTTGTATAAGCAATACAAATTCTACACAATCTATCTCTATTACACTCCTTCACACCACTTAATCTTCTTCTTGTTCAAATTTAACGATATCAACCAATTTTCATTTCCTCGTAAAGGATTTGATCTTTCTATAACAACCATACATTCCTGATCTAAGCCTTTTCTAGACGAACATTTTCTTATCCAAATAAAACATAACTTGTAATAAAACGAGTGCGTAAATGTCACATGCTGGTAGCCTATCTAGAACTAATAAGATAGACATTCTAGTGTGTTCAGGATTCTAGAAGATACAAATAGAACCTTTTGCCCTAAGTGCAAAGCGAGACGCAGATAACGCAGGCGAAGCAGAACAGAACAAAGGCAGACTTCATGCTGCTGAACTGAAGTGAAGTTTGAACTTCACTTGAAATGCTTCTAGATTTACTACCTCAGCGTTTCAAGTGAGAGACATTCAAACTGTACTTCAATCCAGCGAGAGGAAGTCTGCCTTTCATCTGTGCTGTGTCGCCTGTGTCGCCTGTGTCACCTGTGTCGTCTCACTTTGTGTTACAAAGGATTACAAAGGCGGAGCATGCCGACAGGAGACCAAACTATAATAATGTAAAAATAACAAATAAAATACATAAATAAATGTATTAAAGCATCGTCGTGGTTTATTAGGATGCGTTGAGGTCCACTTTCTGGAATTTGATAAACTATCTAACTTATAGAAAACTGACTCAAGTTCATTGAATATCGAGGCACTATCTTTCAATGGCCTATGTAAAATTAAACCAAATTGATCAGACTTCGTAAAATAAGTAAGTAAACAAATTGAATAAATCAATCAATCAACAAACATATGAATAAATGAATAAGCTGAAATTAATAAATGAATAAATCGATAGATAAATAAATATATAATAATGAATGAATAGATGAGTAGATATATGAATAAATTAATAGATAACAAATAACTGAATAAGTAAATAGATAGATAAGTAAATGAATGAATGAATCAATCAATCAATAAATAGGTACATAAATATATAAATCAATCAATCAGTCAATAAACAAATCTATTAATTGATAAACATATTAATTAATAAATAAACAAATATATGAATGAATGAATAAATAAATAAATAAATTAAATATAGATAAATAAGCAAATGGATAGATAAATAAATTGATAATAACAGTAAGTAGATAAATAAGATGAATAGAAAAGTCCAGCTGATGGAATTTTACCCATAAAAAAATAAACATGAACATCTCTAATGTCTGAAAAAAATACATGAATATGTATATCTCTCCAGAAAGGAACACAGTAAAATTGTGGTAAGAAGAATATCTTAGGCGTATTGAAAAACATGAATTCTTCATATTGCCAGAAATACTTAAAAGATCTAACGTTTGCCATTCATTATATTATCTTTGATGTTTGAAGTACGTCTTTTGTGGGGTTTCCAGGAATGAATATGGAAAGAATGAAAGAAAAATAAAGAAAGAAAGCAGGGTAGAATCGTGTACAAAATAATATATTTTCCACTCAATTCTTACTATGATTTTTGGTATGGTTTAAGATCAATACAGACAGAGTAATACTTTTTTTTTTTTTTTTTTTTTTTTGTCTGTGCGGAATGGCAAATGATCACTTACTCCAATTGGATATTCAGGAAGATTTAGATAAACTACAGCAATGGTCTGAAAAGTGGCTAATGAAATTTAACACAAGCAAATGTAAATTTATGCATATAGGTAAAATAACACTAAGTACTATTACAAGTTATTTTGAAATTCGTTAATAAAAGTAGATAGTGAAAGGGATCTCGGCCCAAGTATCAGTAATGATCTCAAGTCATCTAATTAGTGTATTTTCGCCTCAAAGACAGCAAATACGATTCTAGGACTGATTATGCGATCTTTTGATTTCAGAAGTCCATCTATCATTAACAAATTATACAAATATTTAGTTCGTCCACATTTGAAATATGCTATTTTTGTATGGTCACTGAATCTTATTTAAAACATTGACAGGTTGGAAAAGTACAACGGCGAGCTAAAAAACTTATTTCATATATCAGAAATAAATCACACGAAAATCGACTAAAGCATATGAATCTATTTTCCCTAAAAAAGTGCACACTCGGTGATGATTTAATAAAGGTCTTTAAGATT
>NC_134782.1:55823645-55826145 GCF_046742065.1 Oratosquilla oratoria
TAAGTGAGAATTCAATTACTTTTTTTTCTGAAAACTCAATGATATTTATAAAAAAAAATTAGTGTTTTTTAGTCATGGCGATAACCTTTCTTGCTGGAGTAAGGGAACGCTGCGGAGTTGTCTTGAGCGTATCTGATGGAGATTTTCTTTTTTCTTTCATTCTTGTGTTAAGTTATCAACCTCTTTGGTTCCAAAGAAGATCATCAAAGTCATTGTACAGTAGTTTATACACTTCGAAGATATTATTCACATCGAGTCTTCGATGGACATACACTAAATGTGATATGGTTGCTGGGTAGTAGTTTAGATACATTGATGGACTCACTGTAATTCTATTATTCCATTTGAACGTAGTGTTGGAGTTAGAGATATAATAAAGATGGAATTTGCTCTGCTAAGTGCTTTAAACAAAAGTCAGTCCAGATAAACTAATTTTGATAATTATGAGCGAACTACGATGCCAAAACTGATGAGATGTATTGGGGCCAAGCGGAGCGAGATGTTAGCACATGAATAAAAAGACATAAACATTCTTGGTTGTATTTGTATGAATTGTTCCCTTGCATTAATTTTTGTTTGATTCTTGATCGCATCTGCATGATTCCTCTTTCTCTTCTCTACCCCCAAGTGATTTATCTTATAAATTTATATCTTCGCCATTATTTTTTTTATTTCTTGATTGTATTTGAATGAATTGATTCCCAAGTATTTGTTTTTGTTTGTTTCTTTAATGTATTTGTGACTACTCTTTCTCTTCTTTCCTCCAAAAAAGTGAGATGTTAGCTAATGTTCTTTAAAGTGTTTCGTTAATGAATTGATTCTGATTGATTTTGTGAATTGATTTTTTTTTATCTTTTTATCCCATTTGAGTGACCTCTTTCTCTTCTTTCCTCCACAGGCGAGCCGCCAGCTGCGATGCAACATGCCAACATCGCTGCGGACCACAGCATCAAGTTCCTGGCAATGGTACTCGTCGTGACCTCCATTGTCTTACCCACCACGGTCCTCCTTACCTGACCTTAATTCCTTCCAGGACCTTAGTTTCTTGGGTCTTTATTTCAACCTGTTTCTTGGGGCTTTATTTGAACCTTTATTTTCGCCCTGGTTCAAAGTCTTCACCTGACCCCTGAAGTCACACCTTAGCTTGGCACCTATCCTGAACCTGCGTCTTCGTCCTGTGTTACGTCAGAGCCCTAATCTTTCAGTACTTGGCTTTACGTTACTTTTTTTTAATTCTCGTTTGTGGTTTTTGAACCTTCATCTTGCTTCCACCTCACACTCTAACACCCTGAGGGACTTCCGAGTCTTCTTGTGACTGGGAGACCTCAACTTACCTTCGTTCCTAACTTTTGAATCAATTTTGGGACTTGGGCATCATCGTCCTAAGGTTGGTTTTGCCATCAAACGGAAATTCTTGGTGTCATTCAGGAACAAGACAGAACCAGGTTGTCGCTGCGTTTCTTTAAGTTTCGTCACTTTTCACGAGTTCCATGCGCATGCGCATGTGAACCTCTGACACAAAGATGGCAACTGTTGTAACGACACATGAAGGTGACACTGGGAGAGCAGTGTCGTCCTCTGTCATATAAGAAAGTGACACAACTTGTGTCAACAAGCACGTGGCTGGTCAGAACAAGAAACTGCCGAGTCTCAGTGTTCTTGTGAAGTGAGTATTCAGTCCATGGTCCGAACACCTTTTTGAGTTCAGTGTCCTCCCTCAAGTGAAGAGAATCCTCTGGTGATAAGATTGAAATGTACAAGAATGCTCCCGGGGAGAGAGATACAGTGACCTAAATTCATTTCTTGAAATCAGGATTCCACTTACAAATTTCATACTAGAAAGAGATCTATTCACATGAGGCAAAGGTCTAGAAAGAGCAAGTGTACATTTTGTTTTGGTGTCACGTGGAGCCCATTATCAAGTGTGTGTATGTTTATAACTGATCCCTGGTCATGTACACTTTAAGTGTACACTCATTCTAATGTGTATATCTAAGTTAAGTGAAATTTATGTATCAATTGTTGTCTATCATTTGCTATGAAGTGTCTATTTGTTTTTATTTATTTATTATATTGTTTATTCAATAATTATTTATTAATATATCAATCTATTTGTTCTATTTTAGTCTTTGTGGTTCGCAGAACTTACACATGCACTTATCAAATATTGTATAACAAAAGAAATGAATCTCAGCATCGGGCTAACATTATTTCTGTACGATATCTTCGGCGAAGTGTGCTGGCAGCTTGAGTCTAGAGGCGTGTCCACATGTTTCCAATATGAGGTAAACAAGAAACAAACATCTTTTCACTGTTCATAGCTATAGAAACTGGATTTAGGCACCTCGATTTTACATGTGTCTTACATATTGATGACAAGTGTGTCACATGTTGATGACAAGTTTGTCACATATCGACAACAAATGTGTCACAGGTTGATAACAAGAGTGTCATATGTTGACAACAAATGTGTCATATGTTGATGATAAGTGTGTCACAT
>NC_134782.1:55836145-55848645 GCF_046742065.1 Oratosquilla oratoria
TATATTTTTAGTCGGATGAGTTGTCAGGGCGAATGACACTTACTGAAAGATTTTATTTTACTTATTTTAATGCCATTCTTTTACGATCTTCAGCTGTCAATCACCCTGCGTGGTGGTTAGGTATGGTAGCCTCTGTTGTAAATTGGGGAGGGGATTTAAGACCACTTTTTCTTACTCCCACCATGCGTTGACTCCCTAGTAGGATTCGAACCACCATCCATTGATCTTATTACCTTTCTTTCGGTCACCTCGTTCTTATCATCTCACTCCAAAAGACAAAAAAAAAAAAGTGTGAAAAATCAAACCCCGCCGAAATATCCACTTCATAAACGCCAATCAGTATTATCCCTGTCTCGTATCAAACGAAGCTATTTCCCTGAAATGACATAAAACTGTGGACCACACAGACTAGACCTTAATCCTATTGATTCATGTGTTGCCAGCAACCGCCGGGAAAAAACCGCAACGTGGAGTTCTAAAAGCCAAGGGAAAATATTTAAACCTAATTTCCGTTGTTATCTATTTATTTATTAGCCAATATATTTATGTGTTCATATATCTGTTTATTGATTTGTGTATTTATTTATCTATACATTCATTTATCTATTTATTTATTTACTTAATTATTGAAATATTTAGTTATATATTTGTTTATTTACTTAATTATTCACAGGTTTATATAGTTATTTACTAATAAATTTAAATTTAATCATTTCATTATATATTAATTCATTTATTCATTCATCTAAGTATTTGTTTATTTGTTTGTTTATTTATCCCTTATCGTGTTGGTGTTGTTCTTGTTTTATCTGAAAGGACTTAACTCACCATATCATTGATCAGCTGACCAGCTCGTGCTCTGAGGTCTTTTGTACATATGTACAAGAATAAAACATATATAACATAAACATATGTATAAACATGCACACACGCGCACATGCACACACGCACATAAATAAGTGCACACATATACACACACATTCACACACATACACACACACACACACACACACACACACACACACACACACACACACACACACACACACACACACACACACACACACACACACACACACACACACACACACACACACACACACACACACACACACACACACACACACACACACACACACACACACACACACACACACACACACACACTCAAGCGTGCACTGTAATAGCACGCATATACATTTATATGTATTTATATGCATATATATATATATATATATATATATATATATACATATATACATATATGTATATATATATTTATACACATATATATATACATACATATATATATATATATATATAACAATGAATACATATAAATATATAACATACATATATGTATGTGTGCACATGTATACATACTTCTACATGTAGGTTTGTGCACTTATGCACATATTGATCTAAATGCATTTACTCATGCATCTGTAAAATACGTGATATATGTTTTTATTTAGTAGATACTACTATCTGACATTAATTACAGTTTATAATAAAGATTGAAGGTGTTTTGGTTCTTTTATTTCAACCTTTGTAAATGTTTCATGTACATGAAAAATTTTACTTCTGAGTATCAAATTAGAAATATAGCACAGTGTACAAAAATATTTCTAGTATTGTGGTTTATTATATGTATGTGTATGTATATGTATATGTATATGTATGTGTATATATGTATATGTATATGTATATGTATATGTATATGTATATGTATATGTATATGTATATGTATATGTATATGTATATGTATATGTATATGTATATGTATATGTATATGTATATGTATATGTATATGTATATGTATGGTAGATAGAAATATTGGGCCTAGTACGGAGACCAAAGGCGGGCCCTCGAAAATGTACCTCTGGATTGAGGTAAGTATTCAATTTTTATTTTATTTTATCTCTTTCTATTCTTTTTTTTTTTTTTTTTTACAGATGAGTTAAGATTTATTTTATGAGCAAGTTATAAGGAAGCTATTGTTATTTAATTAAGAGAAGGGTATTTGGGTGTTGTAGAATAAACTTACTTGTTATAATTTAATAAGGCTACCTCCAAACTATTTTCTTTATCTGCAGAGAGCCCGTCACACAATCAATGACCCAAGTACCTCCATAAATGTTTATTTTTTTTATCTATTTATTTACTTATTTATTTATACATTTCTATTTTTTTTATTAATTTTTATATATGTATTTATTTATCTATTTGATTGGTTGTCTATTTTTTATTTGTCGATTTATTTTCATTTTTATGTATCTATTGATTTATTTACTTAACTATTTATTTTGTTTAATTATTCATTTATAGTATATAAGTATATATATGTATATATATATGTATATATATATATATATATATATATATATATATATATATATATATTACACATTCATTTATTTGTTTATTTATTCATTTATTTGTTTACTTGTTTCTTTATTGATTGTTTGACTTGTGTTACCATTTATTTATATAGTTACTTCATAATTCATTTACCTATTTTTTCTGGTCGTCCTGACATGCACTTCTTCAGCGGAGAGACAATCACTGTCACTTTCAAAATTCTTCTAGTTTATTTCTCGCCAATCTACAAACTTTGAACCACGGTGGACATCTACAACTAGCGCGGCCAATGAAAGGAGAACTTCTTGGGTCATTGTCATTTTCTTCCGGAAAGAAAGGAGTTCAGATTTTAATTATCTAAATATTTATATAATTCAAAGACAGGCGTTCTATAGCTCCTCGGCATCTTTATGTACTATAGATCTATCCAGGTGGTTTTATTTGTCTAACTAAAAACACTTTTCTAAGAGGGATCAGTTAATCAAAATACTGTTTGGGCTAAAAAGTCTTGTTTGATGTTTACACAAAGTATGTAAGAACGAGTACATAGGTAATATTTTTCTATGTCAATAAAAATACTTTATACAATCAAGAATAAAGAATGATATTTTATGTTTCTATAATAAAATCAAAATATTGTTTAATGGAACTAGTGAGATGAGTATAATAACATTCACTTTGTCTAAATCCATGAAATACGGTACGGAATAGGGTACCTATGGGGGACTTCTGAAAAAGAACCATAATATATCAGGCTTTGTGAAAATAATTTTTCGCTATTTCTATTTCCAACAAAAAATATAAGGCTGCTACTGTATAAAGCAATGCATCAAATATTCAATAACTAAATGTATATTTACAATATATATTATGGATCAGGTTCAGTCGTCCCTTGTGGTACAATCAGACATGATCCAAGTGGAAGCAGTGAAGATACAACTTATATTTTTCAGCACACACACACACACGAACACACACACACGAACACACACACACACACACACACACACACACACACACACACACACACACACACACACACACACACACACACACACACACACACACACACACACACACACACACACACACACACACACACAATCATCCATCATCATTTTCTACAAGATCCCACTAGATAAGTGTACAGAAGTAGATAGTGTAGTACACATTTTTTACGCTGCCTGCGTATAGAAATTACAGAACCATATCCCAGGAATTGTTTTTCTTCGTCTCAATTGTCTTTTCATTTTTTGTTTTTTTTAACCCAAGTTTCCGAGCTTTAAATGTACATGAAATGAAGCTACAGAAATTAACGACAACATTTCTCTTTCTTTTTTTCTATTTGGAAGGAAATATTGGATGATTTATCTTTTAATTTGTATTAAAAGAAGTAGGAATTATAACAAGACAGGTTAATTATGGGTTTGAACTGCGAACAGTGGCGTAAAAATAAGTTAATAAAATAAACAAGGACTAGGCTTGAGAAAGGTACATAATAAACTTAATCAAAATAGGAAATAAATTTCATATTTTTTTGTAATTATATAAATTATTATAGTTCTTTTTTCTCTTCTTTCCTTTCTTTATTGTATTTCATATCCTTTTCTTTTTCTTTTTCTTTGTTTTCTTTCTACGATGACTGACTTATCTAATGTATGAAGTCTTAAAAATAAAACAAAAACATTTGTAGGACTAAAAAATTTATTTAATGCAATTTTAGTCCACGAGAACTTAAAATCGAAATAAAACCCATTAAAGTGATGTAGATAAAGAACAAACTCAACCAACGATATGGAACGTTAATCCACAACATAAGGTCTGTAACATACGGGTGTGTTACTTGGGCAAGGTGACATAGGGAGAGTGATGCGCAGTTTCGTTGTATACTTTATTCGAGTGCAGATACGAGTGTCAGAGGCAGATGTGGCGTGGTCCCCAAGTGCGGGACCGACCACGAAGGCCTAGTGACCCGGAACAAGTTAAATACAGCGAAGAATTGACTAACTGGCCTGCCCTTTCGGGGCAGGCATTATATATACAAGGGACTGACCCAGCACCATGACCAGACGCGACCTAATTGCGGTGACCCTTTCTGGCCTTTCCGACCATTGAGTCAGATCAACTACCACATAACTCAACAATGCATAAACTTTGCACTTTACACACAAACATGCTTGTGGGGTACATGTACTCCACAGGTCCATGGATACTTTGTAGGCTATAGAGGTCCACATATAGGTCCACAGATAGGAAAAAAAGACTAGAATGATTAGTATTTAGTGATGGATTTTTAACGATACAATTCAGCGTTGCATTGATCTTCTCCTGGCGGCTAAAATTCGCTTCATATTGGGCCGAATCTCGCAAAGTGTTGTGAATTTGAATAACCAGAGGAAAACGATAGTTCAGAATTCTAGACCTCCTTAAGTACATTTAAACATTGTGTCTAGCTTTTGTAAAACTTTGCCCTCTCTTAGTATATGAAGCAAAGGTAATTTGACATTCGGGTATTCGAAAAGCAGAAGACTGTAACCGAAGTCGTTTTTACTCGATCGACACGACAAAACGTTTTAAAACGTTTTCAGAGTGCTTGGTCTAGCCTGATACGAATTTCTTTGGTTAAGGCAGTCCCTCATTAGGAAAGACTAGCTTGTATCGAAATTCAATCAAGCCTATTCAGTGGCTATACATATTTTCTTTCTTTTTTAAGCCACATCGCGACTCCTCAATGGAACAAGTGTAAAAACATTAATGCTTTCTATAGCAGTGAGTTCAAGTGAATGCCTCAGTGAACCTACCACGAGTATTCTGTATCACAGAATTATTTTCTAAGATAAAAATAGTTAAACCATCCACACATATGCAAACCATGTTTAGACCACAAATACTCAAAATTAATTCGGCTACTAAGAGATCAGTGGTATCTATAAACACAAACAAATTATCAACACATCTAAAAAGAAAAAAAAAATACCTGCAATCATTGGTATAGAATACATTATTGTAATTCTATAAAAAAGAGAAAGGAGAGAAAAAAAACTAATTATTCAAAGTTAGGCCTATTAATCTTTATAAAGAACTGTTTTATATGTGAGCCGCTCTAATGACTTTCGACGCTGATGTCAATCAATGATAAGTTCTTCTTTATATGTAATTCACAAACTTACTTCTTTGGTGAACTTTTACTGATTACTGCGATTACAGAATATCACAAAAAATGAACTTAACAAAAAATTAGGTTACAATAAGAACCAAAGATGAATATATTTTATTTCAACAGTATAATGCTATTTTTTCTTTCATTATGTGCAATTATTGTGAATAAAGAATTCATGAGGAACAAATATGTACTTGTGTATATGTATGTATGTACGTATGTATGTATGTATGTATGTATGTATGTATGTATGTATGTATGTATGTATGTATGTATTGTAACGTAATATTAGATATTACGTCATATGTGTAATTATGTTATAGAATTGTGTTCCTTTGTATTACATAACTATGTTCATATTTCTTGTCTATGTATGTATTGTAACAATGTTAAGCAGTAACGCCCGTCCACTATATGTAATCTTGTCTACGTGCGGGGAGAGGTGCGCACTCTTGTAGAACAAACAGACAAGCGAAATCCTGAATAGTTCGGAGCGCACAGATTTGACAGTTACTAAATAAATAGATTGTTCAAGCGAGTCGAGGGTCCTAAAACTACCCATGTTGACGTGTTAACTTACCCTCCTCCTCACCCGCACCCTTAACCGGAAGTATCCGGCTTCCGGTCCAATGGTATATAAGCGGTGGTAACCGCTGACTCGTCGTCATATTCCCACATATTGATCTCTTGATAAAAACTAGAAGGTTTAGATTCATGAGACGATTGGTGTGAAGTGATCACCCTTTTGCCTACATTACGTGTCTGATATACATTGCATTACTTTACTTATATTTGGACTTATTACTTATTCTGATGCATGTTCCAGATCTCTTTGTACTTAGATAGTACCATATTGCATACTTATCTTGTGTTTCTTATTTGAACGATAATTTCCATAATCGTGTAACGGTCCCATTGACCCTACTGCCCATTCTCTTTTGTGTTGATTGCCTGTAAATATTTTCCATTAATAATTTCGTTTACTAGTTTTATCGCTAGTTTAATATTCCTTTCCTGGAATCTTCTTTGTTACCTTTACTTCTAGTCTTACGAATTATCTAGGCCCTGACCAGATAGTTCAGTCCTACAGTGGCTTCTAGAAGTGCGCTGGTTCTTAAGCACTTAGACGTTATACGTAACGTCTCTTCACATACCAGCAGCCCGTAACAAAGTGGCGACCCTTGCCAAGGATATTGGATCAGGTATTTAACACATTCTTATAGAGATGGATGATATAGTTCAAGAATTCGTTCAAAATCCCAAGGTAAGTTTCTTAAAGAAACAAACTAAAGACACTTTGATAGAAATAGGCAAGCACTTTGGAGTAGACATTGATACAAGTTTGCGAAAGAAAAAAATACTTCAGGAACTCGTTGAAAATCTGATCGAAGATGAGATCTTATCTCCAGAAGAGATTACAGCTATACAAATTCCTTCAAATAGGTTAGAAATAGAGGCACGACTAACCGAACTTAAGATTAAGGAGATTGAATTAAAGGTCAGAAGAGTAGAATTTGAGGAGGAAGCTAAATTGAAACAAATGCAAATTGAGGCAGAATAAAAGCTAAAGAGGAGGAAACTAAACTGAAACAAATGCAAATTGAGGCAGAATTTAGAGCTAGAGAAGAGGAAGCTAAGGTGAAACAAGTAGCTAAAGAGGAGGAAACTAAACTGAAACAAATGCAAATTGAGGCAGAATTTAAAGCTAGAGAAGAGGAAACTAAAATCAAATTGGCAGAATTTAAAGCTAGAGAAGAGGAAGCTAAAGTGAAACAAGTCGAGTTAGAATTAAAGAAGACAGAAGTAGAAGCTAGGATTGTTGATAGACAACCCGTAGTTCAGGAAGGTCATATAGATATTTCCAAGTATGTAAAACTTCTACCCCAATTTTCAGAAGGAGAGCCAGAAATTTTCTTTCTTCAGTGGGAAAAATTGGCGCAACAATTACAAATCCCTAAAGAAAATTGGCCATTAATCATTCAAACACAATTTAAGGGTAAGGCTCAGCAAATTTATACTTCTCTTTCAGAAGCAGAAAGCGAGTATGATAATATGAAAGCTTGTATTTTAAAAGCTTATGAACTAATACCAGAGGCCTATAGACAGAAATTCCGTAATTATAGGAAGACACCTCAGTTAACATACGTAGAATATGCGGCTCAACAAGAGAGGTTATTCAATAGGTGGTGTTTGGCTAGTGAAACGGACACCTTAGATAGACTTAAACAGTTGATTTTATTGGAGCAGTTTAAGAATACCTTAGAGACAGATCTTAGGATTTTTATAGATGATCATGTTCCCGAAACTTTAACTAAAGCTGCTGTATTGGCTGATGAGTTCACACTAAATCATAAACCTAAGTCAAGACAAATGGAATCCCAAAAGTCAAAGTCATATATTCCAGATTCAACAAAATACTCTGATCCTTGGGCCCCAAAGAAAACGCTTTGAAAATCAGTCTAGCCCATCACATTTCAGTTACAGGTCTGATTTCAATCAATATCCTCCAAACCAACCTTGGCAAAGAATGGAAAGGTTTAAGACTAATCCCCCTGTAACTTGTTCATATTGTAAACAGGTTGGCCATCACATTTCTAATTGCAGAAAGAGACTGACACCCTCATTCTCCAATAAGACACCAACTCTTGTAAGTAATATAAAATCAGATGATTCAAAATCCTCTATTCAGGATACACTACCAAAGAAGCCGGTATTGTCAAGTAATGTAGAACCCCCCTCATCAAATCATGATCCTTGTTTCAAACCATTTGTATCTTCAGGAACTATATCTCATAGTAGTAGTTCACAACAATATCCTATTTCCATACTCCGAGACACAGGAGCAAAGCAAAGTCTGATTTTAAATTCTGTCTTGCAGAATCTGGGTGAGTCATATACAGGTTATGATATATTGATAGAAGGAGTTGGAGGAATTAATAAAATGTCCATTACATAATGTTTTCTTGCGGTCTGATTTAACAACCGGAATGGTTAAAGTAGCAGTAGTAGACTCTCTTCCCATAGTAGGAATATCCTTATTGTTGGCCAATGACATCGCTGGAAGCAAAGTCATTTCTCCCTTAATAACAAATAACCCTAAGACCTCAGTAGAACCTTCAGATAACTTACAGTTGTTTCCCGCTTGCGCTGTAACCAGATCTCAGTACAAGAAATCTGAAGAGGAGACTTATAATTTAGAATCCCTATTCTCCCAAACTGACCCATCTTCTTCTTCACCAGTTTCTCTATCTAGAGCAGAATTAATCAAAGAACAGAAGTCAGATCATTCTCTTAAAAATTTGTACGAGATTGTTTCATCTCCAGAAGAAGTTGAAAATATGTCACGAGGTTTCTATATAGAAAACGGAGTCCTAATGCGAAAATGGAGAGCATCCACCGCAACCGCTGACCAGCCATGGCAAGTAAGGAATCAAATAGTCCTCCCTCTTGGTTTCAGGAATAATGTTCTAAGATTGGCTCATGATACTCCCTTAGCAGGTCACTTAGGGGTAAGAAAGACCTTGTTCAACATAACCCAACATTTCCATTGGCCCACGGTTGTCAAAGATGTTGCCCAATATTGTAAAACATGTCATACATGTCAACTTGTAGGTAAGCCCAACCAGAAAATTGTAGAAGCTCCACTCCATCCCATTCCTGTAATGGAAGAGCCATTTAAAAAAGTTCTTATTGATTGTGTAGGACCTTTACCTCCTTCAAGTAAAGGAAATCAGTACATTCTCACAATCATGTGTATGAGCACTCGTTTTCCAGAAGCCATTCCTTTGAAAAATATTAAAGCTCAAATATAATCAGAGAAATGTTGAAATATTTCACTATGGTAGGATTTCCTAAGAACATTCAAAGTGATCAAGGAAGTAATTTTCTTTCCAGCAAGTTTAGAGAAACTCTTGTAACACTAGGTATAAATCATGTAACTTCCTCCGCCTATCATCCTCAATCACAAGGTGCTCTAGAGCGCTTTCACCAAACGCTCAAGACAATGTTAAGAATCTTCTGTGCTGAGAACACTCGAAATTGGGAAGACGGACTCCCCTTTTTGTTGTTCGCCACCCGAACAACAATTCAAGAAAGCCTTGGATTCAGCCCGTCAGAATTAGTCTTCGGTCATGAAGTCCGTGGTCCCCTAAAGATACTTCATGAACAATGGATGAAAGAAGAACCACCAGTTCCTTCTTTGAAATACGTGTCCCAGGTCACCGAGAAGTTGTTAGAAGCTTGGAAGTTGGCAAGAGAGAACTTGACGAATGCTCAACGAGTAATGAAAGGTCGGTATGATAAAAATTCTAAACTTAGAACTTTCTCTCCAGGAGATCAAGTGTTACTTTATCTTCCCATACCAGGAGATCCATTGCAGGCTAAATACAAAGGACCCTATGAAGTCTTGTCCAGAGCCAGTGATCTCAACTACATAATCAAAACTCCAGACAGAAGAAAGAGCTCCCGTCTCTGTCACATAAATACCTTAAAACCTTATCATTCCCGAGATCCAATTCCAGCTTGCAGCTCTACCACAATAGAATCCGAAGAGCCTCCTGATAACCTGCCTAATCCTCCTGAGATTCCCTTGGAAAACTCTCAGATACTACAAAATCTTCAGATAAAAGTAGGACACTTATCTGAGAAACAAGGTAAAGACATTCTTTTCCTCTTAAGAAGTTTTCCAAAATTATTTCTAGATTCCCCAAGATTCACTTCTTTGATAGAACACGAAATAATTCTAGACTCGCCAAGGGCTATCAAACAAGCCCCTTATAGAGTCAATCCAAAAAAGAAGGAGTTCATAAAAGCAGAAATAAACACTCTGCTTCAACAGGGAATAATTGAACCCTCCAGTAGTCCTTGGGCATCTCCTTGCATTCTTGTCCCTAAATCTGACAATTCTTATCGCCTGTGCATTGACTACAGGAAAATCAATGCCCATACTAAGGCCGATGCTTTTCCTATCCCTAGGATAGATGATATCATAGACAGTCTAGGAACTGCCAAGTATGTATCCAAGTTGGATATGCTAAGGGGATACTATCAAATCCCTGTACACCCTCGCTCAAGAGAAGTTACCGCTTTCATTACGGAAGAGGGATTGTTCCAATTCAGAGCAATGCCATTTGGGCTTAAAAATGCCCCTGCCACTTACCAAAGAATGATAAGTAATCTTGTTGCAGGATTGCCAGGAGTAAAAACTTATCTAGATGATGTGATAATATTTAGTCAGTCTTGGACAGAACACATTGAACACCTAAATAATTTCTTTTATAGAGCAGACCAAGCAAACCTTACCATCAATTTGTCCAAATGTGATTTCGGACATACACAGGTCCCCTATTTGGGATTTAAAGTTGGAAATTCCCAAGTGTTTCCAATAGACGCCAAGATAAAAGCCATCAATGATGTACCAACACCCACTAATCGTAGAGAGGTACGTCGATTCCTTGGAATGAGTGGCTATTATCGCCGTTTTTGTCCAAATTTTTCAGATGTAGCGGAACCATTGACTGACCTGTTGAGAAAAGACCACGACTTCGTGTGGACACCTACCTGTGAGACGGCCTTGAAAAACCTGAAGTCCCTTCTCACTAACGCACCAGTTCTAAGGGCACCCGATTTCCAACGACCCTTTCTTCTGCAAGTCGACGCCAGCGACACCGGTATCGGTGCCGCCCTCTTGCAAGAACACAATGAAGTTCTTCACGCTATCGCCTACTACAGCAAGAAGCTGTCCCCTGCGCAGAAGAACTACTCAACAATTGAGAAGGAGACGCTCGCTTTGGTCCAGGCCCTTATCCACTTCGAAGTCTACCTGGGTTCCTCAACTACCATTCAAGTATATTCGGATCACAACCCCTTAAAGTTCCTACAGACTATGAAAAACAAGAATCCGAGACTTACACGTTGGAGTTTATTTCTCCAACCCTTTAATCTAACTATTCATCATATAAAAGGCGTCTTTAATGTTTTAGCCGACGTCCTTTCTAGAACATAGCTTTTCAACAGAAAGTGAAAAGCTTTCCCAAACGGTGGAGGTGTAACGTAATATTAGATATTACGTCATATGTGTAATTATGTTATAGAATTGTGTTCCTTTGTATTACATAACTATGTTCATATTTCTTGTCTATGTATGTATTGTAACAATGTTAAGCAGTAACGCCCGTCCACTATATGTAATCTTGTCTACGTGCGGGGAGAGGTGCGCACTCTTGTAGAACAAACAGACAAGCGAAATCCTGAATAGTTCGGAGCGCACAGATTTGACAGTTACTAAATAAATAGATTGTTCAAGCGAGTCGAGGGTCCTAAAACTACCCATGTTGACGTGTTAACTTACCCTCCTCCTCACCCGCACCCTTAACCGGAAGTATCCGGCTTCCGGTCCAATGGTATATAAGCGGTGGTAACCGCTGACTCGTCGTCATATTCCCACATATTGATCTCTTGATAAAAACTAGAAGGTTTAGATTCATGAGACGATTGGTGTGAAGTGATCACCCTTTTTGCCTACATTACGTGTCTGATATACATTGCATTACTTTACTTATATTTGTACTTATTACTTATTCTGATGCATGTTCCAGATCTCTTTGTACTTAGATAGTACCATATTGCATACTTATCTTGTGTTTCTTATTTGAACGATAATTTCCATAATCGTGTAACGGTCCCATTGACCCTACTGCCCATTCTCTTTTGTGTTGATTGCCTGTAAATATTTTCCATTAATAATTTCGTTTACTAGTTTTATCGCTAGTTTAATATTCCTTTCCTGGAATCTTCTTTGTTACCTTTACTTCTAGTCTTACGAATTATCTAGGCCCTGACCAGATAGTTCAGTCCTACAGTGGCTTCTAGAAGTGCGCTGGTTCTTAAGCACTTAGACGTTATACGTAACGTCTCTTCACATACCAGCAGCCCGTAACAGTATGTATGTATGTATGTATGTATGTATGTATGTATGTAT
>NC_134782.1:55851145-55856145 GCF_046742065.1 Oratosquilla oratoria
GAATCGGCAGAGAAAATAGGAAGTACAAAATGTATTAGAGAAAGCAAATATTTCAAAGCTACAAATGACCTAATTAAAAGAAGAATGACCATGCAGATTAAAAGCAGGAAAGGCGAAATAGAAAAAGTAGAACTAAACAAGCTTATCAACAAAAGGCAGAGATCAGAGAAAAGAAAGAGAAATATGGATGAAATAGAGGAAACTATTCGGGAAAGTAAAAGTATTAAGGGGACTGAGCGCAGACATGCTTTAGGAAGACAGTAAATGCTATGTTTGAAAGATAGAAATGGAAAAATCATTAAATACAGAGCCAAAATGATAAAAAGAGTAGAAGAATTTTGCCAAGAGCTTTACTCTTCGAAGACCGTAGTTAAGTCAGTAAATTCATTTGTAGACGTTAGTAGTGTACCAGAGATTACAAAGGAAGAAATAGAATTTGCTCTAAAAATATGAAATGAGGAAAAGCACCTGGGGAAGATGTTATATCGATAGATCTCTTGAAAGACGCAGGGAAAGAAGTTCATATTAAGTTAGCTCAGTTGTACACCCAATGCTTACGTCAAGAAAGTGTTCCTGAATTGTGGTGCAATGCCATAGTGATTTTCCTTCATAAGAAAGGAGACCAGAAGGACCTTAGTAACTATCGACCGATTAGCTTCCTATCAAATGTACATAAAGTATTCTCCAAGATCCTTACAAATACACTACGTCAAGTTTTAGATGGAAACCAACCGAGAGAACAGGCAGGCTTTAGGAGCGGATATTCGACCCTAGACCATTTGCAGGCGATGAACCAACTAATCGAGAAGACGACAGAATACAATATACCGCTCTGTTTAGATTTTGTAGATTACTAGAAGGCCCTTAACTCGGTAGAACAAATAGCAATACTAAACTTGTACGCAAACAGGGTACAAACGGACAGATCGTAAGGTTTTTAGAAAAAATTATGCAAAAGGTACCGCTATACTTCGACTACATAAAGATACAGAAAAGATCAAGATAGAGAAAGGAGTACGGCAAGGCGATACAATTTCACTCAAATTATTTACAGCTTGCTTGGAAGAGATTTTCAGGAGGTTGAATTGGGAAGAGATATGTTTGAAGATTAATGGCGAATATTTGAACCACCTAAGATTTGCAGATGACATTCTTATTTCAGAAATAGTAGAAGACTTGCAAGAGTGATCTGAGCAAGAAAAGTCTCAAAGTAGGTTTAAAAATTAATAAGAGTAAAACCAAAGTAATTTTCACCACGTAAATTCAAAGTAAAGAGATTATAATTGACGGTGAGAGTCTTAAAGAAGGTGAAGACTATAATTACTTAGACTAGATGGTGAAAGTGACCAAAGATCATGATAATGAAATAAAAAGACACATTACAATTGGCTGGAAAGTGTTTAGTAAGTTTAATAAAATTCTGAGAGGTTCTCTATCTTTATGTTTGAAATGTAAAGCTTATAATAAATGCATTATGCCAGCCCAAATCTACGGGTGTGGGACTTGGAAAATGATGAAGGCGATGAAAATAAAGCTAAGGACTGCATAGAGTAGAATGGAGAGGTCAATGATGGAAATAACACTGCGAGACCGAAAGAGAACAAGTTGGGTTAGAGAGCAGACTAGAGTGAAAGATACTGTAGAGGCGGTAAAAGAGAGGAAATGGAATTGGGCAGGTAAGTCAGCGCGAACAAATGATGAACAATGGAGCAAGTGTGTTACTGAGTGGACGCCACGAAATAGGAAGCGTGGAAGAGTGAGACCAGACACAAGGTGGAGAGACGAGATAGAGAAGTTTGCAGGAATTACATGGCAGAGGTTGCAGCGGTCGTGTGAATCATGAAATGCTATGAAGGAGGCATTTGTTCACAAGTGGAATCAGGGCGGCCGATTTGATTGATTGATTGAATTTTATATATATATATATATATATATATATATATATATGTATATATATATATGTTTATATATATATGTGTGTATGTGTATATATATATATATATATGTCTTGTTAAAGACCAATGCTAATTCAGTTTCAACTATCTTCTTAGTTGTTTTTTCCATTCTTCTTATATGTTTCTTATAGTCCAGGGGTAGATTAAACACAAGTCTACCGAGATCCATGGTATATTGACACTAATTATATAAATACAATCGCAAGCTTTCGGTTGTTACATACAACCATCTTCAGGCAGATATATATATATATATATATTTATATAAATATGTGTGTGTGTGTGTGTGTGTGTGTGTATGTGTGTGTGTGTGTGTGTGTGTGTGTGTGTGTGTGTGTGTGTGTGTGTGTGTGTGTGTGTGTGTGTGTGTGTGTGTGTGTGTGTGTGTGTGTGTGTGTGTGTGTGTGTGTGTGTGTGTGTGTGTGTGTGTGTGTGTGTGTGTGTGTGTGTGTGTGTGTGTGTGTGTGTGTGTGTGTGTGTGTGTATGTTGAATATAATAGCATGGTGACAACTCAGAAATTTTTCGTTATTGTTCAATACTGTGAACGAGGCGACGTATTTCAAGAGGCAATCTATGTAGAAGATCAGCAAAGGACATTACAACACTGAGGCAGGGTGGTCAAACTAGTAGAGATTTCGGTACTAACGTTTCGAAGTTACATAATTTCAATTTCAAGGCAGAACTAATACATACAATGATAAATGAGTAAATAGGAAAATGTTACATAGAATGAGCTAAGGAAAGGTCACAAACAGACAAATAAATAATAGAAAATTAATATGAACCTAGGAGAGGTCAACAGTAAGTTTTGGTCATTTTAAATGTGAGAAATTAATCAAACAATTAGTCATGAAAGAATCTCCTCCCAGATTGATCATCCGAGGAAACGAGGCACGGGAGGAGGTGGAGGCTGTCGACCATGTTAGTTACAGCTTTCGACACCCTTTTTTCTTGTGTTGATGTTTGTACAAAAACCTCTTGTAATCTCTATTTTCTGTACTTTGTTTGAAGATGTAATACACGAAAGAGCCTACCGTCTACTGTTTAATTTTCACCAATGGTTCTTCTTGTTTTTTGTTTCACACGGTGAAGTGTTGTTTCTGTATATATATATATATATATATATATATATATATATATATATATATATATATATATATGTGTGTGTGTGTGTGTGTGTGTGTGTGTGTGTGTGTGTGTGTGTGTGTGTGTGTGTGTGTGTGTGTGTGTGTGTGTGTGTGTGTGTGTACGTATACCGAAGTTTGTTTTTCTTTTATAAGGAGTTGACCGAATCAAAGGACACACTCACATCATAAATAGATAAATAAATAAATAAATAAGTAAATAGGTAGATAATTAATCTAATAAGTATATCAATAAATGAATAATAAAATAAATAAATAATAAATAAATGAATAATCAAATAAATAAATAGAAAATAAATAGATGAATAAGTAGATAAATAAATAAATTAGTAAATAAGTAAATGAATGCATAAACAAATATATAAATAAATAAACAAATATATAAATGAATAAGTTAATTAGTCAATTAATTAAGTCATTTCATTATCAATTGATTAATAAACAAATGAATTAATCAATGCTTAAATAAATCAATAAATAGATCAACAAATGAACAAGCGAACAAATAAATACATTAGTAAACAATTGATATCCGTTCATCAAACTGTTCTATATCTTCCCCTTAGAGATAAAAAACCATCCATACCGTTTGGACCAAAACTAATTCAATGGGACACAGCTCTCCTATAGCAGAAGAAAGATCCTTGTTTCGAGGGACTAAGGCTGTGGTGTGTTTGTGTGTCTCAGTCCAGAGATATGAGGATTGTGAGATGATTATTGAGGGCAAGAGGGAGGGATAGGGTTTACAAGAGTAATAAATATGGTTTGGTGTCCCCCATCTTAGTGATTGTCCAAGCAGCATTAAGCGTTACTCTGAAATCCTAAAGGTTTGGTGGAAGCTATTTCCTTCAGATTAACATGATTCAGTTTCAGGATTTAGTGTAACGTCGGTCGCGAATTCCTCCCTATCAGGAGGCTAGATATGTGCCCCTTACAGAGGACTTTGTATCGTAGTTGTAAGTGATTGTAATAAATAAGAAATTTATTCTAGCTGACGTTAAGACGATTTTATTTAGCTTAGTGTAGTTTGGTCTGCATTGGGTTAAAATATTCTTTTTCTTTAAGAAATCTAAGTTAATACTTAGAGAATTTTCTGAAACAACAACAAATGAGTATATGGCATATGCAGCATAGAAAGATGGCCAGGTACTAAGGCCTATAAATCAACATAGATAAATAAAACATTTGAGTGTTTTCTAGATGCAAGACTATTTATATAAAACGAAAACATACGTACTTCATAGGAGTTAGAAAATATGGAACAAATAATTTGATATAAATATAATTTCTATATGAGAGAATTTTTTCGTGAAACTTAAATCAACATAGAAAAAAAATGGGTGATTTCTAAATATAAAACTAGTGATATGAAACACAAACAAATATAATTCATAGGAATCAGAGGCTATAGAAGAAAAGTTTTACCAGAAATACAATTTTTATACTAAAATCAACATCTGACTTGTTTTTAAAGGAAATGTAGACAGACCTATAGCATATTAAATTAAAGGATGGATGTAATAAGACATTGAAAATATAGTTTTCGAAAAAGCTAATTATGTAATCACGCCACACCAAGACAAAGTTACTAGTAAATATACTGATTACCTAGTAATGTTTTCATTTCTTTGAAATAGAACAAACTTCGTATGAATTGAAGTTCAGGCATAATAATAGTAGAATCTACAATGTAGATATAGATCATCCTATGAGGCAATGAACTAAGGAACGTGAAGGTAATTACTTGAAAAGAGAAAAGTCTTCTTGAAAACGTAAACGACGTAATTAAGCGCCTAGGCAAGCTGTGTTCAGACTTACTTCATGATATACTAATTAGCCATAATTAAACTCTTATGGATCTCATGATATCTCATAACATGGCGGGTATTAACACATTTT
>NC_134782.1:55861145-55866145 GCF_046742065.1 Oratosquilla oratoria
AACAACAACAACAACAACAACAACAACAACAACAACAACAACAACAACAACAACAACAACAACAACAACAAAAAGGACAAAATCATGAGCACGAACAACAATAACGACAGCAACAACAGCAGCGACAAGAGCAACAACAAGAGTAAGAACAACAATAACAACAACAACAACAACAAGAGCCAAAGAGAAGAGGGGAAGGTGGACGAGAGAGACACTACAACTCTTTATCCTTGTTAGACTATCACATTTCCTAACATCTCTAATGTCACCGTTTCCAGCGTGACTGTCGGAAAATATCTTTCTTAATCTCTTTCTCTCCTGTGCGTGTCCTCATGTCGGGAAGGAAGGGAAAAGTCGCTGTCGCGGTCAACAGTGGTGTGATTGTGTTTTATGAGAGATACAGAATCAGGAACGACTCTTGTTTCCATTCTCTCATACACTGTTGATTTTTTCTCTCACTTTGAAAGATATATATATATATATATATATATATATATATATATATATATATATATATATTTTTTTTTTTTACAAAATCATTCTCTGTGGTCATTCCCACTGTCTCCTCTTATGATTGCTCCCACAACAAGACCAAGCCTACTCTCACTACAAGACAAAAGTACATAAATACCTTTAATACTCAAATTCACAGCAAACATACAGTATAGATATTTCAAAACTTTTCCAATATTTTTTCTCTCGTTCTCCTACAGTCATTTGTTTACATTTGCTATAACTTTTTCTCGTTTATTACGATCAATTACCTCAGCTCTAAGCTAACCTCTTTCCTGTTCCAGGAGCCTGATCCTTAATGATTGCAGATACATCCATTTCTGTGTCGTATTTTTCACTCATTTCGATATATCTTGGGAACTACCATCATTATAAACATTAGAGCCTATCAATAACAACAATTTATGAGCAAAACTCTCTTCTCTCTCTCTCTCTCTCTCTCTCTCTCTCTCTCTCTCTCTCTCTCTCTCTCTCTCTCTCTCTCTCTCTCTCTCTCTCTCTCTCTCTCTCTCTCTCTCTCTCTCTCTCTCTCTCTCTCTCTCTCTCTCTCTCTCTCTCTCTCTCTCTCTCTCTCTCTCTCTCTCTCTCTCTCTCTTTTTTTTTTTAAACCACAACTTCTGAATACTTTAAATCTTACTTCCCAGTAGTCAGTGTCACACTTTTAAAACATATCACCAGACATGACGAACCCTTCCTATTCAGAAACAATAGAATCTTATCGGCTTTATCATATACACCTATGGAAATGACTTGTTTCTGTATGTTTTATTAAGCTCGGAAGTCTATTAAGTGTAATTATGTTTGCGATCTCTCAAGTCCGTTCGAAAATGTTATAGGTGGTATGATAGAGTGCCTATTTGGGAGGGGGGATTTTTATCTATCACCTGTACAGTAATAATCGTACATGATCCTCTTCCGTACATCATTGTTCTTAAACCCTTTGTTCTAACTGCCCAAAGGCTATTTGCTTCTTCTTCGTGGCATCCCTTCGGTGGGAAAAAGATTCAATACTATCTCAACCCACTCCTCCCTGACCAGCGGGTATTTTTCCTTATATTCTACGACAATGTTCACACTAGCGGTTTCAACCGCGCGGAAATCGCGGCGGGACCTCATAGCCAAGGAAAAACTGCGTGGTTAAGTGTGAACGCCTTTGTTGACTTCCAGTTTAATTGAACCGCTGTGGTTCAAACCGCGGCGGTTCAAACCGCTAGTGTGAACATGCCGTTAGGTGCTTTTGTTACTCACCTCAGTGGCGTTCTTCTCGACAACACGATCTTTACATTTTTTAATTCGTCCTTCATTCTAACAACCAAGCTTCCAATCCGATCAGATTTGATCTCCTTTTCAGAAATGACTCAATCTGAGTCGTGCAATTTAATCTTAATTTTTATTTCATCTCTCTGTCAGTCTTCAGGCGCTAACTCGTGTACTTTGACATATATAGAACATAGAACTTCCTGATTTTTTCCTTCCTTCCCTTCTTTCTATTTCTTTTTCTTTTTTTAGTTTTTATTTCGACAATCTTTTTTATCTTCCTTCTCTTTACTTCTCTCTCTCTCTTTTTCTTTCTTGCTTATTTGCTCTCCACACAAAACCACTTTGTGATAGAGATCTGAACTTCAATTCTATTTTCTATTAACATGAAACAATTGTACTAACACTTCTAGAAACATTTAAATGTGAAGAGATAGATTAATATAGAATAACTCTTTTCACCAGGATATCACGCTGCGTGGCTTCTGACCCGAACAGTTATGCGGGAGACCCTTCATCCAAAAGGAACTCTTCTACATGGGTGGGCGCTTGCTTTACCTGGCTACCTTCCTTGTAAGGTGGAAAAAATCGTTTAGTGTATAGACAGATAGATAAGTAAATACATACATACATACATACATACATACATACATACATACATACATACATACATACATACATACATACATACATACATACATACATACATACATATGTACATGCATTCATTCTTGCATACATACATACATACATACATACATACATACATACATACATACATACATACATACATACATACATACATGCATATATACATATATACATACATACATACATATATACATGCATTCATTCATACATACATACATACATATATACATATATACATACATACATATATACATACATACATAGATACATATATACATACATACATAAATACATATATACATACATGCATGTATGCATGTAAACATACACACATACATACATATATACATTTACAACCACAATTCATTTTAATTGTAAGCCATCAAGGTCGAGAAACTCGAGGAGGCATACATGCAAAAATTTATAAGTGTTACAACTAAGGACTTGAACCTCCGCTAGCACGTATGAAGTGATAGTGACTTATACGACTGCGCTATCAAGAGAGATATAAGCTGTGCGGAACTTTCTTAAATTTTGCAAGTTCGAGATAGACTCATACATATGCACAAAATTTTGCATTCAACCCACCTCCGCCCTAATGATTAAAGTTGGTAATTACCACGTATCAATTTCTGTATGCATACTACCTCGAGTTTGACAACGTCGATGGCTTAGAATTAAGATAATTTTTTGTTGATAAATGTAAATCTGTTCACTGGGACCCTTTTAGTGTTGTATGAATACTTTCCCGCGTTTCATACTTACCAATTGTACTAACATGGTGGAGGTGGGTTGAACGCAAACTTTCGTGTATGTGTACGAAGGGGGTGAAATGGGGGTGCAAGTGGTTGAAGGCAGGTTCTCTTCCGGCTCCTGAATTATAAAATTCTGAATTCTGAATTCTGAATTCCTAGGAAAGACCACCCGCTTGCGCGGGATCGATTTTTGTGGGAGGGGAAGAATGTCTGTAAGAAAATGAAAAGATAGTGGCGTATAAAAGAGAGCTATTGCCACCGGGCGAATTAGCGAGCGATTTGGGGCAGTTGGTGGTCGTGGCTCGGGAGAAATGGACTGGGAGCTTGGACGGCGGCGCCGACGCCGGGAGTGGATTAGGGTCACCAACAAAAGTTTGAAAATGGTAGGAGGCGTAGTAGGAGAGAAAGGTGGAAAAACGGAAAAATCTTTAGTGGGAGGTAAACTGAAATGAGAAGATGTAGTATAAGAGAAAGTTAGAAAGGAAGCGAATTTTAGTCGAAGAAAAAGTAAGTGTAGATGTTTGTGCGTGTAGCGTTTCTATGTTCGTGAGAGGTGTGTGTGTGTATCTTACGGGAAGTGAGTAGAGTTCACTTTCCGTGTGTAAAGCGCGTTCCTGTTAAGCCACAGGTGAGGCCTGAGTAGCCTGCTTTTCCCCAGGTTGGGTTTGAGTTGTATGTGCTTGCAGCCTGTCAATTATTGGGCTACATGCAATATTATTATTTCATCATTATTGCTATCACCAGTCAAAGCTGGTGAAGGGGTGTATTATTAGTAGGTACGGTTATACACGTCTTATCGTGTACACCGCACGTGGGACGGGCGCACCTGACAGATAGTCTGTACGGTGTGGTCTAGGTGTAATGTGTTGTATCAGGTGTTTGTGTCTGTCGTGCAGTTTTTCTAGGTGTCTTGAGTGAAGTTTGTGTTTGTGTTGGTTGAGTAGACGGATGTTGGAAATTCGATGTAGAGACTCAGTGGTTCTGAAGTCGCTCCATCGCGAACCCGTGATGAACTTGATAGCGGCATTATATTCATGACACCCGGAAATCTCTCCCAGTTAACCGGTGACCTCTCCCAGTGAAAAGCAAGTGCAGAAGTTCAACAATATAAAGTAACATGATTAAATATAACACAGTAATAATTCTTATCCTGACCAGATAGAATTCTCCCAAGAGCTACTGAAGAAGGGTCTTGAAAACGTGATTGCGATATAGCAAGTATGACCATCTACAGTGAAGTCATAAACCTCCTTATAAATGAACATAAAACCATAGTAATACATATGGAAAATACATTTAAGAAAATAATAAATGCAGAATTAGCCATCACTTTCAATGAAGTATGTATAAAAGAAAATCTTAAGCCCGTATATATATATATATATATATATATATATATATATATATATATATATTGAGAGAGAGAGATAAGTAGATAGCTACATATATACATACATATATAGATTGACAGATAGATATATAGACAGACAGACAAATATATAAATAGATAGATAGGCAGACAGACAGACAAACAGATATGTAGATAGATAGGTATATAGAAAGACAGATAGATAGATAGATAGAGATAGATAGATAGGTGCATAGATAAATAGATTGATAGACGGATGAATAGATAGATGGTTAGATAAACAAAGAGATAGGTAGGTAGACAGTAGAAAATGTAAGTCTGCACAATACCAAAAGATTTGCTGAAAAAAAAAAAATCAACAGATCCTGATGTCGAGAAGACCCTCATTTATGGGAACTTTGTCCACTTGAACAAAATGACTTGGCGTCCATGAAAATGCCCTGGCGTTTGCAAAA